>NW_012122820.1:1290448-1290831 GCF_000951035.1 Colobus angolensis palliatus | reverse complement strand
GAACTGGTATTCATAAATTATACCTTTAAGTCATGAAAAAAGTCTTAAGCAGTAACATTTGTTTATGAAGGCAGGAAATATGAAGATTAAAGAAAATATATACCCTCCCCCCTCTGTCATGGGGTGGGCGGCAGGGGGAGGGATAGCATTAGGAGAAATATCTAATGTAAATGACACGTTAATGGGTGCAGCAAACCAACATGGCACAGGTATACCTACGTAATAAATCTGCACATTGTGCACAAAAAAAAAAAAAAAAAAAAAAGAAAAAAAAAAACAAGAAGAAAAACAAGATAAAGAAGAAAGGAAAGAGGCCAAACTCAAGCAAGTTGGACACAGGAAGGGGAACATCACACACTGGGGCCTGTTGTGGGATGGGGGGC
>NW_012122820.1:1286375-1290362 GCF_000951035.1 Colobus angolensis palliatus | reverse complement strand
GCAATTATACAACAAATGCCATGCACCTAGCACCCTGTCCAAGAACAAGGACCAGTGTGGCACCCCAGCCTCCCATAGGCGTCACTGACCACCACCATGCTCACAGAGTGGCCGTGACTCTGAACTTGGTCCTGCTTTGTCAGCCCTTGCTTTTCTTCCTTCTAATCCTGGGGCTTTCAAGACACAAAGTGTGTTTGAGACAGACGGATCATAAAGTCTCCCATCCAGTGATCTGGTGGGTTCCGAGCCCTACCTCCACTGCTCAGGTCACACACCCATCTCTTAGGTTCCTGAACAACCTGCCAGCAGGTCACTCTCATCCCTTCCAGACTACCCAGTCCAGAGCCTGGCTGGTGAAGGAGACACATTACTTGGCAGTGCAGTGCTCTGAGTACCCGAACACTACCCAGCAACAGCACTGTCCACTCCAATAACCTGCCTGATCTGGACACCAATGTTCCCACACATGGAGGAAAGGCCCCAGAGGTAGCATATTGTTTTGTTTCGCAACTACTTTTGACAGTAAGTTCTAACATAGATAGACTAGTAACAACATTTTCTTTTCTTTTTTTTTTTTTTGAGTCAGATGTCACTCTGTCACCCAGTGGCTCAATTTCGGCTCACCGCAACCTCTGCGTGTCTCAGCCTTCCAAGTAGCTGGGACTACAGTCAGCATGCCCAGCTAATTTTTAAATTTTTAGTAGAGACCAGGAGGCTGGTCTCGAACTCTTGACCTCAAGTGATCCACCCACTTCGGCCTCCCAAAGTGCTGGGATTACAAGGGTGAGCCACTGCACTCGGCCAGAACATATTTTTTTATTCTTTTTAATTGTTTTAAAGGAATAACTTTGAATTCACAAAGTATATACTTATTTATTTAGAGACAGGGTCTCTGTCGTGCAGGCTGAAACACAGTGGGGTGATCTTGGCTCATTGCAAGCTCTGCTTCCCTGCCTCCTGGGTTCAAGTGATCCTCCCACCTCAGCCTCCTGAGTAGCTGGGACTCCGGGTGCACACAACAACAGCTAACTCATTTTTGTACTTTTTGTAGAGAAGGGGTCTCGCCACGTGGCCTAGGCTGGTCTTGAAGTCCTGGGCTCAAGCTATTGCCTGCCTTGGCCTCCCAAAGTGCTGGGATGAGAGGCATGAGCCAATGTGCCTGGTTATTTATTTATTTTGAATATTTAAAACAATTTTTGACAAATAATTATATATACATTTATGGAGTACAATGTGATATTTTCATATATATCCACCTTGCGAAATAAATAAGCTAATCAACATACCCATCCCTTCCCGTTTTCTCTGTGGTAGGAACACTTCAAGTCTACTTTACTAGCAAGTTTGAAACACGTATTGTCATGAACTACAGTCTCCATGCTGTGCAGCAGATTTCTAACATTTATTCCTAACTAAAACTCTGTACCCTCCAAACATCATTTCCCTACTTCCCCACCCTCCCCCTTCCCATTTTTATTCTTTCTGACTCCCGCCGTCATTGGAACCATCATGTGAGCTCTCATCTGCATATGGAATTGTACGGGATACTATATAGAACAAACTAAAGATAGAATCTTCTGTTCTCTAGCTGTTTGTGCTCTAAAGCGGACAATTTCACCAACAAAGAAAAAGCCAAGCAGAAAATTCCACGCTAACAACGGAATACAAAGAAATACTACTCAAAGAAGGGCGTGTTAAAAATTGTTATGTCAGGTGCTTGAACGAGCATGTCATAGTTACACAAATCAAATAGTATTTTATTAAATTATTTGGATAGAACAGGCAGCAAGTAAGACTTTGTAACAGCCTCTAAATCAGAGATCAGAGTGTGGAGTCACAGAGGTGAGATGCCTGGTGGAGTAGCAAGGCATATGAAGTACAAAAAATAGGCTGGAAGTGGTGGTGGCTCACACCTATAATCTCAGCACTCTGGGAGGCCGAAGTGGAAGGATCACTTAGGGGCCAGGAGTTTGAGAGCAGTGTCAGCAACAAAGGGAGATCCTGTCTCTATAAAAAAACCAAAAATATTAGCCAGGCGTGGTGGCACATGCCTATGGTCTCAGCCACTTGGGAGGCTGAGTATGAAGGGTTGCTGGAGCCTAGGAGGTCGAGGCTGCAGTGAGATATGATCACACCACTGCACTCCAGTATGACTGACAGAGTGAGACCGTCTCCAACAACAAAAAAAAAGAGGCCGGACGCGGTGGCTCATGCCTATAATCCCACCACTTTGGGAGGCCGAGGGGGGTGGATCACGAGGTCAGGAGATCAAAACCATCCTGGCCAACACGGTGAAACCCCGTCTCTACTAAAAATACAAAAAAATTAGCCAGGCGTGGTGGCAGGCACCTGTAGTTCCAGCCAGCCACTCGGGAGGCTAAGGCAGGAGAATGGCGTGAACCAGGAGGCAGAGCTTGCAGTGAGCCGAGATCGCGCCACGGCACTCCAACCTGGGTGACAGAGCAAGACTCCATCTCGGAAAAAAAAAAAAAAAAAAGGAAAAGAAAAGAAGAAATAGGAGCCCATGAAGGGAATTATCTCTGGGGATGGTAAACCAAAGGAACGCAGGGCAGACAGGCCAGGTGAGAGAACGGTGAAAACAGCTCATGGCGCGTTCCCATGTGTCTGCTACAGTAAAGCACACACAGCACGATGCTGTTCTAAGGCTCAATACACTTAATCTCTCAGGATCCTCAGGGAAGGTTCGGTGATTTCCTGAGCCAGGGCACTGAAATCACAAGAGGGCGAGGGCCAACCAGCCCTGATAAACAGGCACTGAGAGGTAACTTCCCCAAGTTCCCATAAGTAGGATACAGTAGAACTGGGAGGACAGAGGTCTAGAAACTGAAAGAGATGCGAGAGGGAGAAAGAAAAATCAGAACTTCTATTAATGTGACTCAGACAGTGAAGAAATGGCAGTGTCCTTTCAGCCCAAGTAAGTAGAAACTGGACAGGGAATATGCATCTGTGAGTGCTGCATGTGGCATACTCAGAGTTCTGATCCAACTTCCTAATGTTTTCACTGCACAACACAGCAAATGGGTTTGTTTAGGTGATTTTCCCCTAGGAAAACAGAGCAGCCCCTGAACGTATCAAGCAGCATCCTGCTCATGCCCACGCCTACCTGGAGTCTGTGCCCCAGTGCATGGCGTATATCTTGGCCAGGTGCCCCCGCAGTGTCCTCCTCGTGCGCATTTGGATTCTTCCCACTGGGTCAATGTTGTTTGTGATCTTGAAAATAAAAACATTTCTGTAACTTTAACATCTGTGATTAAATGACTCTCCTCATCTCCCATCCCTGTCAAGGCTGTTGGCTCGCCCACTGTGCCTACCTCTTGCCAGCCCTTCCCAGAGTTCTCCAGTGGCTTCCACTGTGGCATTCTGCACTGAACCCCTTCTGCACCTCGTACCGAGTCTTAGTCTGGCTGGTCATCAGGAACCTGTGTGCCCTACCCTCCAATGCACGCACACAAACACGGCCAGCCTTGAAGCACTTGCTGTGCTCTTCCTGCCTCCTTCCTCCTCTCCCTGTCCATCCAGGACCAGCTCCTCCTAGGTCTCTGAATTCTTTGAGAACTCACAACTCTTCTTCCTGACACCACACAGATGTCCCACACCACAATTTAATAGCTGGTTCCTACGTCAGGCTATGTGTGGGCCAGGATGACACCTGCTTCTGCACGACCATCACTTGTAGCACTAGCTGTACACACACCAGCTGAGCCCGTCCTACTGACAGACACTGATGGTAATGGGTTCAGGCTGGCAAATGGAGTAAGTGGATCACAACAGCGGGTTTTTAAAAATGGACAGTCCAAAGTGCTTCTCAGAATTGAAATTCAGGTAATTCTACGTAGCCTAATTTTTTTTTCTTTAACTTGCAATTTAACCTCAATAAAGTGCATCCCCTAAAACATCTGGACAATGTAAAAAACTTAATCATCGGCTCAAGCCTGTAATCCCAGCACTTTGGGAGGCCGAGACGGG
>NW_012122820.1:1283701-1285817 GCF_000951035.1 Colobus angolensis palliatus | reverse complement strand
GTATTTTTTTCAGTAGCTTCACCATGTTAGCCAGGATGGTCTCGATCTCCTGACCTCGTGATCTGCCCGTCTCGGCCTCCCAAAGTGCTCGGATTACAGGCTTGAGCCACCGCGCCCGGCCTTTTTTTCATTTTTGAGATGGAGTTTAGCTCTGTCTCCCAGGCTGGAGTGCAGTGGTGCAATCTTCGCTCACTGCGACCTCCGCCTCCCAGGTCCAAGTAATTCTCCTGCCTCAGCCTCCTGAGTAGCTGGGATTACAGGTGTGCACCACCACGCCTGGCTAATTTTTGTATTTTAGTAGAGGTGGAATTTCACCATGTTGGTCAGGCTAGTCTTGAACTCCTGACCTCAAGTGATCCACCTGCCTCAGCCTCCCAAAGTGCTGGGATGGACTTCATTCTTTTAATAAGGTAAAGTTCACATAACATCAAATTAACCATTTTTAAGTATACAGTTCAGTGGCATTTAGTACACTCACAGTGTTGTGCAACCACTGCCACCATCTGGTTCCAAAACATCTTCATCATCCAAAAGGAGACCCGACATTGATTTAGCAGTCACTCCCTGTTCTTCACTTCCTCTCCCTCTCTTCCCTAGCACCCCTGCTGGCCACTAGTCCACTCTGATTCAATGAATTTTACTATTCTAGATATTTCATATAAATAGAACCACACAATACACAGTCATTTCTATTTGGCTTCTTTCACATATCATAGTATTTGGGGGTTTATCCATGTCGTAGCCTTTGACTGTACTGAGGTCCATTTAATGGCTGATAATACTCCAGGGGGCAGACACACCACAATTTGTTTCTCCACTCATTCATTTATGCACATTTTGGTTGTTTCTACATTTTGGCTATTGTGAATGGTGCTGCTACAAACATCTATGCACATGTGTTTGTTTGAAAACCAGTGTTCAATTCTGTTGCACATATATTTACAGGTAGAAGTGCTTAGTCATACAATAATTCTATGTTTAACTTTTTGAGGTATTACCAAATTGGATATTAGAAATCAAAGTTCTGAGGCAGATTCTGTTAAGGAGAGGAGCTTCAAAATACCTTATTTTAAGACAATAACAGTATTTTACAACTATTACCCTCTGTAACAGGTAAATAATTCTTTAAGGCTTGAGATATCTCCTTTTTATCTCAAAAAGCCCCTCCATTTCCTATGCCTACCATCAGAACGACTTCTTAATAAAAGCACTCCACACAGAGGCTTGGCATCCTCACTGCGCAGGAGAGAATCCGAGCAGAGCCCTCCCGAGGCTCCAGGTGTGGGTGCTGTGCCAGCCTCCTCACAGGCAGATGGCTCTGCGTGACTCAGTGGGCTCTTACCTGAGAGAGAGTTGCATCTGCACATGCTTTCCTGGCGTCCTGGGAAGCAAGGACAGTGAGAAATTAGCAACGTTTCAGATACATTCAATCTTAGGTCCACACATACCAAAGTTTCAAAGAGAGCTTTCCTAAGCTGTCAGTAGCGAAAGCAGAATGTGAAAGAATGCCAGAGTCTCCTCGCATCTCAACACCCCATGATCTACTGCCATCTGTGGACTGTTCAGGCCACGCTGAACAGAGAATCAGTAACACCCAAATCTGTCTAAGGCCTGCAGCACAATATTCCTGGGGCCCCACAGCTGTGGTCAGCACTGAGACCAAGCTGGGGTAGCACCCAAACACCCTAGGACCTGGTGCTGCCAGTGCCCTCACTGTTGCACAGGTTGGCACACACGTCTTGCTGTTTTTACAAAGCCCATCTAGGGTCAGGAAGGTTGTGGCCCAAAGAAAAAGTATAAAAAGGACCAGATATCCAGCCCAAAAACCTTTTCTTCAGATTGCATTAACTAAGTACTTTGTTGTCAAGAGAAACAATCATTAATTCTAAATTCTATGGAGGGCGCGGTCTCACGTCTGTAATCCCAGCACTTTGGGAAGCTGAGGCAGGAGGATCGCTTGAGCCCAGGAGTTCAAGACCAGCCTGGGCAACAAAGTGAGACCTTGTCTCTACTAAAAGTCTCTACTAAAAATAACATTTAAAAATTTAAGGAAAACAGGCTGGACGTGGTGACTCATATCTGTAATCCCAGCACTTTGGGAGGCCAAGGTGGGTGG
>NW_012122820.1:1279929-1282865 GCF_000951035.1 Colobus angolensis palliatus | reverse complement strand
GGATGGTCTCGATCTCCTGACCTCGTGATCCGCCCGTCTCGGCCTCCCAAAGTGCTGGGATTATAGGCTTGAGCCACCGCGCCCGGCCTTATTTTTGTAGAGATAGGGATCTTGCCATGTTGCCTGTGGCTGGTCTTGAACCCCTGGGCTCAAATGATCCCTCCCCCTTGGCCTCCCAAAGTGCTGGGATTATAGGCGAGAGCTACCATGCCCAGCTGACACTTTTTAGTAAGAAAAATGTGTTTATATGCTGTCATCTGACCACCTACTTTCAAAATGGCAAATGGCATGTACAGCCCTTACAGGCGTGCATCCAAGTGCCCCACACGGGGGAAGTGGGATGAGTTCCCAGTGGTTCAGGTTTTTGGGGCAAACTGCTCACTGCAAATAATTTCTACTTCAGGAAGCTTGTGGGAATATTTATAAACTGATAATATGGAAATATACTGGTCAGGCACAGTGGCTCATGCCTGTATTCCCAACACTTTAGGGGGCCAAGGTGGATGGATCACCTGAGGTTCAGGAGTTCAAGCCTGGCCAACATGGTGAAACCCATCCCTACTAAAAATACAAAAATTAACCAGGCATGGTGGCTGGCACCTGTAATCGTAGCTATTCGGGGAGGCTGAGGCAGGAGAATCACTTGAACCCGGGAGGTGGAGGTTGCAGTGAGCTGAGATCAAACCATTGTACTCCAGCCCGGGTGACAGAGCGAGACTCTGTTTCAAAAAAAAAAAGGAAATATATTGAGATTATTATAAATATACAAATTTATACATTCCAAATTCATCTTTAGTTAAGCTCTTATTGGTCATTCTGCTTATAATTAAGACACACACAAAAAATCGAGTATTTCTATGTAAGCAGTAACATTTGGAGTAACGGGGATGAAGAACACTTAAGAGTAGCAAAAGCCTTTTTGTCAATGACTGTTACCTGGCAAGTACCGTGTTTAATATTTGTTTGTGAATACTATCCTTGTTGATGTTATAGCCTTTGATTTTAAAACGTCATAAGAAAATTTAAAACGGAGAAAACAAAACATGAGATTTAAGCAACTTCCCCCTGGTTAGTGTTCAAAGACTAAAATGAGTTTCTTAAGGTACAGTGTAACAGACTGTGGTGATACTACTGTTAAACAGAAGGAAAAACTACTGTAAAAACAAAATACAGATAACTTCAATTCAATCTTTATTTTAGCCAATAACCAGCTTATGTAACTGAGTGCAGCACTCTGGAGAACAGACACCTTCAACTTTTAAAACTGTAGGAAGAAGTCTTTCAATGGAAACAAGCTCTATAACTGCTTAACAAATAATAAAATCTTCAAGTTCCTTCAGATTAATTTCCAGTTTAATGGACTCCTGCAGATACATATTATGATGTCCACTTAAACCAGAGATGAACATATCCAAGCCATTTATCAGTTGATTTCTCATCCTTTTTGGATTTATGTCAAATGACACAGTAACACACTTACGTTGGGGTTTCATCCTAAATTAAAGCCTGGGCCCTGCTCAGCGTGGAGTTGCTCAATGTTTTGGACCAGGTGTCCAGTGCAGCTGCCTCTCACATGAATGGACCCTGCTCCCTCGCACTGGCTGGCATGCCGCTCCAGAACACATCTACACCTGTGCATCCTGCAGAGCTTTTCTTACTCTATCAGCTACTCTGTGTATTTTAAGGCACATCATGTTTTACTCAGCATCCCTTTGAGAGCCTGTGTTTCCTCAATAATAATCAAAAGGAGCATGCAAGATCCTTTAAGGGTCTCTTGGCTGAAAAACAAATCTAAGAAAGAAAACAACCCCTTTTAGAATCATCTACAATTTCTTGTTTGATTCACTATGCTCTGCATTCTTCAACAAGCATGTATTCCTTGGGCAATCAGGAAAAAATGTTCTACATTTTAAAAATAAGTCTTCCTTTACCATTTGGGGTAAAAGGACTTCAACAGCTGTTGCTGTCCCTGTCTCGTGCAAAGGAACTAACACAGCGCAGTTCCTGGCACTTCAGAGACAAAGCAGCTAGGCGCCTCTTCTAGTGAACGTCCCGCTACGGGGGCCATGAGCTGCATGTGGCTGCTGAGCACAGGAAATGGAACTAGGAGAACTGGGAGAAAAACTCTGTCAAATATTTCAATTAAAATGTATTAATTACATATTGAATAATAATATTTTAGATATATTGCCTTAGATAAAATTTGTTGGGCCAGGCGTGGTGGTTCACACCTGCCAGCACTTTGGGACGCCGAGGCAGGAAGATCCCTTGAGCCCGAGTTCGAGACCAGCCTGAGCAACACGGCGGACTCTGTCTCTACAAAAATAAAAAAAATCAGCCAGGTGTAGCAGCATGCTCCTGTAGTCCCAGCCACTCGGGAGACTGCGGTGAGCTGTGATCGCACCACTGCTCTCCAGCTTGGATGACTGACAGAGACCCTGTCTCAAAACACACAAACAAAAAACCGAAAAAACCTTGTTAGGGTTAATTCCACCTGTTTCTGTTTCCTTTCTTTTTATTCTTTTTAAAGAGACAGGGTCTTCCTACCTTACACAGGATCGTCTCAAACTTTTGGGCTCATGCAATCCTCTTGCCTTGGCCTCCCAAAGTACTAGGATTAAAGGCATGAGCCACGGTGCCCAGCCATATCTCCTTTTACTCTTTTTTTTTTTTTTTTTGAGATGGAGTCTCGCTCTATCTCCCAGACTGCAGTGTGCAGTGGCGCAATCTTGGCTCACTGCAAGCTCCGCCTCCTGGGTTCACGCCATTCCCTGCCTCAGCCTCCCAAGTAGTTGGGACTACAGGCGCCCACCACCACCAACCACGCCTGGCTAATTTTTCTTTTAGTAGAGACGGGGTTTCACCGTGTTAGCCAGGATGGTCTTGATCTCCTGACCTCGTGATCCACCTGCCTCAGCCTCCCAAAGTGCTGGGAT
>NW_012122820.1:1267602-1279099 GCF_000951035.1 Colobus angolensis palliatus | reverse complement strand
CTGCTCAGGAGGCCAAGGCAGGATGAACCCAGAAGGAGCTTGCAGTGAGTTGAAATCGCACCACTGTGCTCCAGCCTGGGCAAGAGAGTGAGACTTAGAAAAAAAAAAAAAAAAAATCTGATTTCTGTAAGAAGAAATACAGCCTCAAAAGCAGGTGGTAAACAGCTGAGTGTGTTTTGAACCCCTGAAAAGAAAACCCAATTAGGTTATTATTAAACAACAACATAACAGTTTCCTTTTCTTTTTTACATGCCAAAAACCATGCTGACTTAAACTGCAGAAGCTTAGAAGCTTCAGTAAGTCAGGCAAAATTTGAATACCTTTTGATTTTATTTAAATAGGTATTTCAGAGAATAATTTTATATCAAACTACATATTTCAGAACACATTTGATTAATTCTGGGGGAGGGGACATGTTAAACAAGTCTGATGGGAGCAAACTTAAAAAAATCTAAGTCTTCCCTATTAAGATCTTTTCCTTATATAAGATCTTTTAAATGTTAAGATTTGAAATTCTTAAAATAGAGGATATTTTGTTTTCTCTTTGGCTGTAAATCTCAGAGAATTCCATTATTTTTTCTCAAGTTCAGGAACAAAGTTGCCTAAAATGATATTGGTGTTTCTTTCTCCAAATCCTGGTGGGCTTTCTAAACATGTAATTGGCCGTTTAAAAGAAAATATTAGGCTTCATCCTTGCACTGGAGTCAGAAAAATAAACTGTTGTTTATTTTATTTTATTTTACTGTATTTTGAGAAGGCGTCTCACTTTGTCACCCAGGCTGCAGTGCAGTGGTGCGATCACAGCTCACTATACCGCCTCGACCTCCTGGGCTCAAGTGATCCTCCCAAGTAGCTCGGAGTGCAGGTGTGCACCCCACGCCCAGCTTATAAGCTGTTATCTAGATATGTACTGAGTGTCGCCAGCTTCCCGTACAGTGACGCTCCAAAGAACAGCTAAAGCTTGACACAGCAAACAAGAATGAGACAAGGCTCGGCCGGGCGCGGTGGCTCAAACCTGTAATCCCAGCACTTTGGGAGGCCGAGACGGGCGGATCACGAGGTCAGGAGATCGAGACCATCCTGGCTAACATGGTGAAACCCCCGTCTCTACTAAAAAATACAAAAAAATTGGCCGGGCGAGGTGGCGGGCGCCTGTAGTCCCAGCTACTCGGGAGGCTGAGGCAGGAGAATGGCGTAAACCCGGGAGGCGGAGCTTGCAGTGAGCCGAGATCCGGCCACTGCACTCCAGCCCAGGCGACAGAGCGAGACTCCGTCTCAAAAAATAAATAAATAAATAAAAAGAATAAGAGAAAGCTCTTACATCAAATGGACAAAACCTAAAAACATATTGAAGACCTGGTTTTTCCTGAGAAGTCTGCCTCTTTTTCTCTTACTCTTCACATCAGTGGTTTCAGAAAGGAAATATATACTTGCATTAATTGTTTCTCTATAAAATATTTACTATAAGTACTGCTTCACAAAAGTAGGAGCAGAAGGAATTCCATTTAGACCTACTGTTCCTCACTTTTCAGAAAGTTACGAGGCAAGAGAATTGTTTGAACCCAGGAGGCAGAGGTTGCAGTGAGAAGAGAGAGCGCCACTGCACTCCAGCCTGGGCACAACAGAGCGAAACTCTCTCAAAAAAAAGTTTAAGAACTCTGTAATTTAACATCCTGTATCAGTCACAGACTGAAATTTAATGTTTCAGAATTCTGTGAAAGGTATTCTTTTCACAGTGCAGTTTATTTACACACGGTTGTTTTTATCTTCAATTTTTGTTATTTTTCAGGGTCTTGCTCTGTCGCCCAGGCTGGAGTGCAGTGGCGCCATTGACTCACTGGCACCTCCACCTCCCGGGTTCAAGTGGTTCTCTGACCTCGGCCTCCCGAGTAGCTGGGACCACAGGCCACACCGCCACACCCAGCTAATGTCCTCCCAAGGAGCTGGGACCACAGGCCACACCGCCACACCTGGCTAATGTTTACATTTCTTGTAGAGATGGGGTTTCAGTATGTTGCCCCGGCTCGTCTCAAACTCCCGACCTCAAGTGATCTGCCCGCCTAAGCCTCCCAAACCACTGGGATTCCAGGCGTGAGCCCCTGTACCCAGCCGCTATCTTGGATTTAGATATATCTGCTCCACCTAGCAGTCTATCAGAAGCTGTAGATTCCAATCATCACTGCTAGGGAAGATCTCCTTTCAAAATTAGGAAAAAATATAAATCAGATATACCTGAAATACTTTTTTTTTTATTGTTGTTAATACTCTTATTTTTAAGCAAGATTTCTGCTGTCAATAGTCCCAATATTCAGAAGAGGGAGGCAGATACCACAGTTTGATCAGTGGCCCAGAGTATAACAAATTTTCAAGGTTATGATAAAAAATGCAAAAGACACTTATAAATTCTATAGAGACATCTGGTGTATATTCAAATAACAAATTGTATACAGAAAGCAAAATCCCAAAAACAATATACTAGGCCAAGTATCTAGATCTATAATTAGTACACCCTGGGCCAACTAAGATTCAATTTCAATACAAAACACAGAACAAGTCATCCTGTAAATCATTTTTCCTAAAACAAATTCCAACAGCTAACCTAAAACTCAAATGATTAATAAAACCAAGCACACACAACTACATACTCGAATCTGGTTTTTAAGTTGCTCGGCCTCCTGCCGTAACTGGTCAAGCTCACTCATCTTCTGATCTTAGTGCTCTTCGATGCCACCTCCAAGAATGTGAGATCTGAAACAGAAAGACAAGCACAAACAATAAACAACTGTTGAATAATTTAAAGAAGCAGGTTAGAAAAGTAAATTGAAAGTTTAAGGTGGGCACGGTGGCTCAAGCCTATAATTCCAGCACTTTGAGAGGCCGAGGTGGGCAGATCATGAGGTCAGGAGTTCGAGACCATCCTGGCTAGCATGGTGAAACCCCTTCTCCACTAAAAATACAAAATAAATTAGCCAGGCGCAGTGGTGGGCGCCTCTAGTCCCAGCTACTCTGGAGGCTGAGGCAGGAGAATGGTGTGAACCCAGGAAGCAGAGCTTGCAGTAAGCCAAGATTGCGCCACTGCACTCCAGCCTGGGCGACAGAGCAAGACTCCATCTCAAAAAAAAAAAAAAAAAGGAAAATTTGAGAATTATGGTCTCATTATTACAAATCAGAGAACTTTTCTTCAGCATTCATCAGAACTTATAAAATGCCTAAGTAGGGCCAGGTAAATAAAATATAATTATGATTATTTACTGGCTTTGCATAACATTACAATGTCTAAAATACTAGTCAACTATATGGTGGTGGGTTATAAAAAGAAAAATCTGTTAAGCATTTGACATTTAGACCAGGTGTGGTGGCTTACACCTGTAATCCCAACATTTTGGGAGGCCAAGGCAGATGGACCACTTGAGGTCAGGAGTTCGAAACCAGCCTGGCCAACATGGTGAAACCCCGTCTCCACTAAAAATACAAAAATTAGCTGGGCATGGTGGTGCACGCCTGTAATCCCAGCTACTTGGGAGGCTGAGGTAGAAGAACCGTTTGAACATGGGAGGCAGAGGTTGCAGTGAGCCAAGATCACACCACTGCATTCCGGTCTGGGTGACAGAGCGAGACTCCATCTCAAAATAAAAAAAATAAAACCTGACATTTAGGATAGCCATCACATGCAGACCTAGAGGAAGTTACTGCAGGGAATGGGGGTCAGTGGCAACCTGGCAACCAAGAATCTCAAAGCCACCTCTTCTCAGTAATCATGAACCGCTACTGGTCAAAAGCTGTCAGGATGCTCGCATGGCAATCCTAAGAGCACACAGGGTGGTGTCCAGCAGTTTTTTGGCTCAGGGACAACCCACTCTCCCACCCAGGTGAGTCGCGGGGTCCCAGCAGGCTCAGAAACAACACCTTAATCCTTACAGGTACAGGCTAAAATCAGGTTCAGTGCAAGCTGCCCTGCCTGTTCACCCTACTCATGTTAGACAATATTCCTGAAATCACAGTAAAAACTAACTCACCTTGTTAAACAACAGACTTATTTTCCCAAGAGAATGTCATAAATGGAGGCTGTGTTTCTGACCAAGATCTTGGCTGCTAATCATTAAGTATGACTGAAGTATAACAAAGCTGAGGATACAGTTGCTAATGTCTTTAATCCCTTACAATTAGCTCTCATATGCAAGTACGGCTTATGCAAGCACTTCAATTTCCTATATAAATTACACAGAGGATCAATTTTACCATTATAACTTTTGTGTAAAAGTCAAAAGGTTAATATAATATACATCAAAATCTAATTGACAGCAGTTACTTTCTTGAGATTAAAACCCACCTGTGGGAAATTATCCGATGACCTAAGCAGCTCAGCTGTCACAGTTTCCAGTCTAAACTTTCCTAGTGTGCATAGAGGAATTCGAATGACCTATAGTATAGATACTTGATGTCTACAATCCACGAACAAGAAAGGCCTGCAAGGCATGCGCCATGACATGAGCGTGCAGACCAGGCGTCCTGTTGCCACCGCTCTCTGGGGAGGCAGGGTGCACGGCAACACAGTGTCAGAAACAGGTGTTTCTAAAGGCATTATTTTAAACGGATGTTTTAATCACAAGGAAAACTTCACTAAGGGAAAATACCTTAGTCCTCCCTACACACATGGAGCATCACTGGAATTAAGTATGGACAAGGTCACACCTCAAGGGCAGTTTATTCTTAAAGGATAAGACTGGTTAATTCTCTCCCTGGTTTTCACATATAAATTCTAAGGACTACAACTTATGAATGTTAATGTGTGGAACAGTAAGAGTGCCAGGACAATATGAGTAGCGTCTCAAATGGATTCTGTTCGAATGCCTTCTGCCTTGCATTCTTTCTGCAAGCCCTGACACTGCTCACTTGTATTTCACACATGATTATGTTATATTATGGACACAACTGTACAGAATTGGGGGTAGTTTTGTTTTACCAGCACCCCCCACCCATAATAGAGAATTGTTCTTAGTCTGTAAAGCTACTTTAATCCTTCCCAAATCAACATGAAGAAAACAAGTTAATGTTATGAAGTACCCTGAATTAAACTGCTTTAGTTAACACACACAGTTTCTGATCCTAATTTAAACACTAAAAAGTAACGCTAATTTTTATATATGGGACTAAAAACAACAAACTCCTGGGATCTGGGGAAAGAGAAAAAGCATGTTCCGAGATGCCTCAAAAATGATGTTCCGGCTGGGGGCGGTAGCTCACGCTTGTAATCCCAGCACTTTGGGAGGCTGCAGAGGGTGGATCATCTGAGGTCAGGAGTTTGAGACCAGCATGGTTAACATGGCGAAATCCCATCTTTACTAAAAATACAAAAATTAGCCAGGCGTGGTGGTGCATGCCTGTAATCCCAGCTACTCGAGATGCTGAGGCAGGAGAATCGCTTGAACCTGGGAGGTGGAGGTTGCAGTGAGCCGAGATCTCGCCATTGCACTCCAGCCTGGGCAACAACAACAAAACTCTGTCGCAAAAAAAAGAGATGTTCCTTGTGGCTGGAGGGTGGTGGGTGGGGGTTTAAAGGCCCAAATTCCATCATTAGGTGGGATAACTCCTGAAATCTTATATACTGCTTTTAATTAGATGTTCTTTTTACGTATTACACAAGAACATGTACACAACAATCACTCAGCTATATGTCTTGAGACTAGAGAAACAAATTTACCAAAAATCTAAGTATCTTTAAAATGAGCTCAACATAACTTTGTGACCTCACAAAATTTCAGAAGTAGTAACACCAAAACTTGCTTTCATCTTTAGTCCCATGAAAAGAGAACACAACCAGATGGACTTCTTTTTCATAGTTAATAGCAGAAATTATTATAGCTCTCTCCTGTGCCGACATTTGAGTTTCAATTAAGAGACTCAAAACCTATGTTTGTCAATTTTTTTTAAAAAGCGTATTCCTGGCTGGGCATGGTGACCTGTAATCCCAACACTTTAGGAGGTCAAGTCGGGAGGACTGCTTGAACCCAGCAGTTTGCGACCAGCCTGGGCAATATGGCAAAACGCTGTATACACAGACACACACACACACACACACACTCTCTCCTATTTTTGTTAGCAATAAAAATAAATTTTCTCGTAAGACCCTCTTCAATCCACATACAGAAGTGATAAGAGTAATCTATTGTCAGGCATTTCACTTTTTCTTTTAAATTACATTCTCTAGTCTCCAGGATAAAGATATATATTTTCTTTTCTTTTTTGAGACGGAGTTTCGCTCTTATCACCCAGGCTGGAGTGCAGTGACGTAATCTCGGCCCACTGCAACCTCTGCCTCCCAGGTTCAAGTGATTCTTTTGCCTCAGCCTCCCTAGTAGCTGGAATTACGGGCGCATGCTACCACGCTCACCTAATTTTTGTATTTTTAGTAGAGCCGGGGTTTCACCACGTTGGCCAGGCTGGTAAGGAACTCCTGACCTCAGGCGATCCGCCCACCTCGGCCTCCCAAATGCTGGGATTACAGGTATGAGTCACCATGCCCAGCCTAAAAATGTATTTTCTAAAATCAAATTAAAAAGAAAACTTTTGGAGATAAACGCAATGATCAGTACCACCTTTTTGTAATGTGGACACGCCCCACGAACACCCTGTGCAGCAGTCCAGGCACAGTGAATGGCTGATGGGATAAGGCAGGAGAGATGAGAAAGCGTGGCCACCACATTCCCCATGGGCTGCAAGAGCACCAGGTGCCAGGAAGAGAGAACTTAAGGGAAGCAACAACCTTCTGATTCCCATAAACTAACAGCCTTCCCAGTGGCTCTTAGTTTATCTTTACCATGAAGACAGTGAACGAAACAAAAATGGAACAAGAGTACAAAGCATGATGCTTTTGTGTGTACAAAAAGGACAAACACCAATGACAGAGCAAGCCATCTTTTTTTTTTTGAGATGGAATTTCACTCTTGTTGCTCAGGCTAGAGTACAGTGGCACAGTGCTGGCTCACTGTAACCTCTGCCTCCTGAGTTCAAGCGATTCATCTCCTGCCTTAACCTCTCGAGTAGCTGGGATTACAGGCACGCGCCACCACGCCTGGCTAATTTTTTTGTATTTTTAGTAGAGACAGGGTTTCATCATATTAGCCAGGCTGGTCTCGAACTCCTGACCTCAGGTGATGCACCCGCCTTGGCCTCCCAAAGTGCTGGGATTACAGGCGTGAGCTACCACGCCCAGCCCGCCATCTTTTTCTAGACACATCAGATGTTAATGGTGTTGTTTTTGGAGACAGAGAAACAGGTGAGCAGCTTTTATTCTTCTCATTATTCTTCAAATATAGTTTGCTTACTAACCCTCCTACACACCAACACACAAAGTTAACGAGGCTAATCTGGGGTCCTAGAATCAAGAAAGATTAAAAAAAATTTTTCTTTATACTCTTCAGTTTAAATAAGTTAAAGTTACATCTTTAAAAAAATGCCTGTGAGAGTCTCACACTGTTGCCCAGGCTGGAGTGAGTGGCATGATCATAGCTCACTGAAGTTCAAGCCATCCTTCTACCTTAGCCTCCAGAGTAGCCAGGACTACAAGCAGACACCCTATTACACCCAGCTATTTTTGAAATTTTTGGTAGATACGAGGCCTTGCTATGTTGCCTGGGCTAGTCTCAAAACTCTTGGCTTCAAGGCATCCTCCTGCCTAGGCCTCCCAAAGTGCTAAACTCTAATCTAATGCTTGAGCTACCACACCCAGCCTAAAGTTAACTTTTTAAAGTTACTTGATGCAGCCAGGTGCAATGGCTCACGCCTGTAATCCCAGCACTTTGAGAGGCTGAGGCAGGTGGATCACCTGAGGTTAGGAGTTCGAGACCAGCCTGGCCAACATGGCAAACCCCGTTTCTACTAAAAAATACAAAAATTAGCCAGGTGTGGTGACGTGTGCCTGTAATCCCAGCTACTCGGGAGGCTGAGGTGGGAGAATGACTTGAACCCGGGAGGCAGAGGCTGCAGAGAGTGGAGATCATGCTACTGCACTCCAGCCTGGGTGACAGAATGAGACTTCATCTCAAACAAAAAGTTACTTGATGCAATAAGCTGGGTATGGTGGAACGTGCCTGTAGTCCTACCTAGTTGGGAGGCTGAGGTGGGAAGATCTCTTGAGCCCAGGAGTTCAAGGCTGCAGTGAGCTATGATAGCACCACTGCACTCCAATCTGGGCAACACAGCAAGATCCTGTCTCTAAATAGTTACTGGAAGAACTGTAACATATCGCTAAGAACAATAATGGAGAGAGTAATAATTTGGAAAAACGCTTACTATACACTAAGTGAAAAACAATATAGATTTGCATATAGTTATTTTATTTGAGACTGAGTCTAGCTCTGCGGCCCAGGCTGGAGTGAAATGGTGCAATCTCAGCTCACTGCAACCTCCGCCTCCTGGGTTCAAGCGATGCTCCTACCTCAGCTTCCCAAGTAGCTGGGATTACAGGCATGCACCACCACACCTGCCTAATTTTTGTATTTTTAGTAGAGACAGGGTTTCGCCATGTTGGCCAGGCTGGTCTTGAACTCCTCACCTCAAGTGATCTGCCTGCCTCGGCCTCCCAAAGTGCTGGGATTACAGGCGTGAGCCACCGCACCCAGTCACAGGTAGTAATTTTAGCTGCTTTATTAGAATTAAAATAGGTCTGGGTGCGGTGGCTCATGCCTATAGTCCCAGCACTTTGGGAGGCTGAGGCTGGCCGATAGCTTGAGCCCAGGAGTTCAAGACCAGGGTAGGCAACAACATGGCGAGAACCTGGCCTCTACTAAAAATGCAAAAAATTAGCTGGCGTAGTGGCACACGCCTATAGTCCCAGCTACTTGGGAGGCTGAAGTGGGAGAACCCACTCGAGTCCGGGAAACTGAGGCTACAAACGAGCCGTGACTGCGCCACTATGCTCCAGTCTGGGCAAATGGAGTGAGACCTTGCCTAAAAAAAAAAACAAGAAAAGAAAAATATACTTACTTTAAAGAAAGATAGTTAAAAAGACTAACAGCATTTTTATTATAATCATTAGTCACGTTTTTCTACTAAACTTTCTAATGTTGACGCAGCTTCCTTTGAAAATTAAAAAATAAATGTAAATTTTAAATTTAAATTTAAATTAAATGTACTTACATTTAATTGCTTTTGCTTTTCTCTTCACTATCCTTAGTCCCCCCAAACCTTCTAGAACACCCACCATCAGGTTTACCTGGCTTGGGCTCCTCTCCTCCAGTGCCAATGTCACGGCTAAGCTCTGGCTGTGCTGACTCCAAGAAATTGTCCATCTAATCCACTAAGACAGGGTCTGCTGAGGTCTCATGTCTATCCTTCCCGATGACCCATATCTGCCATTGGCTTTTATTTAGAATTTCAGTTTTGGAAATCCTTTTCAGAGAGATTTAAATAACTTAAAAGCAAGTAGGTGAAGGGATCTACCCCTACTTTAGAAACAACATCTATGTGAGTCAAGTGTTAGTTAGCATGATTTTTAAAGTCAGAATATTTCATATTTGCATTGCAATGTGCTCCGTGTAGTACCTCTACTTTCAAGGCAATGCAGCAGCCCAGGCTTCTCATCCAGTCCCCTGAGAGTCTAGGAGGGCCACTTCAGCAGTGCCCTCAGGACCCCAAATTACACAGTCAGCAATAACGACATTCAGGCTGCAAGTTTGCCAATGACAAAATAGGGTACAGATATTTTTTTTTTTTTTTTTGGAGACGGAGTCTTGCTCTGTCGCCCAGGCTGGAGTGCAGTGGCCAGATCTCAGCTCACTGCAACCTCCACCTCCCGGGTTCACGCCATTCTCCCGCCTCAGCCTCCTGAGTAGCTGGGACTACAGGCGCCCGCCACCTCGCCCGGCTAATTTTTTGTATTTTTTTTTAGTAGAGATGGGGGTTCATCATGTTGGGCAGGGTGGTCTCGAACTCCCCTGACCTCGTGATCCGCCCGTCTCGGCCTCCCAAAGTGCTGGGATTACAGGCTTGAGCCACCGCGCCCGGCCCCAGATATTGAAAAATAATTTCAATTTCTGGTTCTGCGACATACAAAGAATAATGCTTTAAATTGTTTTTTACTCTGATCTGCTTAATTCAAAATAGGAATGGTGTTATCTACATGACAGGGCTAAAATGAAGATTAAATCAGACAACCAATCTGAAAGTGCTCTGTCAGCCTTACAGTGATTAAACTTCCGAAGTCCAAACCGGCCCCAGTGAGGCCCCAGTGTCTTACACAGGGTCAGGAAATTTGCTAATTTGACCAGCCACACAAGGATCACAGCTCACCTCCAAGATGAAGCAGTATTTTGAGAGAGAGTAGTCTGCATGAGGAATTTAAACCAATTTCACTCACTTTTCCATTTTTCTTTCATTCCCAAGTCCAGGTCAATCTCCAAAACTAAGACTGTGGCAATTCAAAGGGCAACAGAAAGTCCTCAGGCCCTGCTCCCTTTATGCACCACTCCGAACAATACTGTGAAGAGTAAGGGGAGCAGGGCACCACCGCAACTG
The DNA here is from genome assembly GCF_000951035.1 of Colobus angolensis palliatus. Taxonomy (NCBI): domain Eukaryota; kingdom Metazoa; phylum Chordata; class Mammalia; order Primates; family Cercopithecidae; genus Colobus; species Colobus angolensis. Next base: position 1,268,584 of record NW_012122820.1, on the reverse strand, counting down.
ATAAAAGGACACGACCACTAACACAGCTGCAGAGCAACGCATGTGCAGACCCTCCCTTCAACATGACAGGCACTGTAGAGCCTCAGCACAGTGCTGAGCAGCATGAACCAGGCTGGATTCTAGTTTGAGGGAGACAGATGACTAACAGGTAAACCACGTGGAGCATACACAGGCACCAAACGGGTGAAGTGTGCCAGCGAGGGCAGGGAGGATGCTGCTTTGCATGGTTGTTAGACATGACCTTGCTAATAAGGGCCAAGAATTGAGCGGAAGGCAGATGGGTAAAAATAACACAACTGTTCTTCTTTGAGGTGCTATTTTTTGCAATGGTAACAATTTTTAAAATCATACCTTCAGGATTTTGCCTGTGCCTATAAAGTAATCTTACCAAAAAACTGAATGTGACCAAAGCTCCAGAACTAGAAGACAGGGGAGCATGTTCAATGACCCCACACGGAGGCAATGGTGCTACACAAAGGCCTGGGAAACACTCCAGGACAGACAACCAGGCAGGTTGCTTAGTCTGTCTTTAACAAATAAACTTCAAGGGAAAAAGGAGACAAAGCAAGCAATGGACGGAGGATTTCTGGACTAAGTTAAGAGACTCCCTAGGATCATCTCCTTCATGTCCCAGTCACAAGTGAGCTCACTCACCCACCAGACACTGGCGACTGGGGGAAGAGCATGAACTATGGTGTGTGGTCACAAAGTCCTCAGAAGGCGATTCTCCGGGGAGGGGGTCTAACAGCCAGGGATGAGCCAGTGAGGCACAGCTGCTAAGAGCTTACCTCCGAACGCAGAACTCTGAAATCCCAGGAGGTGGCTACTGACACTCTCGAAGACTTATTATTTCTCATGCATCACAAAAAACATTTGGTCTCCCATTTTGCTCTCCCTTTTCTTTTTTTTTTTTTTTGAGACGGAGTCTCGCTCTGTCGCCCAGGCTGGAGCGCAGTGGCTGGATCTCAGCTCACTGCAAGCT
>NW_012122820.1:1263921-1266562 GCF_000951035.1 Colobus angolensis palliatus | reverse complement strand
ATTTTATTTATTTTTATTATACTTTAAGTTCTAGGGTACATGTGCATAGCGTGCAGGTTTGTTACATATGTATACTTGTGCCATGTTGGTGTGCTGCACCCAACAACTCGTCAGCACCCATCAATTCAACTTCCATGTTTTTATTGGCATGTGAATGTCCAGCCCACTTAAGCAGGATCAATAATGTCTGACAGCCCTGCTGGCTGGAAGCAGAGTGATGCTTCATGGTGGGAAAGTTGGAAGCCCCAGGTTCTAACCCAGACTCTATCTCTTCTCACCAGGTGGCCTCCAGTAGGTTCCCTAACTTCTCTCTGCCTGCATTTTTTTGTATGAAAGTGGGGACAGTAATAGTCCCCACAGCTCATGCTATGACAACTCCATTAGAATCCATGCAAGGCCCTTAGAACCATGACTGACACAGTAAATACTTACTGAATACATGACTTGCTATGAAAGCAGGTATAAAAGTGTTGCCCTGAAAAAATGTAAGTAACGGCCAGAAGACTACCTCTTGCCTCACCTGCCATACTTTCTATTCAGTCAGTGAAATAGGCCCTTTTGCAGAAATCAAAAATATGGGTAGCAGTGGCAACCAGTGTAACAGAGGAGTTAATTAGATAGATGTGATACTTTGAAATCTGTGCATGTTGCTGCATGTACAAGTCTTTATGAGAACATCTGCTTTCATTTCTCTTGGGCAGACTCCTAGGAGTGGAATGGCTGGATCGTACTACAGGTGTGTGCTGAACATTTCAAGAAAAAAATGCCACTGCAGTGGCTCATGACTATAAGCTGAGCACTTTCAGGGGCAAGGCAGGACGATCACCTGACCCAGGAATTGAAGACCAGCCTAAGCAACATAGTGAGACCCTGTCTCTACAACAATAAAAAAAAAATTAGCCAGGCGTGGTAGTGCATGCCTATAGTCCCAACTACTTAGGAAGCTGAGGCCAGAGGATGACTTGACCCCAGGAGGTCATGGACGCAGTGAGCTATGATCACACCGTACTCCAGCCTAAGAGACAGAGTGAGATCCTATTTCGAAAAAACAAAAAACAAACTCAAGAAAAAAAAAAAACAACTCTTTTCAAAATGGTTATGCTGGGTCACATTCCCAACATCCTGTCAGCAATGTGGAGAGTCCCAGCTCCTCAAACCCCCACAACGTTAGGTATCACAGCCATTCGAACGGGGGCTTTGACTGTGGTTTTAATCTGCATCTCGCTGATGGCTAAACTTTTTAGGTACTTAATTGCTGTCTATACATTTTTCTGGTAAAGTGTCTGTTCAAGTCACTTGCCTCTTTTTTATTGGGTTACCTGTTTTCTTAATATTGTTTTTTGGTTCTTGTTTTTTTTTTCTGACACAAGGTCTCGCTCTGTTGTCCAGGCTGGAGTACGGTGGTGTGATCGTGACTCACTATAGCCTCAACATCCCGGGCTCAAGTGATCCTCCCACCTTAGCCTCCCAAGTAGCTGGTACTACAGACACACACCACCATACCTGGCTGAATTTTTTTTTTTTGGAGACAGTCTCACTCAGTCGCCCAGGCTGGAGTGCAGTGGTGCAATTTGGACTCACTGCAACCTCCACCTCCTGGGTTCAAGTGATTCTCATGCCTCAGTCTCCCAAGTGGCCGGGATTACAGGCATAAGCCACTACAGCTGGCTCATTTTTGTATTTTTTAGTAGAGATGGGGTTTCATCATGTTGGCCAGGTTGGTCTCGAACTCCTGACCTCAGGTGATCTGCCTGCCTGGGCCTCCCAAAGTGCTGGGATTACAGATGTGAGCCACTGTGCCTGGACACTAAGTTTTTTTTTTTTTTTTTGAAGAGACAGGGGTCTCACTTTATTGCCCAGGATTACTGAACGACTGGCTTCAAGCAATCCTCCTCCCAAAGTGCTGGGATTACAGGTGTGAGCCATAGTACCCAGCCAAAACTGAGTTTTGAAAGTTCTTTACCTATTGCAGATACATGTCACCTAAAAGACATTTGCTAATATTTTCTGCCAGACTATGGTTTGTCTTTCATTCTCTGTGTTTTCTAAGGAGCAGAAGTTTTAAATTTTGATCAAATCCAATTTATAAATGTTTTCTTTTATGCATTTTATCTTTGATCTCATATCTAAAAGTTGCTTGCTTAATTCAAAATCTCAACAATTTTTCTAATTTTTGGTTTTATGTTTAGGTATATGATCCAATGAGTTTCTTTTTTTTTTTGAGACGGAGTCTCGCTCTTGTCACCTTGCTGGAGTGCAATGGCGCGATCTCAGCTCACTGCAGCCTCCATCTCCTGGGTTCAAGCCATTCCCCTGCCTCAGCCTCCTGAGTAGTTGGGCTACAGGGGCGTGCCATCACACCTGGCTACAATTTTTTTTTTTGTATTTTAGTAGAGATGGAGTTTCACTATGTTGCCCAGGATGGTCTCGATCTCCACACCTGGTGATCTGCCCACCTCGGCCTCCAAAAATCCTGGGATTACAGGCGTAAGCCACCTCGCCTGGCCTGAGTTAATTTCCGTACATGATGTCAAGTTCTCCTTTTGCATAAGAATATCCAATTGGGCCGGGCGCGGTGGCTCAAGCCTGTAATCCCAGCACTTTGGGAGGCCAAGACGGGCGGATCACGAGGTCAGGAGAT
>NW_012122820.1:1260238-1263331 GCF_000951035.1 Colobus angolensis palliatus | reverse complement strand
GCCAGGCGTGGTGGTGAGCGCCTGTAATCCCAGCTACTTGGGAGGCTGAGATAGGAGAATCGCTTGAACCTGGGAGGAGGAGGCTGCAGACAGCCGAGACTGCACCACTGCACTCCAGCCTGGGCAACAGAGCAAGAGTCCGTTTCAAAAGAAAAAAAAGAATATCCAATTGTTCCAGCCCCTAATTGTTTTTCAATTTAATATTGCTTTTTAATTTAAAATTATTTCAAACTTCAAAGAGTTGCAAGAAAAATAAAAAGAAACTGTGTACCCTCACCCAGACTCACTAACTACGAACATGGCTTCATCATTCCCACTTTATACAAATAAAAAGGTTTTTTTGTTTGTTTGTTTGTTTTTTTCCTGAATCGTGTTTGCCCTACTTTTTTCTCTTTTTTCTTTTTTGAGATAGAGTCTCCCTCCATCGCCAGGCTGGAGTGCAGTGGCGCGATCTTGGCTAACTGTAACCTCCACCTCCTGGGTTCAAGTGATTCTCCTGCCTCAGCCTCCCAAGTAGCTGGGACTACAGGTGCATGCCACCACGCCTGGCTAGTTTTTGTATTTTTAGTTAGTGACAGGGTTTCCCCATGTTGGCCAGGATGGTCTCAATCTCTTGACTTCGTGATCCGCCTGCCTCGGCCTCCCTAAGTGCTGGGATTACAGGCGTGAGCCACCGTGCCTGGCCCCCCTTACTTTTTTCTATATTGTATACTGGTATTTCTTCCTTTTTTTTTTTTTGAGACGGAGTCTTGCTCTGTCCCCTCCAGGCTAGAGTGCAGTGGCGTGATCTCGGCTCACTGCAAGCTCCCAGGTTCACGTCATTTTCCTGCCTCAGCCTCCCGAGAAGCTGGGACTACAGGAGCCTGCCACCACGCCCAGCTAATTTTTCATATTTTTAGTAGAGACAGGGTTTCACAGTGTTAGCCACGATGGTCTCGATCTCCTGACCTCGTGATCCACCTGACTTGGCCTCCCAAAGTGCTGGGATTACAGATGTGAGCCACCGCACCCAGCCATATATTGGTATTTCAACTAAGGTTTGATTTGAAAAAAGGGCTCTCCTGCTTTCTAATGAGAAAAGCTAGAGAAGTACCGCTCTCATTCAGAATATAAATCCTCATACCGGGGACCCTAAACCTTCTTGCCCAACACTAAATGGAAGGTTTTTTTGAGGATCAAATTGTTTTGAAAACCAACTTTGGCTTAACAGAGATAGAAAAAAACTGTAACAAAAACCAGGGTATTGGCCAGGCATGCCGGCATATGTCTACAGCCTCAGCTACTCAGGAGGCCGAGGTTAAGAGAACCCCTTGACCCCCGGAGTCAGAATCCAGTCTGAGCAACATGGCAAAACCCTGCCTCTTTAAAAACAAACAAACAAAACTACCAGCTATTTAAAAAAACAAACGCTGAAGAAATTTATATATTATCTTTCTAAAACTGAAGAGGATCAAATATATCAAAATTACCTTAATTCAGAAGGGCTTCTGGTCTGGTCTCCAATACATGTAAACTTGTCTGAAACAAACAGAAAAGGTTGTATTTGTATTGCATTCAGGTTGTGAATAAAATATTCTATTTTGCTAGTAGTTACATTTTGTGCAACAACACATAATTTTGACCCTTCCCTATTACTATTTCTCCCCCAAAATTGCTTTATTTAGCACTGCTGTCATATTTTGTTTTTCAGTGTGGGAACAAAATAAGAAATCAGATCTGAGTTTCTTTAAGAATCCTTAGAAATGCCCCAGAGAAAATATCTTGAATTAAACTGAAAAGTATGGTAATAGAGGTTAGAATCCTATCACTAGAAAAATTACAGTAACAATTTAAAAACTAATGCAGGCTGGGCCCAGTGGCTAACCCCTGTAATCCCAGCACTCTGGGAAGCTGAAGCAGGCAAATCACCTGAGGTCAGGAATTGGAGACCAGCATGGCCAACATGGTGAAATCCCATCTCCACTAAAAATACCAAAAAAAAAAAAAAAATTAGCCAGACGTGGTGTCCCAAGCCTGTAATCCCAGTTCCTCAGGAGGCTTAGACAGGAGAATCGCTTGAACCTGGGAAGTGGAGATTGCAGTGAACTGAGATCACACCACTGCACTCCAGCCTGGCGGACAGAGCAAGACTGTCTCAAAACAAAAACACAAAACAGGCTGGGCATGGGGGCTCACACTTGTAATCCCAGCATTTTGGGAGGCTGAGGCGGGTGCATCACCTGAGGCCAAGAGTTCGAGACCAGTCTGGCCAACATGGCGAAACCCGTTTCTACTAAAAATTCAAAAAAAGCTAGGCGTAATGGCAGGCGCCTGTAATCCCAGCTACTTGGGAGGCAGAGGCAGAAGAATCACTTGAACTCAGGAGGCAGAGGTCGTAGTGAGCAGAGACCAAGACCGCGTCTCAAAAAAAAAAAAAAAAGCTGGGTACGGTGGCTCCCGACTGTGTAATCCCAGCACTTTGGGAGGCCGAGGTGGGTGGATCACAAGGTCAAGAGTTTGAGACCAGCCTGGCCAATATGGTAAAACCCTGTCTCTACTAAAAATACAAAAAAATTTGCTGAGCGTGGTGGCGGGTGCCTGTAGTCCCAGCTACTCAGGAGGTTGAGGCAGGAGAATTGCTTGAACTTGAGAGGCGGAGATTGCAGTGAGTCAAGATCATGCTACTACACTACAGTCTGGGCCACAGAGCGAGATTCCATCTTAAAACAACAACAACAACAACAACAACAACACACACACACGCACACACAGAAAACACTAATTCAACAAATTCTGAAGATTAATTTAATCCAGACTTTGCCTGTTGGGCATGACAGTGGAAAGCATTTCATCTGAATCTCAAGGAAGCCACTAAATAACCACTTCCTGAGTCCTGGCAAGTCTATGTTGGGGCACTTCCAATCCCTCCCTCTGTCCCTGCTGACATGGTCCCATCCAGCGCCTGGCCCTGGTGCCCAGGAAGGTGGCTTGAATGGTGACAGAGATCACAAGAGGTTTCTGACTCCTCTTGACACACTTCTGGTGGAATGAAAATATGTCCAATTCTAGATTTCTTCTGATTTCAGAACATTTAAAGATGCTTTTGTAATCACT
>NW_012122820.1:1258837-1259386 GCF_000951035.1 Colobus angolensis palliatus | reverse complement strand
GCCTCATTTCAGAACATTTAAAGATGCTTTTGTAATCACTCCCTCAAATTAAACTATGTGAAAAGACCACTTATGGAGGCTTCACAGGTCCACTTGCCTATTAATTCAGTGTCTTGTGAGGCTGCAAACTAACATGCACACATCTAGCCTGGAGTCAGGAGATGAATCAACAAACTGAAACGTCTCCCAGTTGAACTGTGAATTCTAATTCATGTGCTTAAAGTAGTTTCGTTTTGCAATTATGCTGCTTATGTACAAGCAAGCACATATTTTTCTGGCAGTAAAAGTGAGTGTGGAAGGAAAACAGTTTGGCAGTTCCTGAAAAAATTAAACACAGAATTACCCCATAACCCAGGAATTCTACTTCTAGGTATATTCCCAAAAGAACTGAAAGCAGGGACTCAATGCATGTACACATTATGTTCTTAGCAGCAGTACTCAGTAGCCAGAAGAAGGCAGAGACAGCCCAAATACCCACTGAGCATGAATGGATAAATAAAATGTGGTCTATCCAAACAATGGAATATTATTCAGCTATAAAGATAGAAC
>NW_012122820.1:1257886-1258494 GCF_000951035.1 Colobus angolensis palliatus | reverse complement strand
GGACAAACCTCAGAAATATGCTAAGTGACAGGTGCCATATACAAAAGGCCACATATACGACCCCATTTATGTGAAATATCCAGAACACACAAATCCAAAGAGACAGGATGCAGTGGCTGCCAGGGGCTGCACGTGTGTGTGTGCGCGTGCACATGGGTGTGCAGTAGACAACTGCACACCCTTCTGGGGTGATGAAAATGTCGTGGAATTAGGTAGAGACAGTGGTTGCAATACATTGTAAATGTACTAAATGGCACCGAATCATTCACTTTAAAATAGTTTAATTTTATGTTATGTGAATTCCACCTCAGAAAAAAAACTTGGGTGTGAAAGTTAGGGCACACAGGTAAACAATGAATGATGCAAACTACCCCAGACTTCATGAAGCGAAGCCTTGCTCCAGGGCAAGGTCCTATAAGCACACTCAAAAGGTGCCATCAAATCATCAAGTTTCAAAGCATGGGTCTCAACCTCAGCACAACGAACATTTTATGCAGGCGTGTGTGTGTCCCCGTAGGATATGTGGCAGCATGCCAGTAGCGTTCCTTTCCCCAGCTGTAACAGCCACCTGGCGTCCAAGGGGCAATACTGACCCCAGTTGAGAACTC
>NW_012122820.1:1253759-1255391 GCF_000951035.1 Colobus angolensis palliatus | reverse complement strand
CTGGGAGACAAAGTGAGACTTAATCCATCAACCAATCAAAGTCTCACTGTCACCCAAGTGGGTGACAGCTTTGAACAGCTCACTGCAGCCTTGAACTCCTGGGCACAAGCCATCCTCTTGCCTTAGCCCCCTAAGTAGCAAGGACTCAGGCATGTGCCACACTGCACCTAAATTTTTTGTTTCTTTGTTTATGGAGAGAGGGTCTCGCTATGTGGCCCAGGCTGGTCTTGAACTCCTGGTCTCAAGCAATCCTCTTCTCTTGGCCTCCCAAGTGCTCGGATTATAGGCATGAGCCAGCAGTGCAGCTGAAAGTGAAGGACTTAAAGCCAGAGAATTTAATGCCAGCAAAGGGTGGCTGGATCAGTTTAGAAAGAGGGTTGGCTTAAAAAATGTTCAGGTAACAGGAGAAGCAGTTTCTGCCAACCAACAGGCATCAGGGTTACCAGATGCCATGAAGAAAATCATTGAGGAAAAGAAAATCTGCCTGAACAGGTTTTTAATGCAGACAAAAGTGCCCTATTCTGGAAAAAACTGCCACAAAAGACACTTATTAGTAAGGAAGAAAAGTGAGCCCCAGCACTGAAGGCAGGCAGGGAGAGGCCAACTCTACTGCTTTGTGCAAATGCAGCCGGGTTTATGAACAGGACTGCTCTTATCTACAAAGCTGCTATTCCCTGAGCCTTGAAGGGGAAGAGATAAACACCAGTTGCCAGTCTCTTGGTTGTGGAACAAGACTGGGACAACAAAATCCCTTTTTCTGGATTGGTTCCATCGATGTTCTTTGTAGTCAGGAAGTACCCTGCCAGTAAGGGATTGCCTTTCAAAGTTCTTTAGATATTGGACAATGCCCCTGGCCACTCAGAACCCCATGAGTTCAATACTGAAGGCACTGAAGTGGTCTACTTGCCCCCAAACACAGTATCTCTCCTTCAGCCTCTAGATTAGCGAGTCCTAAGGACCTTTAAGGCCCATGACACACAGTACTCTATGGAAAGAACTGTCAATGCTATGGAAGAGAATCCCAACAGACAGAACACATCGTGTCAGCCTGGAAGGATTATCCCACTGAAGATGCCAAGATTGTTACAGAAAAAGCTGTGAAGGCCATGAAGCCTGAAACAACCAATTCCTACTGGAGAGGATGATGTCCAGATGCTGCGCCTGACCTCACAGGACTTATGAGAGCCAATAGAGGAAATCATGAAAAGACTGTGGATATGCTTTTAAAAGGGTAGGGGTGGGTAAGGACTTCAACATATGGATCTTAGAGATATTCAAGAGCTATTAGACACCACACCAGAGGAAGTAACAGAAGACACCTGGACAGATGTCAGTGCTTCCAAAGTGGAGACAGACCATGAAGCAGCAGTGCCGAAAACACGTGGACACTGGGCAATCTGGCAAAAGGTCTCCACTACCCAAGACTGCAACTTGACTTCTTTAGGACACAGACCTTTTATGGCACAGAAACTAAAACTAAAGCACACAATAGAAGGTTGGTATTATATAGAAACTTTTTCAGAGCAATCAAACAGCAGGCCGGGTGCGGTGGCTCAAGCCTGTACTCCCAGCACTTTGGGAGGCCGAAGCGGGCGGATCACAAGGTCAGAGGTTCCAGACCAGCCTGGCCAA
>NW_012122820.1:1251527-1253123 GCF_000951035.1 Colobus angolensis palliatus | reverse complement strand
AGGCGGGCGGATCACGAGGTCAGGAGATCAAGACCATCCTGGCTAACATGGTGAAACCCCTTCTCTAATAAAAATACAAAAAAAATTAGCCAGGCGTGGGGGCGGCACCTGTAGTCCCAGCTACTAGGGAGGCTGAGGAAGGAGAATGGTGTGAACCCGGGAGGCGGAGCTTGCAGTGAGCCAAGATCGCGCCACTGCACTCCAGCCTGGGCGACACAGTCTCGAAGGAAAAAAAAAAAAGGTTTTAGGAGTCAAGTGATACAAGAATTTTGACTGCACAGCAGGTGAGCACCCCTAACCCCTGTGTTAAGGGTCATGATATTTCTTCCCCTTCACTCTTTGTAACACAATTGTCTAGCATTTTACGTCTACATGTTTTTTGAAGATTCTGTCTGGTCTTTGTTCCCAGTTCCTCAGAAGGAGCTTCAACAACTATTGGATGTCCTTTGTTATTCATGAGCCTCCATGTTTGTGCTAAGAGATGAGCTGACTCAAGACAGAGGTTAGTCACTAGAAAGACCAACCATGGATGAGACAGCTGGGGTCTGAAACCATTCCGATGGGGTGGGAGAGGGGCTAGAGAGTGTGCTCAATCGACTGTGCCCAAGTAACGAAGTCCCAGTAAAAACTCTCAACACCAAGGCTCAAGGGAGCTTCCTGGTTAGAAGCTCGTTGACCCTGACTTGTCAGGAGAGACCCTATGGGAGAGGGCTTGGAGAATATGTTTGAGACTCTCCTAGGCCTTGCTGTATGTCTCTTCATTTGCCTGGTCTGATTTGTATTAAACTATTTATAGCACCAGAAGAGAACTGCAGTGTGAAGGGACACACTTCTGCCTGAAGAACTTCCTCCATCTCACTGGGCAGATCTACTGGCAACAAACCCCACAACTTTTGTCTGAGGAAGTCTTTTGTGGGACTAGATCTCACTGTCACCCAGGCTACCGTGCAGTGGCACGATCTTGGCCCACTGCAGCCTCAACCACCCAGACTCAGGCAATCCTCCAACTTCAGTCTCCTGAGTAGCTGAGACCACAGGTGCCGCCAGAACACCTGGATAATTTTTTTTTTTTGGTAGAGATGAAGTCTCACTATGTTGCCCAGGCTGCTCTCAAACTCCTGGGCTCAAGTGAGTCTCCCACTCAGTCTCGCAAAGTGCTGGGATTTACAGGCATGACCCACCATGCCTGGCCTGTATGAAATATTTTTTTTCTGGCTACATTCAAAACTTTCTCTTTGACTTTCAGCAGTTTGACTATAATATCCCTAGGTGTTGAGGGCTTTTTGTTTATATTTATGGTGCTTGGAGTTCTCTGAACTTCACAGACCTCTCGTTTGCTGCACAGACCTCTCGTTTGCTGTCTTTTACTAATGAAAAAATTCTCAACCATTAGCTCTTTGAATATTTCTTCTGCCCCATTTTCTTCCAGGGCTCCAATTATATGTATATTAGACAGTTTGCTATTGTCCCACAACTGCTAAACACTTTTTTTTGAGATGGAGTCTCTCCATCTCACCCAGGCTGAAGTACAATGGCACAATCTCAGCTCACTGCAATCTCTGCCTTCCAGGTTCAAGTGATTCTCCTGCCTCAGCC
>NW_012122820.1:1249213-1250854 GCF_000951035.1 Colobus angolensis palliatus | reverse complement strand
GTTAGCCAGGATGGTCTCGATCTCCTGACCTCGTGATCCGCCCGTCTCGGCCTCCCAAAGTGCTGGGATTACAGGCGTGAGCCACCACGCCCGGCCCCCACCTATGATGTTTTTAAAGAATCTCTAACATTTCAATTTAACTTTTTCTAGAGTTTCTGCATCCTGAAATTCTCGATCTTTTCACAAACAATGCATGCTGTACACCCTTCTCCCTCAATCTTTTACCACATACATCACAGTCATTTGAAGCCTCTGGCAGTTCCAGTATCTGGGTCATCTCTGAGTTGGCTTCCATTTATTTCTCTCTCAACCAGAAATCACTTTTTAGTGTATCTCATAATTTTTTATTGAATATCAGACGGTAACAGAAAACTGAATTAAACAGTACCTGCAGCCAGAATTGGGTACACCTCTTTTTCTGAGTCACTAGTGTGTGGGGATGAGGGGTTAATTCAATCTAGTCTTTAGTTGGGTTTGGATTTTACAATCCTCAGGAAGGGGCTGCCTTAAACTTTGTGGCACCATATTTTTCTCAAAAAATATTGGCCGGCGAGGCACAGTGGCTCATGCCTATAATCCCAGCACTTTGGGAGGCCAAGGCGGGCAGATCACAAGGTCAGGAGTTTGAGACCAGCCTGACCAAGATGGTAAAACCCCGTCTCTACTAAAAATACAAAAATTAGCAGGGCGTGGTGGTGCACACCTGTAATCCCAGTGACTCAGGAGGCTGAGACAGGAGAATCTCTTGAACCCGGAGGCAGAAGTTGCAGTGAGTCGAGATCGTGCCACCACACTCCAGCCTTGGTGACAGAGCCAGACTCTGTCTCAAAAATGAATAAATAAATTTATTAATTAAATTTAATTTAAAAAAATTGGCCAAAGAGGAAACCTCACTACTCACACCTAGTGGAGGACAGAACAAAGGCAGAAAAGCAAGCCATACAACTTCTTCTGGAAGTTCAGATTCACAGGAAGATGTGAACAGTCTTGCAGGCTGCCATGAAGACAAGCCTTCACTTTATTTTGGCAGTAGTGAGTGCCTGTTAAAGAGACATTCAGCCAGGCACAGTGGCTCACGCCTGTAATCCCAGCACTTTGGAAGGCTGAGACAGGCAGATCACTTGAGGTCAGGAGTTTGAGACTAGCCTGACCAACATGGAGAAACCCTGTCTCTACTAAAAATACGAAATCAGCCAGGCGTGGTGGTGCATGCCTGTAATCCCAGCTACTAAGGAGGCTGACACAGGAGAATTGCTTGAACTCAGGAGGCGGAGATTGTGGTGAGCTGAGATTGCGCCATTGCACTCCAGCCTGGGCAACAAGAGCGAAACTCCGTCTCAAAAAAAATAAAGAGATATTCACTTTACTGGAGAAAAAAAAAACAACAACAACATATTGTGATTGAACATATAAAAAGAGATGCCAAACGTTAGGAGCCAGGCGTGGTGGCTCATGCCTGTAATACCAGGGGAGGATTACTTGAGGCCAGGAGTTTGAGACCAGCCTGGGCGACACAGCAAGATCCCGCCTCTCAAAAAATTTTTTTGAGACAGAGTCTTGCTCTGTCACCCAGGCTGGAGTGCAGTGACGCCATCTTGGCTCACTGCAAACTCTGCCTCCCGGGTTCACGCCATTCTCCTG
>NW_012122820.1:1246159-1247401 GCF_000951035.1 Colobus angolensis palliatus | reverse complement strand
TAAAGGTAAAATATCTCCCCACCAGGCAAGAAAAAAGACATGCTTCCAAAACTTAGCTTATTTCCTGCAAAAACTACAAAACACAGAAAGTACTCTGAGTTGGAAATGTTTTTATAACCCATATTCTAAATCATCTGTGATTTAGAAAGAGAACTGGAAGGAATATGTCTTCAGGCTATTTAGAATGACGCAGTGCTCTGTAAAGCTCAGCTAATGTCTAGGTTTGTTATGTGGTCACTGTGAGAAAAGCATTTTGTGAGCCTACTCTGGTGCCAGGCACCAGTTTAGGTCAGAGTAAAATAAGCACAAATATTTACTTGGAGTCTGAGTACATATATAACCATATTATATAACAACATGAAAATAGGATAAAAGTTTCAATTGTTGATAAAACATTTAACAATAAAGTGGCCTCAATATCTGGGTTCGTATTTGTATGGCTTCATTCATTCACTCAACAACGACCTGCCCATCTCCAATCATGTGCCAGGCACCACAGCTCAGGGGAGTCTGTAGGAAACAAGACACAGCACTTGCTGTGCCAGAACTTGCTTGCTGGTTGAGGAAGGCATTAAGTGAACAGTGCAAGACTTTATTTTGATACATCAACTGCTATCCATTGCTAAGGAAACATAAAACTGCATAAGAAGGGGAGACAGGTGAGACGGGGAGGTCTCTCTCAGAAGGTGGCCAGAGAAGGTCACTCTGGTGTGGAGAAATCTGAGCAGGGTCCCAAGGAGAGGGTAAGCAGGTATAAAGAGTCCCCGAGATTCCGACTTATTCCTACTAGTCAAGATTTCTTACCTGCTGAAACACTGACAAAGCCTGCCATTTCTAACTCTGAATGTCAGAGGCAAATTAACTTTATTGTCTCTCTCCTGGAATGTTCAGTCCAACTGCTATCCTTCTCTTAAACTCTGACAGTACAAAAAAGCTCAGTCATAAAAGGTAGAGGAAGGGACCACAATGAGGCAGCAGAAACACAGCAAGAGGGACTCACTATAAAACCTGTTTTTGTTTGTGTGTTTGTTTTTTTGAGACTAAGTATCGCTCTGTCACCCATGCTGGAATGCAGTGGGGAGATCTCGGCTCACTGCAAGCTCCGCCTCCTGGGTTCATGCCATTCTTCTGCCTCAGCCTCCCAAATAGCTGGAACCACAGTCGCCCACCACCACGCCCAGCTAATTTTTTGTATTTTTTTTTAGTAGAGACGGGGTTTCATCATGTTAACCAGGATGGTCT
>NW_012122820.1:1232382-1238325 GCF_000951035.1 Colobus angolensis palliatus | reverse complement strand
AAAAAAAAAAAAAAAAAAGCCAGCAGGAACTCAGTAACTGCTTATTGAAAGGCATCCCCCAAGAGAAGAAGAATTGGCAAGCAGCCTTGAGGACAGAGGCATCTCAGAGATTTTATATACTCAGGGGGTTGGGGGTTGGTGGTGGGGGAGGAGTGAAGGAGTGGCAGGAAAAGATGTAAGTAAGACACAGGCCAGAGCTGGAAGCAGCCCTGAAGGAGGCTTCAATCTGTGGCTAAAGCAGAGAGCTGGTACTGAGGCTCCAGTAAGAGCTCAAACTAGACCCTCCAAGCAACACAAACAGCACTGGAAACATTCACCAGAGAAGCCCCAGGATACATCTCTGGGGTATTCAGCTCAAAATGCAAAACCTGAATCCCGCCATGAAGCAGCCACCAGACCCAAAGTGAGGGTTGTCCTACAGGATAACTGGCCTGTACTCTTTAAAACCTCAATGGAGGCCGGGAACAGTGGCTCCTGCCTGTAATCCCAGCTACTCAGGAGGCTGAGTATCAAGAGAATCGCTTGAGCCCCGAGGGGCGGAGGTTGCAGTGAGCCAAGATCGTGCTTCTGCACTCCAGCCTGGGTAACAGAGTAAAACCTTGTCAAATAAACAAATAAATAAAGTGTGTGTGTCAGGAGAGCAATGTGGCAGTCCCATGTACAATGAATCAGAGTATGAAGAGCCAGTAAGTAACTCCCGGGACCTCCTCTTCAGAGGCTTGTCAGGTCAATTAGGAGACGATTACAATAGTCTAAGTGAGAAGTAGTCCACTCATTAACTTCTCCCCACTCTGAGTGAGCCACACAATCAGTTTCCTAAGTCAGTTTCCCGGTAAAGTACTTATTTTTTTTTAATTTTATTTATTTTTTTTGAGAAAGTGTCTCGTTCAGTTGCCCAGGCTGGAGTGCAGTGGCACAATTACAGCTCACTGTAGACCTGACCTCTTGGGCTCGAGCAATCCTGCCACCTCAGCATCCCAAGTAGCTGGGACTACAAGCTGTGCTCTGATGCCCCCCTAATTTTTGTATTTTTTATACAGCCAGGGTTTCCCTATGTTGCCTAGGCTGGTCTCCAGCTCCTGGGCTCAAGCAATCTGCCTGCCTTGACCTCCCAAAGTGTTGGGACTACAGGCATAATCCACTGCACCTGGCCAGTACTTCATTTGTATGGAAGCAGAACCAATACACCCAACAGAAAGGTAAGGAAGCTGAGGAGGGCTCCTCGATAAGGTATTATACATAGGCATCACCCCTTGGAGACTCTTAGAAAACACCACGGAGGAGGCAAGGTGGCTGAATTTGAACTGCAGTGCTGAAGTCCACACAAGTAACAGCCATAAACACACAAGAGGGAAAACCAAACCTCATTCAGCCCCACGCCAGGCCACATCCCTCTACCTAACAGCACAGTACTAGACCCCAGGCTGAATGTGTCTGACCCTCAGTGCTGTGGACACTGGGGCCATCCTAGGTGCTGCAGGGTGCTAACAGCATCCCTGGCGTCTGCTCATCAGATGAACGAATCCTTGGTCACTGCCCCTCTTCAGCCACCAGTCTACAAATGAACTGTAGAGGTTTTCCAACCAATCAAATGAGTAACAGAGGTTCAGATGGGCAAGTTGCGAGGTGGTGCTGGCTAGAATGGAAGCAGTGAGGGCCACAGAGAAATAAAGAAAATAAGTGACAACACCCAGTCATGTAAGTTATACAATTTATAGCCAACCTGAGTAATATCTGAGATAATTTGACTGATTTTAGAGCTTCATCTCCCAAAGAAACCTCGCCAATTCAGACTTCCACACGCTGTTACTCTGTTAAATATAAAAGAACGTAAAAAACAAAAACCCACAGGACTCACTCTTCATCCACGAACAGCTCATTCTGAGACCTTCTTCAGCAGAGGAATTCTCCTTCCAAGGTCCTTTTAGTGAGCAAACACCCAAATTTCAGGTATCACACACAGTAAGAATCCAAAGGAGATTTAAGTTGGAAAAATTCAGAAAACCTACCTATGCTTAAGCACAGAATCCCCACTCTCAGTGTAGTATATGGTAGCACATAACTGATAAAAGAAATTTTTTTAAAGAATAGGACAGAGCAATATTTCTGTGGGAGGTGATGTTGCACAGTGACTGAAAACAAGAGGATCTGGGCCAGGTACGCTGGTTCACGCCTGTAATCCTAAAATTTTGGAAGGCCAAGGCAGGTGGATCCAGTTTGGGCAACATAGTTGGACCCTGTCTCTACAAAACAAAACATAACAAAATTTAAAAAATTAGCCAGGCAGCAGGCGTGGTGGCTCACGCCTGTAATCCCAGCACTTTGGGAGGCCAAGCCAGGTGGATCACGAAGTCAGGAGTTCAAGATCAGCCTGGTCAAGATGGTGAAACCCCGTCTCTACTAAAAATGCAAAAAAATTAGCCAGGCGTGGCGGCAGGCACCTGTAATCCCAGCAACTCGGGAGGCTGAGGCAGAGAATTGCTTGGGAGGTGGAGGTTGCAGTGAGCCAAGATCGCGCCCCTGCACTCCAGCCTGGGCGACAGAGTTAAGACTCTGTCTCAAAAAACAAAAACAAAAACAAAAAAAACCAAAAAAACGATTCTTAGCTTGTGAGCCATAGAAAGATACGGCAAGCTGTAGTGTGGCAACTTCTGGCTCACAGCATAGGGTCTAGCACACAGCAGGTAGTTAGAACAGCTGCAATGATGCTGGCTTTTCCCACTATCATCACAAGTTATTCCTTCTGGCTGACCCATCCTGTCGATTACCACCTGGCCTATAGGTTAACTTCATGTAGCCGATTCTGTGCCATGAAAAGCATATTCCCACCTAAGAGAAACCTGACATTCCTGCACCCCAAGAAGTACATTTTTGAGTCTTTAAATCAAACTATGTAATCTTGCCAAAGAACTCTGAAAAACCCAGTATACAAAAGGCTTTTTCCACAAGTTTGTACTCTGAGTAAAATTCTATGTTCTGCAATTTATAACTAAGAGGTTATATTTTAGTTGCTCATCTCCCAACACCTTTTCCTCACTGCATCACAGAGTGCTCACTTACAGCTGCTCATGCACGTCTCCTCTTCCACAAGATGTGAAGGTTTCATCAGTAACAATTAGCTTAACCAATTACATTTTACTTGGCCTTTGGTTTTGCCTGATTGCCTTGTATAGAGTTATGAAGAGTATTGCTATTTAACATCTGTTATAAAAACTACCAGGCCACGCACTGTGGCTCAACGCCTGTAATCCCAGCACTCTGGGAGGCCGAGGCGGGGGGATCACAAGGTCAGGAGATCGAGACCATCCTGGCTAATGCGGTGAAACCACGTCTCTACTAAAAATACAATTAATTGGCCAGGCGTGGTAGCACATGCCTGTAGGCCCAGCTATTCAGGAGGCTGAGGCAGGAGAATCGCTTGAACACAGGAGGCAGAGGTGGCAGTGAGCCAAGATTGCGCCACCGCACTCCAGCCTGGGCAAGAGAGTGAGACTCCAGCTCAAAAAGAACTACCAGATTACAGTTGTTGACAATAACAGCATCCAAAAACCAGTGACAGAATACAGAAAGAAACATGACTACAAGGTCTATGAAAGCGCAGACTATAGTAACCTAAAGGCAGATTTAAACAAATCCCTGCAATGTGCTAATTTCAGTCATGCTAACTTTGAGAAAGCTTTTAAAACTTTTAAATGTAAATAATCCACTTTCACGTTTCTTCCAAAATGAAAAATACCTCCTTTTTTCTGTCACTGACTTTGGCGAATTTTCCAAAAACTAAAGACAAAACAGTACTTTTTTATTTTTTTCTTTTTGAGACAGAGTTTCACTCTTGTTGCCCAGGCTGGAGTGCAATGGTGCAATGTCGGCTCATTGCAACTTCCGCCTCCCAGGTTCAACTGATTCTCCTGCCTTGGCCTCCCAAGCAGCTGGAATTACAGGCATGCACCACCACAGCCAGCTAATTTTTTCTATTTAGTAGAGAGAAAGGGATTCACCATCTTGGTCAGGCTGGTCTCAAACGCCTGACCTCAGGTGATCCACCTGCCTTGGTCTCTCAAAGTGCTGGGATTACAGGTGTGCGCCACTGCACCTGGAAAGAAACAGTATCTTAAAACAGTATGTTCCTTTTCCCCATTCACCCCATGAGACATGACGTTTCACAGGGATGCATATTTCTTCCAGATTTTGATACATATGTGCATAATTTTTCACAAATCAATCAAATGATACCATATTTCCAAAACTATACATATTCAAAATGCCCGACCACTTACTGTATTGTGGTCATCTCTTCATGCCAATAAAGAAAGGCCACCTTAAATCTTTTTGACACCTGCACAGTATGCCATTCCAAGTCTGCCTTAGTTTGACCAATCTCTATTGATGGGCATTTAGATTAATCCAGAGGTGTCCAACCTTTTGGCTTCCCTGGGCCACACTGAAGGATCTGTCTTGGGCCACACATAAAATACACTAACTAGTGACAGCTGATGAGCTTTAAAAAAAAAAAATAATAATAATAATAATCGCTACAAAAAATCTCAATGCTAGGCCGGGTGCGGCAGCTCACGCCTGCAATCCCAGGGCTTTGGGAGGCCGAGGTGGGCAGATCGCCTGAGGTCAGGAGTTCGAGACCAGCCTGGACAACATGGCAAAACCCCGTCTCTACTAAAAATACAAAACTTAGCCAAGCGTGGTGGTGGGCACCTATAATCCCAGGTATTCGGGAGGCTGAGGCAGGAGAATTGTTTGAACCTGGGAGGCAGAGGTTGCAGTAACCCAAGATCAGGCCACTTCATCCCAGCCTGAGCAAAAGCAAAACTCCACCAAAACAAAACAAACAAAAAAAAAACAAAAATCTCAACATTTTAAGAAAGTTTACAAATTTGTGTTAGGCTGCAATGCGGCCCACAGGCCTCAGGTTGGACAAGCATGACTAGGCATTCATAAAGCAAATATTTATTGAGACCTACTATGTACCAGGCACTGTCAGAGGATATATCAGTAAATAAAATAAGAAGTTCTCTACCCTCATGGGCTTATATTATAGTGACTATTGACAATTTTTTGCTTTTATACCAAAAATTCTAGCTGGGAGTTTTTGAGCATTGACTATCTTAAATATTCTGCTTTTATAACTAATTTTACAATAAGCATTCTCTTATTTCTTCCTTTGAATAAATTTCTAAAAACAGAATTGCTGGAACAATTTATTTTAGAAATGCTACTTTTATACTCAACATAATAACCCTTTATCATACATATTCCTAACATTTTTCTCTAATTTGCCTGCCTCTGAACTACAGTTCAAAGGTCCCCAAACAGGCATCTTTTGCTGTGGATACATTCTGAATGCTTAAACAGTTACCTTTTCATGGTTTATAGCCTTACTGTCTTACTAAGAAACTCTTTACCTACAGCTGGATTGCCAGTTGATCCAATACCTTCTACATGACAAACCATCCATTCCCAACTGATTATAAATGCTACATTAGTAATACATTTCCATTAATTTATACATCAGTATCTAGACTGCTTTGTTCCACTTACCTACAGTACTTATTAAAAAATCTACTTGGAAACTTTCCCCTTTTTCTTTCTTTAGAACCCCCCTCAAATATTTACTTCTCCAAATCAAGTGACATCTTGAAAATATTCAAGCACACACATATAGGAATACTGCATTCAAGCTCTGTATTTATGTCTATCTACTCAAGTTCTCTTTCACCCCTTCAATAATGAATCTAAAGGTTCCTTCACATAGTTTTTGAGATGGAGTTTCGCTCTTTTTGCCCAGGTTGGAGTGCAATGGCACGAACTCGGCTCACTGCAACCTCCGCCTCCCGGGTTCAAGCGATTCTCCTGCCTCAGCCTCCTGAGTAGCTGGGATTACAGGCATGCACCACCACACCCGGCTAATTTTGTATTTTTAGTAGAGAC
>NW_012122820.1:1229145-1230952 GCF_000951035.1 Colobus angolensis palliatus | reverse complement strand
AAAAAAAAAAAAAAAAAAGAAAGTCTCTGATTTTGTAATGGGTCAATATATACAAAAACTTCAGAGCTATTTATATTCAATTTATCAAGGACTACCTACGCTAACATGCTTGTACAACACAACTTGTAATGCTGCTTTGTTATGTCTTCAGATTCAAAAACAAACACAATCTTTTTTTTGTGTGAGAGACAGTGTCTCACTGTGTCGCCCAGGCTGGAGTGTAGTGGTACAATCTAGACTCACTGCAACCTCCACCTCCTGGGTTCAAGAGATTCTCCGGCCTCAGCCTCCCGAGTAGCTGGAATTATAGGCACCTGTCACCACGCTCAGCTAATTTTTGTTTTTAGTAGAGAAGGGTTTTCACCATGTTGGCCAGGCTGGTCTCGAACTCTTGACCTCAAGTGATCTGACCGCCTTGGCCTCCCAAAGTGCTAGGATTACAGGTATGAGCCACCGCACTGGCCCAAAGACAATCTTTTGTTTTTGTTTGTGGGGTTTTGTTTTTGCTTTTTTGAGACAAGGTCTCACTCTGGCACCCAGACTGGAGTACAGTGGCATGATCATAGTTCACTGTAACCTCAAACTCCTGCCTCAGCCATCCCAGTAGGTAGGACTACAGGCACCATGCCCAGCTAATTTTGTTTTTTTAAAACTTTTTGCAGAGACGGGGTCTCACTACATTGCCCAGGCTGGTCTCAAATTCCTGGCTCAAGGGATCCTGGCAACTCAACCTCCCCAGATACTGAGATTACAGGGATTATAGTTATGAGCAACTGCAACCAATCCGTTTTGTTTAAAAATCAAATTCCTCCCCTATCAAACTCAACTTTCTGAATCGCACTTTTTCTTTTCCAAAACCTAATATTCTGAGCTTAGCAGACACTTCTTTATGCACTGTTATGCACCTTAGTGTTGCTGGAATTACAATAAGATATAATCATCTGCTAGCTCTAGAGCCAGCCAGTTCAACCTATTTCTGATATAAGAAGCAATTTGAGCACTTTGGGAGGCAGAGGCAAGTGAATCACCTGAGGTCAGGAGTTCAAGACCAGCCTGGCCAACATGGTGAAACCCCATCTCTACTAAAAATACAAAAATTAGCCGGGCATGGTGGCACATGCCTGTGGTCCCAGCTACTTAGGAGGCTGAGGCAGGATAATCTCTTGAACCCTGAAGGCAGAGGCTGCAGTGAGCCAAGATCACGCCACTGCACTCCAGCCTGGGTGACAGAGCAAGACTCCGTCTCAAAAAAAACAAAAAAAGGCAGTTTTATGCTAATTCAAACTGCAGTCTAACCTCGTAAGAGTTAATAAAAATAGGTCTGTCACGTGTTTCATGTCACAGCCAAATTGCTAACTGGACAGAGCTGCATACTGAGTAGAAGAAATTTTTAAGCCTTTTAAGCCACAAAAATCGGCTGACAGAAAAGGTCACATGACCATTTAAATTTAATCCTAATAGCTGGCAGCAACTATGAGCCAGGCCTGTGAGTAGAAAGATAGAGAGAACCCCCAAGCCACCCACTTCCTCTGCCAGCTGATTCCCACCTACATCAAGCACGCTTGGTCTCACCCTATGGTCATGGAACAGCAACAGCAGCAGTAGCTGCAAGCTCCTTAGAGCTTCTTTTTTGAGACAGAGTCTTGCTCTATTGCCCAGGCTGGAGTGCAGTGGCACAATCTTGGCTCACTGAAATCTCCACCTCCCAAGTTTAAGCGATTCTCCTGTCTCAGCCTCCCGAGTAGTTGGGATTACAGGTGTCCGCCATCACACTTAGCTAATTTTTGTATTTTTAGTAGAGACGGGA
>NW_012122820.1:1220407-1227435 GCF_000951035.1 Colobus angolensis palliatus | reverse complement strand
AAACTAGCTGGGCGAGATGGCGGGCGCCTGTAGTCCCAGCTACGGGAGGCTGAGGCAGGAGAATGGCGTAAACCCGGGAGGCGGAGCTTGTAGTGAGCCGAGATCGCGCCACTGCACTCCAGCCTGGGCGACACAGCGAGACTCTGTCTCAAAAAAAAAATTCACCTTTTGTCACTCGGTGCTTAAAATCTTTCAACGGCTTCCCACTGCATCAAGGAAAACATCCAAGCTCTTCTCCAGTGTGGAAACTGTAGAAAATGCATCATCTGCACCAGGACACTCACTCACTGGGTGTAAATCAAGACTGTCCTGGGCAAACTAGGCCTCTGGCACCTGCCTGAGGCTGTATGGCCAAGGCCTGACTTCCACCCCTACCTCTGCCCTACAGATTTGCTCCTCTGAGCTGAGTTTCAGCCTGCTGTCCCTGCTGCAGGGCCTCTGCAATCACTGTTCTCCACCTGAAGCATGGAGGCTCCTTGCCTACCTGGTTCCTTCTCATCCTTCAGGCCTTCCCTAAATACCCTAAACCAAGTGCCCTCTCCACCCAACAGCTCACAGCACCTATCACAGGCCTAAACTTCGCTTCTTCAAGTTCGCCATCTCCCCACAGAGAATGAACTATCAATTGCAACTTCTCAGTACTCAATCATCACCAAGCACAGTGTCTTGCTCGAAGTAAGTACTCGGTAAATATTTGTTAAAGAGTTCACTCCATCCCACAGATACCATATTATTAACTGGACATCCTAAAGCAGGCAGTTCTCGAGGTCACACAGTACGGGAAAAGCTGTGATGAAAAATGACCATGGTTTCTACAGGTCCCACCATCAAGGACCAGAGTCTATCTCCTACTCTCCAAGCCTGTGCTAAGCTTTGCTTTTTTTTGTTTTCCTCATTTTTTGTAGAGATGGGGTCTCACTATGTTGTCCAGGCTGGTTTCAAACTCCTGGCCTCAAGCCATTCTCTCACCTTGTCCTCCCAAAGTGCTGGGATTACAGGCATGAGCCAGTGCTCCTGGCCTGTGCTAGGCCTTATAACTTGCATTAAGCAAGG
This sequence comes from Colobus angolensis palliatus, assembly GCF_000951035.1. Lineage (NCBI taxonomy): Eukaryota > Metazoa > Chordata > Mammalia > Primates > Cercopithecidae > Colobus > Colobus angolensis. The sequence continues at coordinate 1,226,382 of NW_012122820.1, read as the reverse complement.
GAATACAGCAGTGGTGACACTGTGACTTCTAAACATGTCCTCAAGTAGCCTGTCAAACTTTGCTCCTGCCCTCATGGAATTCAGCCACTATGGGAGGAAGCCTGAGCTAGACTGCTGGAGGGGCAGGCTGAAGAGATCAGAGGCACCCTGGCTGAAAGCCCACGTGGGTGAGGCCAATGGGAAGCACAACCCAGCTCACCTGCCAACCAACTGTAAACTGCCCTTGCTAGCGTGGCCAGCACAGTGAACAGAGACGAGCCCAGCCCACATCCATATACCCCCACATGATGACGAACAAGAAGTTACTGTTTCAAGTCGCTTCATTTTGGGGTAGTTTGTTAACCAGCAATATGTAACTGATATAAGGCCGTGGCAATATGCTCTTTTTAAACTTGGCACCGAGACCGGGCGCAGTGGCTCATACCTGTAATCCCAGCACTTTGAGAGGCCGAGGTGGGCGGATCACCTGAGGTCAGGAGTTTGAGACCAGCCTGGCCAACATGGTGAAACCCCGTCTCTACTAAAAATACAAAAATCAGCCAGGCGTGGTGGCTCACACCTGTAATCCCAGCTACTCAGGAGGCTGAGGTAGAACTGCTTGAACCCGGGAGGCGGAGGTTGCAGTGAGCCAAGATGGTGCCACCGCACTCCAGCCTGGGCGACAGAGCAAGACTCCGTCTTACATAAATAAACTTGGCATTGAGAATGCTGGACTGGACAGTCCTCCATGGTGGAGCAGGATCCCTGTGGCACACCCCAGCTGTGACAACCACCAATGTATCCAGGCAGGCAGTGTGGGGACTAAATACAAGAGGGAACACAAACCTGCCTCTAGGGGACTCAGCGCCTTCACAGGGAAGGAAAGAGTCCCTGCTTTGGAGGCATTCTTTATGTCTTCTCACTGACTTCTGATCTAGGTTACTGGTCCCCAAGAACAGTCAGTGGGACAAATGCTGGCAGCAGCCTCAATCCGTCCCTATGGAAGCTACCAAGGACAACACTCTTCAGTTCCCACAAAAGAAAGAAGACCAGCAAAGCACAAACACAACGCGCCCCCTGTCCAGGGGCAGTGGCTCACGCCTGTAATCCCAGCACGCTGGGAGGTCAAGAGGGGCAGATCATATGAGGTCAGGAATTCAAGAGCAGCCTGGTCAACATGGCAAAACTCTGTCTCTACTAAAAACACAAAAATGAGGCCGGGCTTGGTGGCTCATGTCTGTCTGTAATCCTAGCACTTTGGGAGGCTGAGGTGGGCAGACTGCCTCAGCTGAGGAGTCGGAGACCAGCCTGGGCAACACAGTGAAACCCTGTCTCTACTAAAGCACCGGGAAAGCCAGGCATGGTGGCATGCACCTGTAGTCCCAGTTACTTGGGAGGCTGAGGGAGGAGAACTGCTTGAACCTGGGAGGCAGAGGTTGCAGTGAGATGAGATTGCACCACTGCACTCCAGCCTAGGCAACAGAGCAAGACTCCATCTCTAAAAAAACAAAACAAAACAAAACAAAAATTAGCTGGACGTGCTGGCACACGCCTGTAGTCCTAGCTACTTGGGAGGCTGAGACAGGAGAATTGCTTGAGCCTGTGAGGCGGACGTTGCAGTGAGCTGAGATGGCGCCACTGCAGTCCAGCCTGGGGGACAAAGAGTGAGACCCTGTCTCAAAATAAAAAAGTGCCTCCTGCACTTCGTTCTGTGAAGCATTCAGAATCCATATAGCAGCAGTCCCCAACCTTTTTGACGCCAGGGACTGTTTCTGTGAAGGACAATTTTTCCACAGAGGGGATGGTTTCAGGATGAAACTGTTCCATCTCAGATCATCAAACATTAGATTCTCATAAGGAGCACACAGCCCACATCCCTCGCGTGTGCAGCTCACAACGGGGTTCACGCGCCTATGAGAATCTAACACTGCCACTGATCTGATAGGAGGTGGAGGTCAGGAGGGAATGCTGGCATGCCGACCTCTCACCTGCTATGCAGCTCGGCTCCTAACAGACCACGCACGAGGAGCTGGGGGCCCATGCTTAAAAGATATTTTATCTTTTTCTGTTTTTTTGAGACAAAGTCTCGCTCTGCCTCCCAGTCTGGAGTGTAGTGGTGTGATCTCAGCTCACTGCAACCTCAACCTCTCCAGTTCAAGTGATTCTCATACCTCAGTCTTCTGAGTAGCTGGGTCCACAGGTGCACGCCACCACACCCTATTAATCTTTTGTATTTTTAGCAGGACAGAGTTTTGGCATGTTGGCCAGGCTGGTCTCAAACTCCTGACCTCAAGCAATCCACTCGCCTTGGCCTCCCAAAGTGCTGGGATTACAGGCATGAGCCATCACACCTGGCCAAGGACACTTTACCTTTTTCTATTTTGTTTTGTTTTAGAGGCAGGGTCTTGCTATGTCACCAAGGTTGGAGTAGAGTGGCACAATCATAGCTTACTGCAGCTATGAACTCCTAGGCTCAAGTGATCCTCTCATCTTGGCCTCCCAAAGTGCTGAGATGACAGGCGTGAGCCACTGCATCCGGCCCCTTTTTCTATTTAAATTCTCTTATAAGTTTCTTCAACCTCCAATGGAGACTTCATTTCACAAGCCTGGCCACAGGGGCAATGGGAAGACATGGGAGACAGCTAGAAACACAAGGGGTGAAGGATGAAGCTCTAGGAACTGTAGCAGGTTCAACAGTGTCTCCCCTAAAATTCACGTCTACCTGGAACGTGGGAATGTGACTTTATTTGGAGCGTCTTTCCAGGTATGATTAGTTAAGTTAAAACCAGGTCATACTGAATTAGGGTGGCCCTAATCTAATAACTATGTCCTTATAAGGAGAATAGCGACACCGAGAAAAGCCCACAGAAAACAGAGGTAGACTGAGTGGCTGGCTCCTCTACAAGCCACACTGCTGGCACGCACCAGAAGCCAGAAAGAGGAAAGGAAGGGTCTTCCCTTGGAGCCTTCAGAAGCACTGGGGCCCTGCTAACACCCTGATTTCAGACTTCTGTCCTCCACAACTGAGGGAATCAATCCATTCTGAGCCATCCAACTTGTGATGATTTGCTACAGCAGCCACAGGAAACTAACACTGTGTAATTTCTGAAGACCTTTACTAAGCCAGAACCCAAGGGTAGAAATCACAGATCAGCTTGGAGAAGGATTTTTTTCCTTTTTCTTTGAATAGAGACAGGGTTGGAGTGCAGTTGAACAATCAGATCACTGCAGCCTCAAACTCCTGGGTTCAAACAATCTTCCCACCTTAGCCTCCTAGACAGCTAGCTGGGACTACAGATGTATGCCAACAGGCCCAGTTAAGAAAAAGAGAGCACAAGGCCGGGCGCGGTGGCTCAAGCCTGTAATCCCAGCACTTTGGGAGGCCGAGACGGGCGGATCACAAGGTCAGGAGATCGAGACCATCCTGGCTAACACGGTGAAACCCCTTCTCTACTAAAAAATACAAAAGGCTAGCCGGGTGAGGTGGCTGGCGCCTGTAGTCCCAGCTGCTCGGGAGGCTGAGGCAGGAGAATGCCTAACCCGGGAGGCGGAGCTTGCAGTGAGCTGAGATCCGGCCACTGCGCTCCAGCCTGGGCGACAGAGCGAGACTCCGTCTCAAAAAAAAAAAGAAAAAGAAAAAGAGCACGCAAGAGAGAAGACATGCAGGCGCGCACGAGAGACACAGAGAGAAGAGAAAGAGCGAGAGCGAGCGTGCACATGCATGAACCAGTGGGCAAGTGCGCACATGTGCAAAAATGTGCAAAAATGGGGTCTCACTATGTTGCCTAGGTTGGTCTCAATCTTCCCTCCTCAGTCTTTCAAAGTGGTAAGGGTCATAGGCATGAGCCAACACACCTGGTCAATGGAGAAGCATTTCAGGAATGAAGGCAAGGAGTCAAACACCATCAGTAGTAGCGGTACTGGAAGCTAACACTTTGAGGTCCTGCTTGGCTTGAAGCTAAGAATTTTATGTGTAGCATGTCATTCAGTCCTCACAACAATCCTGTAAGACAAGAAAACTGAGGTAGAGATGTTCAATAGCTTGCTCCAGACTTCAAATCTGAGATGGCAGAACCAGGATGTCCAGCATATGGATAAAGGTACAAGAAATACCACTGATATCTACATAATTACTACTCACGTTTTCCAAGATGAATGACATTTGGAAACAAAGTAGAAAAATCATAATTTTAAAAATCTATATATAGAGGCTGGGCATGGTGGCTCATGCCTGTAATCTCAGCACTTCGGGAGGCCAACGTGGGCGGCTCACTTGAGGTCAGGAGTTTGAAACCAGCCTGGCCAACATGGTGAAATCCCATCTCTAATAAAAATACAAAATTAGCCAGGCATGGTGGTGCATGCCTGTAATCCCAGCTACTCAGGAGGCTGGGGCCGGAAAATTGCCTGAGCTGGGGAGGTGGAGGTTTCAGTGAGCCGAGACTGTGCCTCTGCACTCCAGCCTGGACAATAAAGTGAGCCTCTGTCTCAAAAAAAAAAAAAAAAAAAAAAAAAAAAATACACAAACACAGAGTGGGACCCCCAATCCGAGGAAAAATATCTCCACACACATGCACGAGAAATACAGAACACTAGAAGAAATATAATAATCTTATGTGGTTATTTCCTGATTGAGAGATTACAGATTTTTGCTGTATGTTCCTAATTTCCCTGTTTTATAAAATTTTATTTATTAAAAAAAAAAATAGAGACAGGGACTAGCTGTGTTGCCCAGGCTGGTCTCAAACTCCTGCCCTCAAGTGATTCTGCCTCAGCCTCCCAAAGTGTTAAGATTACAGGCATGAGCCACTATGCCCAACCCCCAATTTACTACAATGAACATCTTAGACATTTTTATTAGCAAAATGAAAAAGTTGAAAATAAAAATGAGACAACAGGAACAAGATCTCCAGAGAAAGAGGACAGGATAGATGGCGGAGGCAATGGAAACAGATTGGGGAGTTTAAAAAGAGAAAAACAATAAGAGTGGCTAGAACAGACACCAAGATTAACTGGGTGTTGAGTTATGTAAGATTTAGGTATGTTTGAAAGTACAATAGAAGGAGCCCCTGACAAGATAAAACTGTTGGTAACTGTTTTCCAGTGGAAGAATGTTCCTTTTGCTAACATAGGAAGAGGCAAATGCAGACACAGAAGTCTTCTCAGATGAATGGGGAGAAAGAGGTCATGCCGGCAGGTCTATACTGCACAGGCTCCAGGAGCAATGAACCAAGAACCGAGTTCATGCACGGGTTCCACGGTCACCACGGACAGCTGCCTGGTCTCCCTGTACATCCAGTCATCTGTAAGATGGAGCTATTAACAGCACCTATCAGAGCTGATGTGAGGACCACGCAGTAATAGCATAGTTCTCAGCATGGTGCCTGATGCAAGGAAGGTATCCAACAAATGCAAGCTAATGGCACAGGCATCTTCAACAGGGCAAAACGCAAGTGCGCCAACTGCCATGGGAGTGTCAGGCAGAGGGACTGGAAGGCCAAGGTTGTAGGGAATTTATTTCAACAGGAAAACCTTCAAGTACCTCTCCCAACACATAATTACATAATATGTATGCCAAGCGGGGATTAACCAATTTTCCAGGACTCACTTCAATTCCAAGTCCAAGCACAGCCCTGACTTGGGGCTTCTCCTACCTGGAACCCTCTTTTCCCAGATGTCTGTCTGGTTTGTCTTCTCACCTCCTCCTACTCTCTCCTCAAATGTTTTGACCATCCTTTTCAACATGGAAGCACCAGCAATGCCTAGAGCCCTACAACAGACTCATCCGCCATCTTTTTCAGCACACAGCCTTTCCCACTGTCTCACGGGTGACGTGTCTCTCACCAAAGCAAGTTGGCATATCTTATTCACTGCCCATCACCTGCCCCTCCTTGACACATTTTCGGCCCTGAATATGCATTTTACCAAAGATCTCTCCCCTTTTCCTTTATGGGTGCTGCCCTGTCAGTATTCCCATCTAAAATCCGCGCAGACAG
>NW_012122820.1:1215925-1217807 GCF_000951035.1 Colobus angolensis palliatus | reverse complement strand
CACCGTGTTAGCCAGGATGGTCTTGATCTCCTGACCTCGTGATCCGCCCGTCTCGGCCTCCCAAAGTGCTGGGATTACAGGTGTGAACCACCGTGCCCCGCCCATTCATTTTCAAGATAGTATCTGCCAAATATCCACATCTAATCTAAACAGCCGTTGTTTTCTGTCCGCCATTCTTTCAACTCAATTACACAACTCCTCCTGGAGACAGCTATTGTATTTCACTGTGCTTTATACCTACTTCCATTTTATCACACAAAACACTACAAAGATAGATTTTCAAATGATAAGGTTTAATACAGTCAATTTTTATTGCTTCACCAAGGACATTAGATTAACAGGGTTTTCTTTCACTGTGGGTTCATGGCGGTGAAGAGCACTGTGAGTGCCATGACAGTGGCTGCTGAGACTAGTTTGGAACCAAAGCCTTGAGTTGTGCTAAGGAGACAGGAGTTTTACCCTCCACTGCTTCTGCAGCATCAATGAAATGTCAACACAATGAAAAGTTAAATAACATCTTAATATGATTATGAGAATAGTTCTGACCAAGTGAATTCCTGAAACGGTCTCAGGAGCCCCTAGGGGTCCACGATCACACTTTAAGAACCACTGCTCTAAGTGACCACTGCTCCTAAGACTTCAATCATCATCGAAATGTTGCTAACTCCCAAAAGCCTGCCTCCATCCAGACCTATCCTCCAGAGCACCCCATTCACAGGTACAGGAGTCACTATGTCAACATGTACTGTGTACTGTTTTAGGGGCTGGTCTGCAGTGAACCAGAGTGCCTGTGTCCATGGAGCTTAGAACAAGTGGGAAGAGCAGTATCAGGCTATGAAGACAGAGTGGGGTAAAGCGACAGAGATCAATCAGATCAGAGCACACCCTCAGAGGAAGGGATACATGAACAAAGGCCTGAATGGAGAGAGGGAGTGAACTGTGCAAACACACAGCTAGGAGGAGAGTTTTCCAAGGACAGGGAGGAGAAAGTGTAAGGCCCGCTGTACCCTTGATGCAAAACATGAGAATGCCTCAGAGATTCCTCAAACCCAACACGCACAAACTAAACTCATCATACCCCACAGCTACCCAGAGGGCCGATGGAAACCTGTGGTCATTTACATCTTTCTTGCCACCCTCACCTTCCCTTCAGTCACCAGGTCTTACCAATCATCACCCTGCTCCAGACCCTTTTCCTTTTCTACACCAGCTTTGCCAACTGACTAGAGGCCCCTCCCTCCCCTGAGCACTCTGTGTTCAACTACCAAGTAATGATCCCCATCAGATCAATCTCCTTACAACTCTTCCAAGGCTTCCTGAAGCTCTCAAGGTAAAAGTTCATTTTTTTCTTCTTTTTTGAGTCTCACTCTGTCACCCAGGCTGGGGTGATCTTGGGTCACTGCAACCTCCGCCTCCCGGATTCAAGCCATCCTTATGCCTCAGCCTAATGAGTAGCTGAGAATACAGGTGTGCACCACCATGCCTGGCTAATTTTTATATGTTTAGTAGAGACGAGGTTTCACCATGTTGGCCAGGCTGGTCTCAAACTCCTGACCTCAAATGATCCGCCCGCCTTGGCCTCCCAAAGTGGTGGGATTACAGGCGTGAGCCACTGTGCCTGGCCTCAAGGTAAAAGCTCTTTATCCAGGCTCTAAACCTTTTGGCTTCCACTTCTCACCACTCTGCTAGCCCTTTGGAACTTCCGTCCCTGGATGTGCTGTGCTCTTACCTGCTGGATAATTACTGAGCACCTGGCACACATTGTGCTGGGTGCTGGAGACAGTAAAGGAGACCAGTTGGTTGCCGGATAAAAAACACACCATCTAGGCCGGGCGCAGTGGCTCGAGCCTGTAATCCCAGCACTTTGGGAGGCCGAGACGGG
>NW_012122820.1:1213185-1213966 GCF_000951035.1 Colobus angolensis palliatus | reverse complement strand
AGCTACTCGGGAGGCTGAGGCAGGAGAATGGCGTAAACCGGGGAGGCGGAGCTTGCAGTGAGCTGAGATCCGGCCACTGCACTCCAGCCTGGGCGGCAGAGTGGGCAGCAGAGCAAGACTCTGTCTCAAAAAAAGAAAAAAAAGAAAGTGAGGCAGTAAATAAGTGATAGGGATTTGCAAAGATAGCTAATATGTATGTTCCACACCCTGAATTAATATTCTTCTGGAACCATATTTTTCTGGAAAAAGAAAGAAAAATCTCAGTACACTGTCATCTTATAATAACATTTTTTAACCTTGCCATAAAAGAAATTTTTACAAAGCAAGGCCATCAGCAACAGAAATGGCTAACCCTTACACAGCTCCGTTATCAGTGCCTGCATCCGGACTCACTCAGTCCTCACAATGACCCCATGAAGGTGGCTCTAGGATGCCTGTGTCACAGATAAGGACAGACACAGAAGTCCTAACACTGCAGGTGACCTAAATTAAGGCAGGCTCAGGGAGGACAGAAAGCTCCTGTGGAAAGGCAGAAGTTGGCTTGATCTTGATTTTCAGTGCGAATAAAAGTCCTAACACTGCAAATCAGCCAGTGAGGTGACAGAGCTGAGCTGGGCTCTAACTTAGTGCCAATCCTTTTGGAAACTACTGAATTTCTCTCCCTCCCTAGAATTTAGGAACTATTTTAAAATTCCTATGACGAACTTCTGAAACCTACTGTAGACTCTTTGACATGCTCATCTAATTAGAAAGTGTCCAGAATTTTTTTTTTTTTTTTTTT
>NW_012122820.1:1206451-1211085 GCF_000951035.1 Colobus angolensis palliatus | reverse complement strand
AGCCAGGATGGTCTCGATCTCCTGACCTCGTGATCCGCCCGTCTCGGCCTCCCAAAGTGCTGGGATTACAGGCTTGAGCCACCGCGCCCGGCCCAGAATTCTAATTTAAGAAGACATAAAAAAAGAAATACTTTCACTTAATCTTAAAAAAAAGAAAGCAAGCAACATTGCTCTATAAAACAGAAAGCTTTTCTACCACTGAAAGCCAGGAGTAATTTCCACTGATTATCATGGCACCCAATGGTAGGCACTGCTACAAGAACAAGAGGCTAAAAGGTTTAAAAAAAACTTTCAGCATTCCGGCAGGACGCAGTGGTTCACGCCTGTAATCCTAGCACTTTGGGAGGCTGAGACAGGCGGATCACCTGAGGTCAGGAGTTCAAGACCAGCCTGGTCAACATAGTGAAACTCTGTCTCTCCTAAAATAAAATTTAAAAAAATTATCTGGGCATGACAGCGGGTGCCTGTAATCCCAGCTACTCGGGAGGCTGAGACTGGAGAATCACTTGAACCTGGGAGACGGTGGTTGCAGTGAGCCAAGACTGCGCCACTACACTCCAGCCTGGGCGGCTGAGTGAGACTGTCTCAAAACAAAAAAAGCTTTCAGCATTCCACTAATCCACTAGCAAACTCAAATGTCTACAGATTGTCTGTATTTCTTCAATCAAAATTCTGGAACAAAATACACAGCTTTGAAAGAGGTAGTGCTCCATCCCTCTCCCAGATCAGCTGATGTGATGTCGTATTTCTCTTTCTCTTCATACACGCTCCCATGTATGTTTGCCCTGCTTTTTCTTTCAGTAACGTTGAACACTGCAGTTTCATAAACTATTTCTGATAGTTTCCATTTTAAATGTATTTTGTCTCCTCATTCTATGTTCCTAAACCAAACACTTAACTGAATTGCCTACTTCATAATCTCTCCAACCACTCTTAACAAATGCAAACCTGAAATCAGAATTTAAACACCCGGTTTAAATTTTATTTTTTTTTTTTTTGAGATGGAGTCACACTGTGTCGCCCAGGCTGGAGTGCACTGGCGCAATCTTGGCTCACTGCAACCTCCACCTCCCGGGTCACGCCATTCTCCTGCCTCAGCCTCCCAAGTAGCTGGGATTACACGTGCCTGCCACCACACTAGGCTAATTTTTTTTATTTTCAGTAGAAACAGGGTTTCACCGTGTTAGCCAGGGTAGTCTCAATCTCCTGCCTCGGCCTCCCAAAGTGCTGGGATTACAGGCATGAGCTACCACGCCCAGCCAAACCAGTTTAAAATTTTCTAAAAATTTGTGTTCCATGTCTTATGAGACTTACACTAAATAGGGGTTTCAAAATAACATGGCCTGCCATATGGTCAAGCCAGATTTAAAAATTGAGAATATCTATTACCAATCCACTAATGCTAAAGCCAAAGTCACAGACAGTAAGAATGTAATCCAATTTAGAGACCGACATGAGCCAAATCTTTTGGGCAGAGACAAACAATCCAGCGACAAAACTACAATAAATGCCAACACTGCACTTCTAAAATAAAATCAACGTTATTCATTAAAGTATTAGCTACAAAAAGTCAACTGATGGTAGATGAGTCTACAGATGCCCTGAAGACCTTTTTCATCCTTTAATCAAAGCTGTATTTAGCTACAAAGTCACAACTTTTCCAGTGGACCAACACACACAGAAAATGAACCAAAAGACACAGAAAATTTTTAACAAAGCAAAGGGAAGAGAACAAAGCTCGGGTACTTTTGCGGGATAGTACAACACCTCCTTTGAGAAATAAATTGACTCCTCAAATTCTACTTCTCAAGTGATCAATATAAATCTACCTACATGATACAAGTTTGAAATCGAAGTCATTGGGCATCAAAAAGATTTACAGAGGTTTAACTCTTTTGAGACAGTCTCACTCTGTCACCCAGGCTGGAGTGCAGTGGTGCAATCTTGGCTCACCGCAATCCCTGCTCCTGGGTTCAGGCGATTCCCCTGCCTAAGCCTCCTGAGTAGCTGGGATTACAGGCGCCCACCACCACGCCCGGCTTTTGGTTTGTTTGTTTGTTTGAGACGAGTCTCACTTGTCGCCCAGGCTAGAGTGCAGTGGCGCTATCTTGGATCACTGCAAGCTCCACCTCCTGGGTTCACACCATTCTCCTGCCTCAGCCTCCGGAGTAACTGGGACCACAGGCACCTGCCACCACGCCTGGCTAATTTTTTCTATTTTTAGTAGAGACGGGGTTTCACCATGTTAGCCAGGATGGTCTCCATCTCCTGACCTCGTGATCCACCCGCCTCAGCCACCCAAAGTGCTGGGATTACAGGCACGAGCCACCGCGTCTGGCCAATTTTTATATTTTTAGTAGATACAAGGTCTCGCCATGTTGGCCAGACTGGCCTCAAACTCCTGGCCTCATGTGATCCGCCCCACCTCCCAAAGTGCTGGGATTACAGGTGTGAGTCACCACACCCAGTAGGTTTTACGCTTAAAAACAAATGACAACAAAAAACACTATTCTGCAGCCTCTTGAATCTTCTAAGATCAAAATTAAATCTGAGAAAATTTACTTCAACTCTCCCACCCCCCCAAAAACATAATTAACTGAAGATATCAAAGAAAAATAAAAACATTTTAAAGGTATCACCAAAGAGCACTGTCAGTACTTGTCTGATAACTATGGCTGTGTCATAAATTCAGATTACGCGAGAGAAATAGCTTCTGTCCAGTGGATATGCTCTTTTGAGAAAGTCAATTCTGAGATGAAATTTAATGTTGGAACAGTTTCCTCTATAAGACTCATCTTGAAAGGTTCCAGCAGAAGATGAAATGTCATCCTCACACTGGGCCTGGGCAGTGCATGCTTAACTGGGAGGGGGCACAGGCACCTCAGAACTTAACTGGTTTTCCAACTCTCAACGTCTAAAAGAAAAGAAAAAAAAAAAGGGACTTTCAGTGTTGACGAAACCAAACGCTCCTAACCTGGGACCACCGCCCAACATCTGCAGTCCAGCCTTTCCCCAGGGTTGACAGGATGAGCCTGTAGACCTTGCAGTTGCAGTTCATTTCTGCGCAGCTCTCTACTTGTTAGAAAGTTCTGCCTTACCTGGGGGCGCGGTGGCTCCCACCTGTAATCCCAGCACTTTGGGAGACCAACGTGGGTGAATCACCTCGGGTCTGGAGTTCAAGACCAGCTTGGCCAACATAGTGAAACCCCATCTCTACTAAAAATACAAAAAATTAGCTGGGTGTGGTGGCGTTAGCTGTAATCCCAGCTACTCAGGAGGCTGAGGCAGGAGAATCACTTGAACCTGGGGGGCAGAGGTTACAATGAGCTGAGATCGCACCATTGCACTCCAGCCTGGGCAACAAGAGCGAAACTCCATCTCAAAAAATAATAATAATAAAGTTCTGCCTTACCATAAACCAAGCCAAAATCCACCACTCAGTCCTACCCTGGGGAGGCTCTCAGACCTGTCTCCATGTCAGTGGCACCAGCTTCATCGCCCAGCGTTAGCAAAGAAGGACCTGCCTATTCACTTTCTTGATATATATACTTTCCCAAAGAATCCAGAATAAACTATATATCTCAATAGCATGAAAAGTAAAACCTTACGTTCAATAAAGAGCTCCTCCCTCTCCGAAAAGACTATCACTTCAGATTAGAAAATAACTTACGCAGAAACCTTGTCGATAACAATGCTTGCTCCAAAGGCCTTATTCAGTATGCATGGTTCACTGGGACTTTTCACAAACTAATACGTCCATTTGCTCATCATGAAAAATAATCTTCACATTTTCTTAATTAATAATCTCACCAGCAACTGCTTAATCACCTAATACTATTTGAGACTACTGTTATCAGATAGATAGCAACCTGAAATACCATGAACCAATGCTCCCCAAACGAAAACCGTAGGTTAAGATTTCTACACTATTTATCCACAAGTCGAGTACTGTATACCCTAACTGTAAATGCACACCAACTCCCTTTTCAAAACACAAATTTTAACATCGGCATTTTCCTTCAATAAATGCATTTCACAATCCTAACAAAAACCTTCCATGAAGACAGGATGGACATGGTGGCTCAGGCCTCTAATTCCAGCACTTTGGGAGGCTGAGGCGGGAGGATCGCTTGAGCCCCAAAGTTCGAGACCAGCCTGGTTAACAGGATCTCTTTTACACAGAGATCCTATCTCTATTATTTAAAAAAAAAAAAAAAAGGCTTCCATGCAGATGAATTAAGCAAACAAAGCTGATACTGCTTCTGCATGCTAACCATGTAATTTAAAGGACATAAGAAATGTTAAAATACCATTTGAACCAACTATCGATTGACAGGGAAAAATATAGGAGGTTCTTAAAAGTCAAAAGCCTCAGCCAGCAGCCGTGAGGAATTTCCAGCTCCCCACTCCCCACCCCCACCCAGCTTCCAGCCGAAAAGCCGATCCAGGCAGGAGGAAGACACCCAGCCTTTGTGCTATTTCCTGTCCTCTCCCCCACCTTCGGGCCTTCGGAATATCGCAAACCAGGCCCCGAAACTCGGAGCAGCGGCGGCCGCTCCACAAAGGCACCGCCGGGAGCGCCATCTTGGCGCGGCCACCGGGCCCATTCATTCGCGGGCCCGGGCCGGGGTCCG
>NW_012122820.1:1199275-1204831 GCF_000951035.1 Colobus angolensis palliatus | reverse complement strand
GCTGCTGCGGGCAGGGTCGCCTGGCAGGAGCGGAGGCCGCGGACCCCTCCCAAGCCGCTGAGCAGTGGACAGCGGGGACCGGAGACCCCAGGTGAGGAAGGGGAACGAAGTCAAGAAGGCCACATGTCCTGACTTCCAGGCTTGGCGTCCTCAGAAGCCTCCAGCACGTCCATGGAACCCGCCCCTGCGCCCATCGCCTCCGGCGGTCTTTCCAGCTGAGCTCTGGCTGCCCCTCACCCCCCGGCTTCTTCACTCTGCTCCTCCCCAGCCAGCGCCCTGCTCTTCCACCCGCCTGGGCCTTCGTCCCCTCCGAGCTCCCCTTCCACACACCAAACCTGGCGTCCGTTTTCCTGCAGTCCTGCACCAGCACAGCTGAAAGGGAGAAAGACCCAGCCTCACCCACTGGGCCTCCCCTCAACCAGGGCCACAACCTCCAGGGGCCACGCCACCCCACGCCCAACGCCTATTTCCCACCTTCTACTCTCTCCACACCCTGGGATACCACCCGCCTCTCTCAACTGGCGTTTTCCTTCTCATTTTGTGTGCATGGCGCTTGTGTGAGAAAGTGGACACACAGCAAGTGCGGCTTCTGGATGCGTCTGCCACCTGCCCTCCCCGCGACGCGCTTCCCCCTCCCTGGGGAGCCTCCAGCAGACAGGGAACCCATGCCTTCCCACCCTTCTGTCTCCCTCCCACTTCACTTGTCCGCGTCATTCCCGGAGGCCTTTATTTCTGGCACGAGGTGCTCCAGGGTCCTGTTGTATTCTGCCTGCCCCAACCTGAATCCAGCTATTTCTGCTGGCAACCTGGTTCATTGTGGGAGAATGCCATGCAGAGCCTGGGGTCGGGCCCCGGGTGTGGTCATTGCTACTGACTGGGGTGTCTTTGCAGCTGGTGGAGCAAGGGAGCACATCTGTGTACATGCTCCCACGCATATGTATACACACAGTTTCATGGGTGTTTTTGTCTATAATTTTCTTGAGCGCCACACGTTTATTTTGATGCCAGGCCAACACTACAGGGCTCAACCTGTTCCGAATGAGGGGCATCCTGCTTTAGGAGTGAGCTCTGATGATCTCCTGTGTAACCAGTCTCTCATCTTCGCTTCTGCCCCACTGTATGCTACCCTCTCCTCACCCTGTGTGGCCTCTGACCTCCACGGGGCCACCGAGGCGCCGTCCCCACAGGGGCACCTGCCTACCTAGCACAGTTGAGCAAGGACTGAATTCCCAGTGAAATTTTTTGAATTTTTATTTTATTTATTTTTGGGGTTTTTCTTTTTTTTTTGGTTTTTTTCTTTGAGATGAGGGTCTCCCTGTGTTGCTCAGGCTGGTCTCAAACTCCTGGGCTCAAGCAGTCCTCCCACCTCAGCCTTCCAAAGGGCTGGGATCACAGGCAGGAGCCACTGCGCACATGGGCTGAATTGTCAATCATATCACTGAAAGCATTGACAGTTCCCATCACCCACTCTCTCCCCAGGGTCCAGGCCCCTCCTCCCCTCCCCACTGTCCAGACACTGGCTCCTCGATGCTCCCTGACACCACTGAATTCCATGCTCCAGCCTTTGGCCCAGTGACTCCATCTGCCTGGGACAGTCTCCCCATAACCTCGTGTACTTCAGGCCTTTGCGGGTGTCACCTCCATGGAGATGTCTCCCCAGCCCTGAGCATCCCTCCCAGGTACCTTGCTGGTTTCTTTTCTCCTGTGGTTTCTTCCTAGCTGCCTTCTGTGGGCCCTCCCCCTGTTGCCGTGTGAGCCCTGTGAAGCCCACTCTTACCCGCTGCTCTACCAGCCCAGCCTGGTGCCAGGCACACGGGGTCATCAGAGAACAGCTGGTGTGGCTGATGCTCTGAGTTCTGAGTGAGGAAGATGCAAGCCAGCACAGGGACCAGAGCCCAGAGCAAGAGATCAGGAGGGGCAGAACCATCACCTGGGCCAGAACAAGGGCAGGGCGCGAGGAACCTGAGTGGTTGGACATCAGGAGAGCCGGGCCCCTGCAGGAAGGCTTTTCTGCTTGGACACTCGAGAGGCGGGGTGGAGCATGGGGCACATCAAGGGCCGAGGGACGATGCAAAGTCGGGGGACGGTGTTCTGCACATTGGCAGGTGAGGGGTTAGAGGCGGCCCTCAGAATCTGGCAGGCCTAATGCCAGCCTTCAATGCCCACCTGAGTTAAAAGTGGAACTAGGCCGGGCGCGGTGGCTCACACCTGTAATCCCAACACTTTGGGAGGCCAAGGCGGGCGGATCAGAAGGTCAGGAGATTGAGACCACGGTGAAACCCCGTCTCTACTAAAAATACAAACAATTAGCTGGACGCGGTGGCTGGCACCTGTAGTCCCATCTACTCAGGATGCTGAGGCAGGAGAATGGCGGGAACCCGGGAGGCGGAGCTTGCAGTGAGCCGAGATCATGCCACACTGCACTCCAGCCAGGGGGACAGAGCGAGACTCTGTCTCAAAAAAGAAAAAGTGGAACTGAGGAGCAGGGAGAGGAGGCTGAGGCAGCAGCAGGGAAGCCCAAAGTGGGCAGCTGCCGTTTGTCACCAGAGACCTTCCAGCAGCTGTGGGATGGGAGGGGCCCCGGAAGGTCCCTGCAAGCCTGGCCCAGGGCCATGGAGGAGCCTCAGGAGGAGTGGCCACCACACTGCAGGCCAGACTGGGCAGTGGCAGGGCTGTGCCCTGGGGCTCCCTTGTCCCACAGGCCACCATCAACCTGGTCAGCCCATCTCATTACAGCCAAGGCCTTGGAGGAAGGCCACACAGGAGGACACCAGGCCAGTGCCTGCCTTAGCCACATCCAAGGGGCAGGGTGCAGCTCCAGCACCGCCAGCTTATCTGCAGGTCGTCATGGTGAGGCAGGGCTGTCCCTGGAACTTGCCCCATAGTCCAGGCAGAAATCCTATTTGATGGTTTATGGAAGGCAAAGTTGAGAGGAAGGAGGGAGGGAAGGAGCAGGGGCCCCAGGTGCTTACTCCCAGGTCCTTACTGCAGCCTGGGGCTGCCCTCTGCAGTACACAGTCCCTGGGAGGTAGGGGCGTCTGCCCTGAGTACGGTGTGACCGCAAAGATGCTTCTCGCCTCCAGCCAGAGCCCATCCCTAGAGATAAGAAACACCCGAGCCCTTAGTGGCCCCGGGGGTCTAGAGCTGGGCTCAGACCTGCCCTCCCTGCCCCACCTCCATTCCTTTCAGCCTAGGCCTCTTGTGTCTTTTGGCCCTCACCTACTGCCCCACCCTCTCCCTGGCAGAGCAAACGCTTCCCAGTAACACTCCCTTCTCTGCAAGGATCTCAGAGATCAGCCTGGGTTCCTGAGTCCAGAGCCACACCCGGTCAGCTCTGGGTCCCTGAGTCCAGAGCCACACCCAGTCAGCTGTGCCCAACCCAGGGCAGGACTGAGCTGGGCCCCGGGGCGGAGGTGGCTGCCCCAATACTGGCTCCACACCGGGCCTTCTCTAAAACCCCTGGGAGCGGGAGACACAATTCAGATGCCCCACCCCCACCTGCTCCTCAGCAGGAAATGGTCTAACGGGAAAGTAGGTCTTTTAAATCTGAATTATTCAATCTGTGCACGTGACAGGACCCACAGCTCCATCTCTGTGCGCGCCCCAGGCGCTGCGCTCTAGCCAGGCAGGCTTTGAAGGGTCTTGGAGCTGCAGGAGACGTTTCTAGATTTCCAGCTTTGGCAGGAGAGGTCCTTTTGTCTTGCCCTGGGCTCTGGGCTCCTGCAGGGCATCTATCCTCCTCCTACCAGCACTGTGAGGTTCTCCACCACACAGCCCTCTGCCATCGTCTTCACTTCCAGTGAGATCCAGGCCCCAAAGGACAGAATAGAGAGGGAGGGAGGGAGAGAGGGGAGCATCGTGACGGTGCCCAGGGGGTGCAGAATGTAGGTGATCAAGAAGAAAGCCCTAATTAGCTCCTGCAGCTTTCAAAGGCAGGGGCTGGTGGAGGAATGGGGCCACGGCACCTCTCCAACCCTCAGCACACACCTGCTGAGGCCCACTGGGTGCCAGGATGGGTTTAGCACCAGGCCCTGGCCCTGAGACCAGAGCAGGGTAGCTCTGCTTGAGGGGTTGAGTAGGGCCCTGGTGCCCAGCTTCATGGGGAGTGGCCAGTGAGGAGGTGTCACCGCAGCAGAGCCAGGCACAAAGTGAGGACAAGCTGCTGTGGCTAGTGAATGAGTGGCTGGCAGAGCTGGGAGGGTCACTGCCCTGCAGAGTCACAGACGTCCTGGCCCAGGAGGCTAGTGTGGCAGGCAGAGCAAATGCCGGGCCTTGGAGGCCTCTGGGAGGAGGCTGGCTGTAGCCCCCTGGACCCTGTCTTGCAGGTGCAGGGAGTTGGCCTCTGTACCCGACCAGGACCCGTCCCTTGTTCCGAAGCTCCCCACCATGCTTCTCACCCCCAACCCTCCTGGCCACCAGCCTGTGGTCGTGAATCATGAATTGCGCATCCTTCTTGGGCACACATGTGCATGCACACCCAAGCTGGGTATACATGCATGTGCACAAATACATGAACTGGGTATGCACACATGTGCACACACGGGGAAATCGGTGTCTGCTGGGGGGTGGAGGAGGTGATGGTGTAAGTGAGCAGATGCAAGAGGGGCACGTTTCCCCTCCCTGCTAGCATTGGACTAGAATCCCCAGGGAAAACTCAGGTGGCCTCCTGTCACTCTGGTGAGCGGCCCCAGGTGGGCTGACACTTGCAGAGGTAGATGCGTAGCTTAGCCCACCAGTTCCACTAAAGGCCTGGCAAGACCCAGCCCCTGCCTCCCCTGCAGGCAATGGAAGAATTCACCTTTCTCCTTAGAGGCCTTTATCATGGGCCCATCTGACCTCACTGCAGAATCCCGGAACTGCACACACAGAGATAGAAATCCTGGCTCTGTCCAGTGGCCCTGAGTGCCACAGATGAACCTAAATGAGGGACTTTTGTTTTCGTTTTTGAGACAGAGTCTCACTCTGCTGCCCAGACTGGAGTGCAGTGGCACAGTCTCGGCTCACTGCAACTTCCGCCTCCCGGGTTCAAGCAATTCTCCTGCCTCAGCCTCCCGAGGAGCTGGGCTACAGGGGCGCACGCACCACCATGGCCCGGCTAATTTTTGTATTTTTAGTAGACACGGGGTTTGATACCCAGCTTGTGTGTGCATACATGCATGTATACCCAGCTCGAGTGTGTCTGTACACATGCACACATACCCTCTGGTGTGCATGTACATGTGAGTATACCGTTTGGGTGTGCATGTACATGTGTGTATATCCAACTCGTGTGTGTGCATGCACATTTACCAGCTCCAGTGTGTTTGCACACATGCATGTGTACCATCTACTGTGCATGTACATGCATGTATACCCAGTTTGGATGTTTGCACATGATCAATTCATGTGTGCATGTACATGTGGGTATACCCATGTGGGTATACCATGTATACTGGCCAGGCTGGTCTCAAACTCCAGACCTCATGATCTACCCACCTCAGCCTCCCAAAGTGCTAGAATTACAGGTGTGAGCCACCACGCCCAGTCAACAAGGGGCTTTTTCTTTTCTTTCCTTTT
>NW_012122820.1:1195744-1198654 GCF_000951035.1 Colobus angolensis palliatus | reverse complement strand
GCCGACATTGCGCCATTGCACTCCAGCCTGGGCAACAAGAGCGAAACTCCGTCTCAAAAAAAAAAAAAAAAAAAAAAAGCAAACCTCTTGGCTGGGTGCCATGGTTCATGCCTATAATCCCAGCTCTGAGGCCGGAGGATTGCTTCAGACCAGGAGTTTGAGACCAACATAGTGAGAATCCATCTCTGCTAAAAATAAAAAAATTTGCCAGGCATGATATCTCATGCCTGTGGTACCACCCACTCAGGAGGCTGAGGCGGGAGGATGGCTTGGGCCAGGGAGGTTGAGGCTGCAGTGAGCCATCATCGCGCCACAGCACTCAAACCTGGGTGATAGAATGAGACCTTGTCTCGAAACAAAGAAAAACTCCACAAACCTCCCTAACAGTGAAAGATGCAACCATGAATGGAAACAGCATCGTCCCCTGCCTGTAGACCCAGAAGCTGTGCACAGACGGGTATGTGTGCATGTGCACATACATTCACAATGTGAGTATATATGCATGTGTGCACACATGGGAGCTGGGTATATGCACATGTGCGTGCACAGCCAAGCTGGGTATATGTGCATGTGAAGAAACACACATGAGCTGTGTATATACATGTGCACACACAAGCTGGATATGCACACATGTACATACATGAGCTGGGTGTATACACACACCCAAGCTAGGTATACATGCATGTGGACAAACACGAGCTGGGTATACATGCAAGTACATGTACACCCAGTGTGGGTATATACACATGTGCATGCACCCATGAGCTGGGTATATGTGCATGTACATGCTCATCAGCTGGTGTACATGCATGTGCACACGCAAGAGCTGGGTATACCCATATGTACATGCACACATGAATTGAGCATGTGCAAACACCCAAACTGGGTATACATGCATGTACATGCACAGTAGATGGTATACATGCATGTGTGCAAACACACTGGAGCTGGTAAATGTGCATGCACACACACGAGTTGGATATACACACACACATGTACATGCACACCCAAATGGTATACTCACATGTACATGCACACCAGATGGTATATGTGCATGTGTACAGACACACTCGAATTGGGTATACATGCATGTATGCACGCACACACGAGCTGGGTATGCATGTACAACCAAGCTGGGTATACACACGTGCACACACTCAAACTAGGTATACACACATATGTGCAAACACACATGAGCTGGGTATACACACGTTTGCATGCGCACCAGCTAGTATACATGCATGTGTGCACACATGAGCTGGGTATACACACATATGCATACGCATGTGAGCTGGGTCAGTCAGGAGTCACTGTAGCAAGCGGTAGAAGCTTAAGCCAGCTTGCATGAAAAGAGGCAATTGACTAGCTCAGTGAATAGGAGTCATGAGTAGACAGCTGAGCCTCAGGCGTAGCCTGGATCCAGGTGAGGCTGTCAGGCTCTCCCCCTGCCCACCCACCCATGGCTCTGTGTCCCCATGTGGCAGGCACCTCCTCCTTTCTCTGCTGGGTAGGGCCCCACTGCCCCATCATCCCCACCTCAGCAGTCGGGCTGCTCAGAAGACTTGGCTTTCTGGATGTTGAGTCCAGGAAGACTCTGAAAGGCTTCACTCAGATTTTGTGTGGCTCCAACGGTAGTTAGTGGCTGTCAGCACAAAGGCAGGGTTGTCACTGGGGGAGCGGAGGTTGCTGGACATGGGGAAAATGCATAGGTGTCCCCACCTACCTCGTGGCTAAAAACCAGCAGCTGAGCAACCGCTGGGCTACTTATACCCAAAGCTTCTGTTGGTTGGTGACGTCGAGGACATTTAGATGGTTGCTTTCACCCATGGCGAGGTCAAGGACGGTGGACAGCTGTTTTGACCCATGGTGAGGTCAAGGACATGGGACAGTTGGTTGGACCCATGCTGTAGCTCTGGCTGCAGTTTCAGGGAGCCCTGGGCCTGACCCTAGTGAGAGTGAGGGTGTGACCTGGGCAGGGTCAGCCTGGGCAGCTCTGAGACAGTGGCTCCTCAAAGTGCCCAGTCTGCCCTGGGAAGGGACAGGTGACAGAAACTCAAGCCCAGGGGCCTGGCCACCCCTCACTGAGGTCAGGCAGCCCCACCCTTGGCCTGACCCAGCCTGAACCCGGAGGCTGCGGGCAGAGCCCACGAGGGTGGAGCAGGCTTGGGCCTCCACTCTCCCGCTGGCCCCACGGCGTGCTCCAGGGCATCTTCTGCGGTGGGGTCATGGTGGGAGCACAAGGCCACCATCTGCAAGTCCTCTGCGACTCGGAGGGACAGTCAGAGCTCCCAACCACCCAGCCCCCAGCCCCGTTTCCTGCCAGGGCTGGGCGACCCCCTTGGCAGGAAGGCTGCAGCTGTTCTCTGGGGTCTCCTCGGCCTCCCACAGGCCACCAGCATCCTCAGGCTGAGAGTGTGGCGGGCACAATGCCCTGCACACATCCTGGTGAGATGAAGGGAGAAGCTGGCGCAGTGACCCAGAGAGACGGACAGTCAGAGCAGCCCACACCCACCCCCAACACCTACACACAGACAAGAGAGCAAGGCGGCCTACCTAGGCATCTGAGACATGAGCAGACAGAAACGGGGACACAAGACCCTCAGTGCCCAGAAAGTGGGGGTCTGAAAGAGGGAACCCAGTGGGCGGGGTCTGAAAGAGGGATCCCAGTGGGCAGGGCCTGGAGGGTGAGGAGGGCCATCTTGGAGGCAGCCACCCCAGCTGGGCCTTGGGGCTCTGAACCCTCAAGACCCCTTCTGGGGGCGCGGTGGCTCACGCCTGTAATCCCAGTACCTTGGGAGGCAGAGGCAGGCAGATTGCTTGAGCCCAGGAGCTTGAAACCAGCCTGGGCAATATAGTGAAACTCCATCTCTACAAAAAATGAAAACAATTTTTTTTTTTTTTTTTTTTTTT
>NW_012122820.1:1194208-1194923 GCF_000951035.1 Colobus angolensis palliatus | reverse complement strand
TGGCTGGTCCAGCCACCAAGGTTTTCCTGAGAGCAAGGCCCCTAGAGGTGCCCGGCTAAGGGGCTGCAGGGGGGCTGAGGAGGGCAGAGCCTTCCTGAGCCCCCTGCCCACTGCCCTCTTTGGCCCTGCCAGGTAAGGGGCAGCCCAGAGATGGACCCAGAGTCCAACCTGTGTGCCCTGGAGCTGCCCTTCTGTCCCAAGGACGCAACTGGAGGTCACTGACAGGCAGACGCCAGTAGGGCCCTATCCAGCAGTGGGTGGCCATGAGTAGCCTTCCCTGGAAGCAGGGGACCTGGTCAAGGCTCTCTCAGGATACAGAGGCACACAGAGGGGAAGGGCCAGGAGTCCTCCCAGGCTGGAGCTGCCCTCCCACGGTTGCAGCCGCTGGCAGGGTGGAGCTCTTCCCACGCCACACCGGGCTGCACCGGGTCACCACAGTGCCTCGGGGGCCGTCCTCTCCAACAGAAGACCCCACCACACTGACCTGCCCTGTGAAGAGGTCAGGGGCTCGGTCTTTCTCTCTGGGTGCCAGGGTCCCACCTGCTGTCCCCACCCCCACCCAGCTCAGGGCCCAGAGGTCTCCACAAGGGACTTCCTCCACAAGCCTCATGCCCTTGGCAGGGACCTGGACCTGCTGACTGGCCCATTCACCAGAAGGCGGAGGCCCCAGCGGGGACTCCCGATGACCCTGGCAAGGACTCGTCGCCACGACTTG
>NW_012122820.1:1183766-1185683 GCF_000951035.1 Colobus angolensis palliatus | reverse complement strand
GTAGTCCCAGCTACTCGGGAGGCTGAGGCAGGAGAATCACTTGAACCCGGGAGGCAGAGGTTACAGTGAGCCGAGACTGCACCATTGTACTCCAGCCTGGACAATAAGAACGAAACTCCATCTAAAAATAAATAAATAAAATAAAATAAAATAAAATAAATAAACAGAGACAGGGTCTCGCACTGTGGTCGGATTGGAGTGCAGTCATGCAATCATGGCTTGCTGTAGCCTCAACCTCCTTGGCTCAAGTGATCTTCCTGCCTCAGCCTCCCAAGTAGCTGGGAATAGAGGTGCCTGCCACCATGCCTGGCTAATTAAAACAGATTTTTTTTTTTGTAGAGATGGGGTCCCATCCTATTGCCCAGTCTGGTCTTTTAGCTATTATAAACAATGCTGTTATACACATTCTTTTTTTTTTTCCAAGACAGAGTCTCACTCTATTGCCCAGGCTGGAGTGCAGTGGTGTGATCTCGGCTCACTATAACCTCTGCCTTCTGGATTTAAGCTATTCAGCCTCCTGAATAGCCTCAGCCTCCTGAGTAATTGGGATTACAGGCACCCACCACCATGCCCAGTTAATTTTTGTATTTTTAGTAGAGACGGGGTTTCACCATGTTGGCCAGAGTGGTCTTGAACTCCTGACCTCAGGTGATCCGCCCACCTTGGCCTCCCAAAGTGCTGGGGTTGCAGGTGTGAGAATTGCAGGCGTGAGACACTGCACTTGGCCATACACATTCTTTTGTTTGAACATCTGTTTTAAGTTATTTGGGGTATATACCTAGGAGCAGAGTTGATGGGTAACATGGTAACTTTTTTTGATTTTTTTGAGATGGAGTCTTGCTCTCTTGCCCAGGTTGGAGTGCAGAGACGTGATCTTGGTTCACTGCAACCTCCACCTCCTGGGTTCAAGCGATTCTCTTGTCTCAGCCTCCCGAGTAGTTGGGATTACAGGTGTGCACTACCACATGCAGACAATTTTTATTTTTCGTTGAGATGGGGTTTCGCCATGTTGGCCAGGCTGGTCTTGAACTCCTGACCTCAGGTGATCTGCGCACCTCGACCTCCCAAAGCGCTGAGATTACAGGCATGAGCCCCTGTGCCTGGCCTTGTAGTTTTATGGTTAAGTTACTGAAGACTGTGTCCCACGGCAGCTTTGACATTTTACATTCCGCCCTGCAGTGCATGAGGTTTCCAATTTCCCCACATGCTGATCAACATTTATTTTCCTTTAAAAAAAAAAATCTATTCTTGGCCGGGCACAGTGGCTCACGCCTGTAATCCTAGCATCTTGGGAGGCTGAGGTAGGCGGATTGCCTGAGCTCAGGAGCTCGAGACCAGCCTGGGCAACATGGTAAAACCCCAACTCTACTAAAATACAAAAAATTAGCCGGGCGTGGTGGCGTGTGCCTGTAGTCCCAGCTACTCGGGAGGCCGAGGCAGGAGAATCGTTTGAACCCGGGAGGAGGTGGCAGTTGCAGTGAGCCAAGATGGTGCCACTGCACTCCAGCGTGGGTGACAGAGTGAGTCCAAAAATAAATAAATAAAATCTCTTCCAAGTGAGTGTGAAGTGCTATCTCCTTGTGGTTTTCATCACACTTCCCTAATGCTTAATGACCTTGAGGATCTTTTCATATGCTTATTTGCCACCTGCACATCACCTTCAGAGAAATGCCTATTTGAGGATTTGCCCATTTTTTGAATAGGGTTGATCGTTGTTGTTTTAAGAAGCTATCTGGACTGTGTGCGGTGGCTCACGCCTGTCATCCCAGCACTTTGGGAGGCCGAGGTGGGCGGATCACGAGGTCAGGAGATCGAGACCATCCTGGCTAACATGGTGAAACTCCATCTCTACTAAAAATACAAAATTTAGCCTGGCATGGTGGCGGGTGCCTGTAGTCCCAGCTACTTGGGAGGCTG
>NW_012122820.1:1181027-1183226 GCF_000951035.1 Colobus angolensis palliatus | reverse complement strand
ACCTCATGATCTGCCCATCTCGGCCTCCCAAAGTGCTGGGATTACAGGCTTGAGCCACTGTGCCCTGCCATACCCGGCTAATTTTTTTTTTAACGTTTTGTTTGTACACGCAGCGTATCCCTGTGGTGCCCAGGCTGGTCTCAAACTCCTGGGCTCAAGAGATCCTCCCACTTCGACCTCTCACCATGATGCGATGACAAGAGTGAGCCACTGTGCCTGGCTTTGTTCTTTGTTTTCAAGATTGTTCTGATTATTCAGTACCCTTGCAATTCCACATGAATTTGAGGATCAGCTTTTCCATTCCTGCCAAAAAGGCCATTAGCATTCATCACCTGCTTTTTGAAAAAAGATAAATTCCTAGGGGAGGTCACAGTGTGGTGCCTGGATGCCAGGGTGGTGTCTTAGTCCTTCCGGCCTAACACGCTGACCGGTGGGGTCAGCTCACCGAGGGCAGGCAACAGCGTGATGGGAAGCAGCCGGGCTCTGAGCAGGGACATGACCCCCTCTGGTGGCTGAGAGGAGACCGTCCCGTAGGGCCAGGGTGACCAGAGAGGAGCGCAGATGGGCAGTGAAGGGTGGGCAGGGCCAGGTATTCCTGAGTAACAGATTTGCCGGCGATACAGGGACGAGGACAGTGGGGGAGTCGAGGCTGACACCTGCGTGTTTACGCAACTGGGCATCAGAGCTGGGGTTGGCTGTTATGGTCAGAGGAGGGAGAGAATGTGCTGGTGTTTGGACCTTTTTAGCCTGAGATGCTTCTAAATGTTTGGGTGGAGAGGCAGGCATGGAGAGGGTGTTTCAGGGGCCTGCAGAGCCACAGGCTAGCAGGGCACACAGTGGGGACATGCTTAGCTGAGGACCGTCCTGGGGCTGCCAATATCCTTGCAGGAGGGGCTCCTGGGGAAGATGGGCAATGTCCACCCAGGCCAGCGTGGCCAGCCCTTGGGAGTGGCTAAAGCTCTCTGGGGGTGGGCGTAAGAGGCAGGGGCTGCTGGTCTCAGACTGGGTGTTGCCCCCAGGCCTGGGGTCCACTAATCCCCATCTCCAAGGCCTGGAGATAACAGGCCTTGGCCTCGGGGAATCCAGAATGTACCATGTCAGCCCAGCCCATCAGGGTAGTGGAGTCTCCCTGGGACTCATGCCTGGGACTCAAGTGCAGCCTTGACACCTTCTGAAGTGGAGGCTGGCACCACAGCGTGTGCCCTGGGGCAGGAGGGGGCAGCTGTGGCCCTTGGGCAGGGCCATTCACCCAAACATTTAGAAGCATCTCAGGCCCAGGGCTCCATGCAGAACCCCCAGGGTCTCAGCCCCTTGACTCCTAGGCAGGACTCACCCCAAAGGCATGGCCTTCTCCTGGGACTGCCCCTGGGGCCTGAGGCTGTTTGTCTAGAATGTTGTCATGAGGCTCCAGTGTGTGTCCCCTGGGAGCTGATGCAAGGTTTGCTTGAAGGAGGCAATAAGGGGTGGGGTGTGGCGTGGGGACCAGTGAGGTCCTGGAGGGGGCACAGACCAAGGCGGTGGTCTGGGAGGTCTGAGGGCATGGGCGCTGCCCATGGGTGGAAGAGGACCCCAAGCAGCAGGGGTTTGGGTGGAACCAGGAGTCCTCGAGCAGGGGTGCTGCCCCTCCTGGGGCGGCTGGGCCTGCAGGTGCTGGGTGTTTTGGAAATCAGCAGGCGTGGCCAGGCACATGGCCCCTGGAGCCTGTGGCTGACGCATGTCTGAGACAGGCTGGGCGCTGCTGCACGCCTCCTGGAGCTCTGCCCAGGCCTGCAGGCCTGCTCTGCAGTCCCCTGGGGGTGGGCCCAGCCTGCCCATCAGACTTTCTTTCTTTTTTTTTTTTGTTTTGATGGAGTCTCCCTGTGTTGCTCGGGCTAGAGTGCAGTGGCCAGTGCGACATGGGCTCACTGCAACCTCGCCTCTCAATCACCCCAAGCAATTCTCCTTCCTCAGCCTCCCAAGTTACTGGGATTACAGGCAGGTGCCACCACGCCCGGCTAATTTTCGTATTTTTTTGTAGAGTTGGGGGTGGGGCGTTCACCATGTTGGCCAGGCTGGTCTTAAACTCCTGACCTCAAGTGATCCGCCTGCCTCCGCCTCCCAAAGTATTGGGATTACAGGAGTGAGCTACTGGGCCCGGCCCCCGTCAGACTTTTTTTTTTTTTTTTTTTTTGAGGAGTCTTGCTGTGTCGCCCAGGCTGG
>NW_012122820.1:1179483-1180216 GCF_000951035.1 Colobus angolensis palliatus | reverse complement strand
TCGTCCCCGGCAACTGTGGGAGCCCGGAAGGGAAACGCACAGGGCCGGGTGTGAACGAGGACGGAGGGCGGCGCCGGGTTCGCAGCACTCGAAATCCCCACGACCGGCCTCGGACTGCAACCCCGGCCGGCCCAGCTCCCACTCCAAACCGGGTGACCCCAGACGCCCAGGCCCCGGGACCACCCCGACTCCACGCGGCCTCCGAGCGCCGTCTGGTGGGAGAGCGCGGAGCTAACGACCGGGGGCGGAGCTTCCAGGTGGGGCGGGGCGGAGACAGGGCGGGGCGGGAGACAAGGCGGGCCGTGGGGAGGGGCCAACTGACGGGGCGGGGCCGGGTGACCTGGGCTCCGCCCACTTTTCCCCACCGCCGTCAGGACGCAAGGCGCTGGCGAGCACAGGCTCCCACAGGCTGTGCCACGTAAACGTCAAGCAAGAAGCAAGAAACGGTCGCGCGGTGGCTCTTGCCTGTAATCCCAGCACTTTGGGAGGCCGAGGCGTGCGGATGACTAGAGGTCAGGAGTTCGAGACCAGCCTGGCCAACATGGTGAAACCCTGTCTCTACCGAAAATACAAAACTTAGCTGGGCGTGGTGGTGGACGCCTGTAATCCCAGATACTTGGGAGGCTGAGACAGGAGAATCGCTTGAACCCAAGAAGCAGAGCTTGCCGTGAGCTGAGATCATGCCACAGATACAGGCGCGTGCCACTACGCCCGGCTATTTTTTTTTTTTTTT
>NW_012122820.1:1170111-1178987 GCF_000951035.1 Colobus angolensis palliatus | reverse complement strand
TTTTGTATTTTTAGTAGAGATGGGGTTTCACCATGTTAGCCAGGATGGTCTCGATCTCCTGACCTTGTGATCTGCCGCCTCGGCCTCCCAAAGTGCTGGGATTACAGGCGTGAGCCACCGCGCCCGGCTGTATTTTTGTAGAGACAGGGTTTTGCTACGTTGCCCAGGCTGGTCTCCTGGGCTCAAGCCATCATCCCACCTCAGCCTCTCACAATGCTAGGATTATAGGTGTGAGCCACCATGCCTGGCCCTGAATGTACTTTTATAATGTGACTTTCTACTTTCTATTTATGCTTCTTTCTCCCCTCCTGTGTTCTGTTAGATTTATTACATTTTCGTCATTATTTTTCCTCTGCAGGTGTGGAGGTTATTCAGTTTCAGTCGTTTTAATGCCTACCTTAGAGGTTTCACGTTGCATTTTAAGCCCAAGGCATTGTCTCTAGCTGTCTCCTGTGCAGTGCTGGGAGTGCAGGGCCCTGCTGTTCACATCCCCTCCTCCTTGTGTGGTCTGGGGGTCCAGAGTTTGGGCTTCACTTTGTTTTTTCACCCTTGCCCAGGCCAGGCTCCCATAAGCAGATCCTGAGACAGAGACTCAAAGGGACAGATTTTTGGGGGAACTCCAGGAAGCCACTGTGGGGGAGCTGGAGGGGATGAGGGTGGGAAGGGGCCAGCCCAGGGCTGAGCAGGTGACACTGTGCAGGGGCCACGTCTCGGTGTTCGGCCCAACGCTGTGGCTGGCCCAGTGCTCTGTCGAGGAGGCCTCAGGCAGAAGCTGCACAGGGAAGGGAACAGCAGGAGAAGCCAGGAGCCGAGGAGTGCTCTTCCTACGGAGCCCGCGCTCCAGGCCCAAGGGAGCCCTGTGGGTCCGCACCCCCCAGGTGCCGTGGCAGCACCAGGCCCACTCGACTGCAGCTTGGTTCTGCTGCAGCTCTGCCCTCAGTGCCAACCTCATGCTACCAGGGCAGGTGGGGCTCAGGGAAACGAGTGTTGCCTCTGGTTTGGGTCCTTACAGCATTGGGGTGGGAGTACCAGCTCTTCCTATGGAGCGGTGAGTAAACCTGCAGACGCAGAAGCTTCAGAGCAACCTCGGGATCAAACTTCAGGGGACACCCGCCTGGATGGCCCCACCAGGGCCCTGCCCGCTCTGACTTAAGTCCTGGGCTTGGGCCTCCGATTTGGTGCCTTCCCACTGCAGAGTGGAGAGCAGAGACGCTGCCTGAACCACAGAGGGCCCCCGACGCTCACACTTGGGCTCACCCCTGGCTTTCAAGTGCCCCTTTCTCTCCTTCTGCCATTTGTAGCCTCGATTGGTGGCAGTTACCTGGTCTACCCCCTGCCCTTCCAACTCACCACCAGTGAGTGTAACAGGTGACTATGCAGGGGCGTGTGTCTTCGTCCTGCACCGGTGCCTGGTTGCAGCTTGGCAGCGGGGTGTCCACCGCCAACATCCCATCATGTCACAGCTTGGGTTCCCCAGAAGCTGACCCTGAGATGGAGTTTGGGATAGGAGCTCCCTCTTAGGGGTCAGCCCCTGCAACAGGAAGGGGGAAGCAGAACCAGATAGAAGGGGCCCCAGACCACCTGCAGGGACCATCAGAGTCCTGCCTGTGGACACAATGACCACCTTGTGTCTGTGTGGCTCAGGTGCTGCCCCGGAGTGGGGCGGGGTCTCACTGTCTTCCCACTGGGGACCCCCAGTGGCAGTGGTGATGTCTGCGTTGACCCTCAGACAGAAGCAGGGGGATGTGTATATGTGTGTATGTCTGTATGTACACGTCTCTCATATACACACACAAGAGAGATATTGAGGAGTTGGCCCGTGTGATTGCACTGTGGGCAGCCTCCAGGGAAGAGCTGATGTTGCAGCCATCTGGAGGCAGAATTCCTTCCTCCTTGGGGGACCTCAGTCTTTTCTCTTAAGGCCCTCAACGAACTGGATGAGGCCCCCCCTACATTATGGAGGGTCATATGCTTTACCCAAAGTCTACTGATTTAAATACTTTTTTTTTTTTTTTGAGATGGAGTCTCACTCTGTCGCCCAGGCTGGAGGGCAGTGGCACGATCTCGGCTCACTGCAAGCTCCACCTCCTGGGTTTACGCCATTCTCCTGTCTCAGCCTCCCGAGTAGCTGGGACTACAGGCGCCCGCCACCATGCCTGGCTAAGTTGTTTTGGTATTTTTAGTAGAGACAAGGGTTTCACTGTGTTAGCCAGGATCGTCTTGATCTCCTGACCTCGTGATCTGCCCGCCTTGGCCTCCCAAAGTGCTGAGATTACAGGCGTGAGCCACCGTGCCCGGCCTACTGATTTAAATACTAATCACATCTATGAAACACCTTCATGCCCGCCTGTGTTCATTGCAGTAGCAGTTCCAACAGCCAAGAGCTGGGAGCACCTAAGTGTTCATCAGCAGATGAAACCGAGTGTGGTCCGTCCCGAGAAAAACATTTCACTCAGCCTTAAAAAAGATGCCTGTTCCAGGCCGAGCACAGTGGCTCACACCTGTAATCCCAGCACTTTGGGAGGCCCAGGTGGGAGGATCATGAGGTCAGGAGATAGAGACCATCCTGGCTAACACAGTGAAACCCCGTCTCTACTAAAAGTATGAAAAATTAGCCAGGTGTGGTGGCACCCACCTGTAGTCCCAGCTACTCGGGAGGCTGAGGCAGGAGAATTGCGTGAACCTGGGAGGCGGAGGTTGCAGTGAGCTGAGATCATGCCATTGCACTCCAGCCTGGAGACAAAGCGAGATTCCACCTCAAAAAAAAAAGAAGAAGAAGAAGAAGAGGAAGCCTATTCTGTCATATGCTACACCACAAATGAAGCTTGAGGACATTAATTCGGCCACAGAAACACAAACACTGGATGATTCCACTCCTAGGAGGTCTATGGAGTCAAAATCTTTTTTTGTGTGTGTGTGTGGACAGAGTTTCACTCTGTCGCCCAGGCTGGAGTGCAGTGGTACAATCTCGGCTCACTGCATCCTGCACCTCCTGGGTTCAAACAGTTCTCTGCCTCAGCCTCCCAAATAGCTGGGATTACAGGCACCCACCACCATGCCCGGCTAATTTTTGTATTTTTTTTTTTTTTTCAGTAGGGACAGGGTTTCACCATCTTGGCCAGGCTGGTCTTGAATTCCTGACCTCATGATCCACCCGCCTCGGCCTCCCAAAGTGCTGAGATTACAGGGGTGAGCCACTATGCCTGGCCCCTGGAGTTGAATTCTTAAAAACAGAAAGTAGAGTAGTGATTGCCATAGGCTAGGGGAGTTGGAAGAGGGGAGCTACTGTTTAATTGGTGCAGAGGGTCCGTTTTGCAAGATGAAAGGTTCTAGAGATCTACTACATAACCGGGTACAGCCATTAACACAACTGCACTTGTACCTGAACGTGGCTGAGGCAGTATTCTAATTGTTACAGGGTTTTTCTCTTTTTCTGTTTTCTTTCTTTCTCTTTTTTTTTTTTTCTTTTTGAGATGGAGTCTCACTCTGTCGCCCAGGCTGGAGTGCAGTGGCATGATCTCAGCTCACTGCAAGCTCTGCCTCCCGGGTTCTCACCATTCTCCTGCCTCAGCCTCCTGAGAAGCTGGGACTACAGGCGTCTGCCACCATGGCTGGCTAACTTTTTTGTATTTTTTTTTGGTACAGTTGGGGTTTCACCATGTTAGCCAGGATGGTCTCGATCTCCTGACCTCGTGATCTGCCTGCCTCAGTCTCCCAAAGTGCTGGGATTATAGGCGTGAGCCACCAAGCCCAGCCTCTTTTTCTGTTTTTTTATTTTTTTGTATTATTTTTATTTTTTTTATGGAGAATACCCCTTCGGTGATCAGAAGAGACACAAGATGGAAAATAAAGATTGGATGACTCTCAGGTCCTGGGGTACAGGGGCATGTCCAAAGGCCACACAGAGGCTGGTCAGCACGAGGAGAGCGGGACAGAGGGCAAGGACTTGGACTGCTGCTTGTACTGGGCCTGGGTATGGGTAGAAGCCTATATGGAGAGGAGAGGGGTTGACGTTGGTTGTGACCATGTTGCTCCTCCCCACCTTTGTCAGGGCCAGGGCGGGGCCGGGGGTGGGCGTGCCCTCTGCTTTAAGTCAGGCTCCAACAGCTTTGAGTTTCACTCATAAGCCCACCAGGATGTCTGGAACCTTCAGGACTGTGGCCCAGGAATGTCAGACACTAGAGGCCTGGGAATGGAGGAGGCAGAGCCTGTTGTCCACTGGCTGTGAGAGTTGTTGGGGTGGGGGCTTGTCCAGGGCCACGAGGCCAGTGCAGTTCTCTGTGTCTCTGTACCCAGCTGGCCAGCACCTGGGGACCCCGAGCCAGAACCCAGGATGGGCCCTGGCCTGGGCGCTGCGGCTCCCTGCATTCTGTGCCCCTGAGGGAAGGTGCTCAGTGCATGAATTGTCCCCTCCCCAGCCCAGGGGAAAGCTGAGGCTGGGAAGCAGCCAGGATAAAGGTCAGGGCCTCCCTTGGCCCCACCAGACCCAGGGCTGCTTCCCTCCAGCCTCGGCCCCGTTTGGCTGGAGGTTTCCCGGGCCGTTGGCCTGCCCTCCTCAGCATCAATCTTGTAGTCTCAGCAGCTGGCCTGGGTCTCAGCGGGAGGCATCCTGTAGCTTCAGGTTTTCTGGCAGGCAGAGGGCTGGGCTGGCAGGGCACACTGAGTGCCCCACCTGCTCGGAGTCTTCATGCCACCAAGGGGCCAGTTGGGGGGCAGGTGTGAGTGTGACCCTGAGGACCCTGACCTGCCACTGCAAACCTCACACCCCTGCCTGGGTGGGGCAGGGAGGAGCTGGACCCTGGCTTTGGGAGTCTGGTGGGTAATTAGACCCAGACAGGGAGGGGTCAGTGCGGGTCTGAGGAGGGGACACACGTGTGCAGGCGTGTGCTCCACTGTGGCGTGTTGATACTGACCAGCCTGGGCACCAGGCCCCCTCGGGAGCCAGCTTTGCTGTTCTGAGTAGAAGGGAGGTCAGGTTTCCTTGAGAAACCCCAAAATAGCCCCCAACTGGCCCAACTTCCAGCGGGCAGCCCAGCCCCCAGGCCCTGTCTGTCTTGTCCCCTTTCCCCCTTCACCCCCAGCCCATGTCCTGCTGTCTTCTCCCTGAATGGTGGACCCTCAGCCCCTCCTGTACAAGGTGGTCAAGAGGTGCCTAATGCATTTGTTCATTTGACCTGTCCTGAGAGTTTGTGACATACTGGCACGGGGCCAACGTTGAGTCCACCAGGATGGGAGGGTGGCCAGGCTCTGAGCCACTGGGCACCAGCTGGCCAGGATGGGCCTTCAACAAGAAATCTCACTGGTAAGTGATGACAGCATGGGACCAGGGTCCTGTGAAGACCTGCTGGAGAGCGGCAGCTCTGGAAAGGTAGACTCACAGCTTGGTCTGGTGAAGAGGGAACAGCAAGGGGAACAGCGTGTGTGAGGGTCCTGCCACGTCTCAGCCCTTTCCTGGCCCCTGCGCTTGGCCTTTGGTGCCCATCTTCAGGGTCGGGGGAAGCCCAGGCCAAAGTGGGCTGGGAAGGGGCCCTGTGGATAAGGCTGAGAGCCTGTCCCAAAATAGGGCCAGCAGGATTTCCCACCCATAAAAGGCTCTTGGAATCTGGACCCTGGGGACCCCAGGCAGCCAGGCCCAGCTAAAACTCAGCTGCCACCACTGCCCCAGCGTTCTGCCCACAGCAGCCCTGGTGCCACCACCCTGCAGAATCCTGTCAGACAACCACCGACATGGTAAGGCTGCTCCCTGTGCCCAATGGAGTCTCTAGTGGGCTGGCTGGGTAGGTTGAGCTGGAACCTGGAGGTGCGAGGACCTACCAGGGAGCCTGGGCAGGAAGGGGCTGAGGTGCAAGAGGGGGCCAAGCCCTGCTGCCACCAACACGGCCCTTGTTCTGGGGCCAGGGTGGAGCAACCCTTTCTGGAAGCTGGCTCCCAGATGGGCAGCAGCAGTGGTGGCAGGCAGGTGTGGCCTGGTGCTGGACTCTCCCTCCAGAATGCCACACAGGCTGGAGCCTAGGACTCTGCTTCCTGGGCTGTATCCCAGTCCTGGACTGGAAGCCTTTCCCAGGCCAGGGCTGGGCACCTCCCCACCCTGCTCTCAGCTTCCTTTACCTGTCTCACCTAGTGTCCATTGCCAGGCTCCAGGACTGCAGTCTGGCCCGCCTGGCCCTGCAGCTCCCGCTGTTCTCTCGAATGCTGGCCCCTGCCTGTCGGGCCTTTGCCCCTGTGAGCTGCCTGGCAGAGCCCTGCTGGCCCTGCAAACCCCTGGCGTGTGACCCCTTGTCCGGGAAGACTGCTCTGCGCTGGGGACCTCCTCTCTTACCACTCACCTTGAAAGGCTGCCAACGGAGGGATGGGTGCAGGGGTATCTCTGACCCTTCCCTGGACACAGGGGCAGACGGGACTCCTGGTCAGGCCGGTGTGGGTGTCCCCTGCAGACAGAGCGCCTGTCGGCTGAGCAGATCAAGGAGTACAAGGGAGTCTTTGAGATGTTTGATGAAGAGGGCAACGGGGAGGTGAAGACGGGGGAGCTGGAGCGGCTCATGAGCCTGCTGGGTATCAACCCCACCAAGAGTGAGCTGGCCTCGATGGCCAAGGACGTGGACAGAGACAGTGAGCTTGTGGCTGGAGTGGGGTGGGTAGCCTCGGGGAGCGGCCCTGGGTCAGGTCTCAGTGCCTATGGGGGAAGAGGCAGAGCCCATGGGGAGTGCTGTGCCCCCTGTCCCTTGGGCCTTGACCCCCAGCTGTGCTCCTTGCAGACAAAGGGTTCTTCAACTGCGATGGTTTCCTGGCACTAATGGGAGTTTACCATGAGAAGGCCCAGAACCAGGAGAGCGAGCTGAGGGCGGCATTCCGCGTCTTCGACAAAGAGGGCAAGGGCTACATTGATTGGAACACACTCAAGTAGGGCCCGGGCGGGGGCAGGCGGTGGGTGGGCATGGGCAGGGGCAGGCGGTGGGCGGGCACGGGCAGGGCCGATGGAGTGGCTCAGCGCCAGGCCCCGCAGGTACGTGCTCATGAATGCAGGGGAGCCCCTCAACGAGGTGGAGGCGGAGCAGATGATGAAGGAGGCTGACAAGGACGGGGACGGGACCATCGACTATGAGGGTGAGTGGGCTGGAGCCCTGGGAGCCAGTGGCTGGGCCAGGGCAAGTTGCTGACCTGCCCCTCTGTCCCCAGAGTTTGTGGCCATGATGACCGGGGAGTCCTTCAAGCTGATCCAGTAGGGCGCAGCTGCTACAGTCGTGGGAGGCCTGCCCGGGAAGGCCACTGCCCCTGCCCCCTGCCACCCACTCCCCCAGCTCTGTGCAAAATAAATGTTCTAGCCTGACTTGTGTGTGCCTCACTGTCCCAGCCAGGGTTGGGGGGCAACGGGCAAAGGCATGGGGCTGGAGAAGGAAAAGAGTTTTCCTGGCCCAGCCGCAGAAACACAACCCCAGTCATTTCTGCCATGACACCTGACACCACCCATTGCCCAGCTCAGGGCTAGGAATGCCATCCTGAAGCCTAGACGGGGTACAGGCCAGGGACCACGCGCTCGCCCTGCCTGCTTGCACTAGGGGTTGGCTGCCCAAGGGTTCCTCCCAGAGCCTTGGAGTCCCAGAGTCCTTCCCACATAGGCAGAGATCACTTAAATACAAACTTTATTCTCTCTCCAATAAGATGCAGACGTCACAGCTGGCCCTGAGCTCCTACCTGAGGCTGAGGCCCAAGGGGCCTCTTCCAGGCTGAGGGCCTGCTGGGGCTGGGCCAGGGGCTGAGGCTGAAAGCAGCAGCCTGCCTAGGGGGTGACACCATGGGGCTGGTGTAACATGACACCAAGGCTGGGGCCACAGCAATGTGTGGGATGGCGGCGTGGGCTGGGGGCCCTTGGCTCCAAGCGCTAGTTCTCCAAGCTCTGGTCCATTATCCTACCTCCTTCAAGGGGCACCAGGGCTACAAGGTGGTAGTTGGTTATTGGGGCCCAGCTCCTGGGGCACTGGAGTGGTCTCTAGGCCTGAGGCCCCAAGGAGAGGACTGGGTTTCTGGGAGAGTGCTAGCCCTTCCTCTCTGGGCTTGGCCATCTTGACAGCTTCATCGTAGGAGGGTGGAGGCTCCGGGGCGTATAGACTGTAGACAGGAGGAGCCATGGAGTCTGGGTCCAGCTCCCCAAAGGGTACGGGTAAACGCATGCCCAGTGGGTACTGCACGGAGCTGTAGGCTGCAGGAAACCAGAGTGGGTCCGTGGAGGTGGGCTTGGCATTTACCCCCGCCATCTCTACCCCCAACTCGAGGGCCCCTAGGCACTCACAGGTCACAGTGCTGTGTACAGGGCTGTCACTGTCCATAGGGATGACCACCAGGTCGCAGGGCTGCCGTGCTGGTGGCAGATGTGGCTGGGCCTGCGCCTGCTTCCGGAGGCAGCAGAACCGGACACAGCCGGCTGTGACCCCACACAGCAGCAACAGGAGGACCGCCAGCAGGATGAGCCTAGAAGAGCAAGGCCCTCCCACTGGACTGACCCTCGGCCACCGGGCACCTGCACCCTGGGGAATGTCGTGGCACAACCACCTAAGACAGGTTAACAGGATAAAAAACAGACAATGTCTCTGCACATCGGAGACTGCCGTGGCCAAAGCCTGGCCTCCAGCTGCTGGGCCTGCCCTGGCTGTCTCTCCTGGGCTGGCCAGGGGTGGCCTTGGGCTCACTCCCAGGACTCGCTGTCCTCAGCGACTGCCCCACTGCTGAGCGGGATCGGGATCGTAGGGGCTTCCCGCGGAGGCCAGGTGGGAGGGGTGGGAGGGAAGGTCCTGCTTGCTCGAGGTCACTTCCCGCCAGCGACCGGGACTGGGCGACAGCGGAAGCGGCCTGGTGAGGTTAGGGCCGGACGGGTCTGGCCC
>NW_012122820.1:1165097-1169716 GCF_000951035.1 Colobus angolensis palliatus | reverse complement strand
GCAGCCGGAGCCCGCGGACGGCCAGCGACCCCCGGCCCATGCTCTGCGGAGGTTGGAGCAGAGCCTGGCGGCGCGGCTTTATGGAGCCCCGCCCACCACAGGACACACCCACCACATGACACGCCCACAGAACGCCCGCTCAGCGTAAACCCCGCCCACCAGGCCTCGCTCGCCGCAGGCCCCTCCCACAGGCGCACACGCCTACTGGTCGCCCCACACAGGGTAAACCCCGCCCGCCGGGCACCGCCCAGTGCAAGCCGCCTTCCTCGCAGGCCCCGCCCACAGGGGCACACGCCCACCGGACGCCTCACGCAGCGTAAACCCCACCGCAGGTCCCCGCCCAGAGCAAGCCTCTTTCGCCGCAGGCCCCACCCACAGGGGGCCTCACCCACGAGACGCCCCCACTCGCTGGACCTCCGCTCAATGCAAACACCACCCACTGGCTCCACGCCAGCCATAAGCCGCGCCCACCAGACACCGCTCAACGCAATCCCCTCCCACTGGGCCAAGCCCAACATGTTCAGAGGGTTTGTCCGCCCCAAGCCCTGCTTCGCAGCTCCACCTGGCCCAGAGTCGCGAGGCGACGGTAGGTCTCGCCCTCAGCCCGGGCATGGCGCCTTCACCCCGGCCGGCCGAGCGTGGCCTGCTCTGGCGCTGATCTGGGCGTGGCCCGGGAACCCTGGGGAGCTGGCCTGGAAAGTCGTGGCTGCCTTGGGTGTGGTCCCTCGGGTCCAGTCTTGCAGGCAAGCTCCAGGTGAACTGGAGGGTCACGCCACCAAGATGCTGGGCATCCCGAACGTGGTGTTTGAACACTGATTGTGGACCTGAGCTGCAGGCGCTGCCTGGGGACTGGAGCCTGGCCCTGGTTCTGGGCCCTTGAGGCTCTGGGTGCAGCCCACTTTCCCAAAGCACTTGGCCTTGGGGGCCATGCCCCACCTGGGGAATGCGGCCTCCATTCCCGAGGGCCACAGGGAGCCCAGCACCCTTTCCTCAGCCTGCAATGTCCGCTGCTCCCCGTGCAGGGGCAGGCGGGGGCCATTTCTTCCAGGGGTACCCCTGACCCGTATCCCTCTGGCACCAGGCCAGGAGCCCTGTTAGGCTCTTGCTGCTCTCTGCTCCCTGTGGGACCAGCAGCACACCGTCTGCCGGGTGGTCAGGCTAAGGGAGGTGGTCAGCACGGCAAAGGGCAGGGTCTATCTTACTGCAGGAGGAGCACGCACCCCTTGCTCAGAACTGTTCCACATGTGGGCGCTGCTCAGTGTCCCCCACCCCTACAAGGGCAGTGACCCTGGAGGGCAGGGCCTCCTCTGCGTGGCTCTTCTGCCCATACCTGCCTCTTCACTGCATCACTCCTTCCATTTTCAGGCTCTGCCTGAAGTTGCCTTTCACCTCCCAGGGCCTGTGCCATGGTCCTCAAGGGCCCTTCCTGCCTGCCCAGCTCTCCGGGCCCCTGGCCATTCTTCCCGACACATTGACCGCGCTGGTCGTGGAGGCCTAGCACGGGAGCAGGAATGGGAGTGCACGTGCACCGCACAGCCTGAGACCACAGCCCCAGGTTCCGGAAGGTGAGGGTGCGGCCCCCACACAGGACCTGGGCAGGCCTTGCCACTCAGTACCAGGGGCCTGCCAGCAGGAGAGTCGGGTCAGAGTTTAGAAGACAGGGGCCTACACAGGAAACAGTGCCCTCCAGGAGCACCTCCTCCTGCGGCTGGGGCCTGGCTTGAACCTGCTGGAACCTGCCTTCCCCTCCCATCTGGTGTGGCGCAAGCTTGAGCCGTGGCGGGTCAGCCCCAGGAAGGGCAGCAAGGGACCCATTGGACAGAAATCCTGCAAGATGCCACTGCAGGGTCAATGTCACTGGCTTGAAGTTTGGGGCAATGGTAAGTTCCTAGGCACTGTGGGCCCTGGGGGACTGGGGGTGAGGGCAGGCAGCTCAAGACCAGCGTCCCTGAGGCCTGTGCCCAGGAAAGCTCCCGGAAGCACCACCTGCTCCCCGCTGCCAGACCAGGGAAGGCTGCATATGCTCTCCTGGTGGCTGCTGGTTGGGGTGGCACAGTGGATGTGCTGCACTGTGACAAGAGGGCCAGGCTGGGTGGGCTCTGTGGGGACAGTGTCCAATAAGCCAGACTCCAGAGGGCAGGGTTGGGGTGGAGGCACCACTCTGAGCTCCAGGAGCATCTCACGGGCTGTGAGGGATCTTCTCTGTTGAAGGGTGGGTCAGAGCCCAGAAAGCCGAGCCCAGACTTATCTCAGACTAAAAGTAGAGACTTAAGTGCAGGAGCTGGGCCTCACCTGGCCCCTGCTGGGCGGAGGGGAGGGCATGAGTAGGCTGGGTTCCCTCCATCTGCTCACCTTTGCTTGCCGTCATCCGGGGTCCTGGAACTTGGGAAAAGTCTGGAGGTTCCCGGGGCCTGCCCTGGGCTTTGGAGCCCTGCCCTCCCCACCGCCCAGGGCCTCTCGGCTCTGGGTCAGCCTCAGCTCTGGCTGCACCCCGGCCCTCTGGACTGCCTGCCTGCTGCTCAGGGCACCAGGCTTGGGGGCCCTCCTCGAATTTGGGTCAGGGTGGCCTCCCCACAGGTGTCCTGCAGGATGGCCCCGCTCCAGGAGGCCCTTGCCAGGCAAAGCGGGTTTCATGGCTGTGAGGGGAGGGGCTGCATCCCCAGGGCTCTATCCCCACCTCCCATTCAGTGCTCACCCCAGGGAATAACCGCTGTCACCCACACTGCAGGCTGCAAGTGCTGGCCTAGAAAACGTTTATTGACAGGCTGTGGGGGGCTCTCCTGGGGGCTCTGAGGGGCTCTGGCTAGGACAGCTGTGGGCTGGCCTGGCCTTCTCGCTGGTTCTGAGTCTGGGATCTCAGGAGGGGGTGTTCTTGGATGTACCTGGGCTTGCTGGGTCCAGGGCAGCAGGAAGTGGCCGTGGCACCATGTGGAGGGTGGCCTATTGAAATCTGCCTGGCAGAGGATGGCCAGGTCCCAGGCTCTAGGGTAGTATGGCCTGGCCCTCAGCCTGGGGAGGGCTTTGAGGGTGGGCAGGAGGGCCCGAGGGTGCTCTGTGCAGAGGCTTAGGGGCCGGTCACCACCTGGGCTACAAAGATGACCTTGTAGGTCTCCTTCACATCCCCCCTGAGCTGCAGCAGGGCCGACACCATGAGTGGGTGGTCTGGCTGAAACAGGAGGGGAGGGGAGAAGAGGCCTTCAGCCAGTGGGCACCCGGGGAGATCTGCTGTGTTCCCGCTGCCCTGCCCACCTGACTCCCCTGGGCCCTCCGCGGCCACCTCCTCCCCTGGGATTGGGCAGGGGTACAGCCCACCCAGCCTTTGGCGTTCCCAGGGCTCGCTGGCCTGGAGCCCGAAGGCACCTACATCAAAGTCCGCAGGCGGCACCCAGGAGATACTGATGGTCTTCGTCTGGCCGCGCTCCACGGAGCCCCGGCAGGGCTCAATGGAGAAACCCTTGTGCTGCAGGGATGTGACACTGTCCAGGCTGAACTCAACGGTCTGTGGGGTATGGGGCTCCTGTAGGCT
Source organism: Colobus angolensis palliatus (assembly GCF_000951035.1). Classification (NCBI taxonomy): domain Eukaryota; kingdom Metazoa; phylum Chordata; class Mammalia; order Primates; family Cercopithecidae; genus Colobus; species Colobus angolensis. The sequence continues at coordinate 1,166,190 of NW_012122820.1, read as the reverse complement.
GGCGACCAGGCACCGCTCCCAGCAGCAGTGGGACTAGGGCTGAGGGTGCCCAGCTCCACTCACCCTCCCAGCTCTGACCAGCAGGCTGCCCACCCCACACCTGCCACAGGAAGTCCCAGACAAGCCCGGCTGTGGGGACAATCCCAGTGAGGGGCAAGGCCAGGAGGGGGGCTGCCCAGGGCAGGGGAGGCAGAGGGGGCCGCCTAATGTCCCCAGGGGCAGTGCTGTGGGCACCTTCTTTGGAGATGGTTGGGTGGTCCGGATACAGCCCACCTGCAGCTCTCGGGTGGCAGGCGGGGCTGGCGTGTCTGTGTCAAACTGGATGTAGTCCAGGGCCACCAGGATGGGCCTCAGCTCCTCGGCTTCTGGAGAGGGAGGGCCTGGCCGGGAGCTGGCTGGAGGGGTGTGGCCAGGGGAGCTGTTCAGGGTCAGGCTGAGGCATGGGGTGGGGCTGCAGCTGGACTCCTGAACTCTGGTTAGCAGTGGCTCTCCTGCCTGGCTCTGGGGTAGAAGACTGGGAGTCCCTGCCCCACTCCGCTGGGTCTCAGGGCCCCCGTCCATGGGCTGGGGGCACCAGGAGGCCCTGTGTCTGTTCCCTCCCGGGGGAGGGGCTCACCCTCTCTGTGCTTGGGGTCAAATACAGGGATCACCGTCAGAGACTCCACGGGCACGTCCAGGGGGTCCCCGCCCTCCACGAACATCATGTGCTCACGGGCGGCCCCTTTCAGCAGGATCTGGTGGGAGATTTTCTGGGGACAAGAAGTGGAGTGGCCTTGTCCCCAAAGCTCCGCAGCAGGGGCCCTGCTGGTGAGAGCTGGGCTGGCTCAGGGAAGGAGGCAGGGACGGCCTGGGGGCCCCGTGGGGTCCTGGACTCTGGTCTCTCGACCCATGACCCTCAGTGTGGTGCTGAGTCCCCCAGCCATGGTACCCTCCGGGTCTCCAAAGTGGGGCAGTGCAGCAAAAGGCAAGGCTCTGGTTGGGGCCAGGGCCAGGCCCAGCTGAACTTGCAGAGCCAGAGCCGCACCTTTTCAAAGAGCACCACCTGGAGCCGGTCGGAGAAGTAGAGGCTCTCGTGGTCGGGGCTGAAGGTGAC
>NW_012122820.1:1159867-1163451 GCF_000951035.1 Colobus angolensis palliatus | reverse complement strand
CGGGGCAGTGTGGCTTGCCCAGAGGTCCGCAAACCCTCAACCCTGGGTGGCTGAGTTGAGCTCCAAAGGAGTGAGTTCAAGCAGCAGGGCAGGGGGTAATTGGGGGAGCTCTGTGCAGGGGCTGAGGAGGAGGGACAAGGAGCGCCAAGGAGGACAGGGAGGTGGGGGTGACTAGGGGACATCTGCAGCCTCCCCAGAAACAGGCCCTGGGTTCCCTGCAGGAGAGGGCGGCAGAGGCAGCAGCTGTGTAGAGGGGGCTACCTGTGTCCCCACAGGCTCCCCGACCCACGGGTCACTTTCACAGCTGGCCTGAGTCCTGCCTGGTGGAAACCCCTCCTGGGAGGCTGGAGCCAGCACGAGGGCCCACGTGGGCTTCACCTTGAAGCCTGAGGACACAGACTCTCCGGCGATCACATAGCCCATGTTGAGGATGCCGCCTTCAATGGAGCACGTGATCATGGACGCCACGCCAGTGCCCATGAGGGTGAGGGTGAGCGTGCCTCTCTTGGTAATGATGTCCAGTGTTTCTTGAGCCTAAAGAGACCGCATCCCTCGGTCAGGAACAGATGTCTGCTGGAGCCACGAGAGGAGCTCTGCCTCAGGGGCAGTGGGTTCTCAGTGCCGGAGCTGAGACAGCGCTGGGGGCTCCATCAGCTCCACTCACTTGCCGGCTGGCGTGAGGGCCTGGGGCTAGGCTGCCCACAGACCTGGGCGTGGTCAGTTCCGGGCCTGAGCACAGGCGATGCCTGCCCTGGCCAGTGCCTTTGTCCTGCAGTGTGGGGAGCCTTGGGCCGCAGTGTGGCCGGGGTGGGCCTGGGACTCACCCAGATGCTCTCGTGGGGAGAGAAGGACAGCACCAGGACCTGGGTCTCACCCGCGCGCAGCAGGCTGGAGTGGTTCAGCAGGACGAAGGGGCCGTTGGGGTTCAGCAGGGAGAAGTCCAGCTGAGGGTCCATGTCAAGGAGGGAACACGGGTGTCTGCAGGCTCCACCACACCCTCCCCGGCCCCCACTCCCACCCCGCAGGCTGCCTGGGCTGGGTGGACAAGGACACGGCCAGATCCTCGGGACAGACGTTCTGAATGGAGACTTTCTTGATACTGCGGTGCCCTGAAATGGGGCAGGGAGCGTCAGGCCACAGCCCCAGGCCCCAGGGAGCACCCCTGTCAGGGTTGGGCCGTGGGGCTGGGGGAGGCGTGGGTGTGCCTGGGCACCGGGTGGAGGTGTGCGTGGGGCTGAGCGACTCACCCACAGCGACGTCGCCGAAGTTAAAGATGGTCTTGCCTTTGTGGGACGTCACCACAACAGACGGCGCCACCGTCGGGCACCACAGCTCCAGGTAGAGGGTGTTGTGGGGGCTGGGACGGAAAGGGCATGCTGAGGGCAGGGTGGGTGGCCCCCTGCCCGCCCAGGCCCCGGAGTTGGGCAGTAGCAGAGGACAGCGCGTTTGCGGCTGACCACACCCCGTTCTGGCCAGAGCGCCTCGCACCTGAAGCTCGGGGGTTCTGACGCTTTCCTGTCTTTGATGTCACCACTGGCAACAACACAGGGAATGATAAAGGTGTCAAACTTCGCCTGGAACGCTCTGACCAGGCTGGCTCGGGCGGCCTGGTACTCGTCGGAACTGGAGGGAAGTCAGAGGTGTGCACTCACCGTCGGCCTAGGCCGGACCCCTGCGGCTCTGCCTCAGGGTCCCGGGGTTCCAGGCTGTGGCTGTCGCAGTTGTGTCTGACAAGCTGGCTTTTCCACCCTTCTCTGGCTCCTGCGGGGGCCTTGTCACTCACTTCAGGTCCTCCTCAGCTGGTGGCTGGGAGCTGGGGTTTGGGGCAGGTGCCTTTGGCCCCTGGATAGATAGCCATGTTCCTTTCTGGGGCCACAGGCGCCCATCAGAGCTTTCCCAGGGCTCATTCTGCACCCAAAGGGGGCTGAGTGGGGGGCGGTGGGTTCACTCCCCACCAGAGGAGTGAGGCTGTGTGCAGGGGTGTCAGGCCTGGGGGAATGGGGTGGGCAGGTCCCAGGAAGGCAGCACCTGGATCCAGCTGTTACTGAAGCCATCAGTCCTTCCAGCCACATGGGTCATTCTGGGCAGTCTGTGGGGGGAGGGGACTCTCCACAGGGGCCACAGTGGGTCCCACCAGAGGGGCCTGGAGGGAAGCAGGTGGGGCAGCCCCTCCCGGACCCACCTGGGCTTCAGCTCCCGCTTCCGCAGCTCCAGGACGTGGGGGACAGAGACTTTGAATAGCTTGTCGCGGTTCTGCATTCGAAGAACGGAGAATGACAGTCTGTGCAGGTCCTTCCTTTGGGAAGCCATATCCTTTCGGAACTGTGGGGGAAGAGACTGGCTGTGGGGCTGTGCAGGGCCCCAGAGGCACCTAGCTGCGCCCTGTGGCTCCTCTGTGGCCAGTGCAGGAACCGTGGGAGCCCCAGTTGGATTGAATGGGGACCAGAAAACCGACCAGCTCCCCAGGAAGACTGTAGCCAGTGCAGAGCGGCACACGGACCCCCCCCAGAGCTGCCCCCAGACTGCAGCGTCTGCTTCACCAGAGGATAAACCGAGGCACAAAGGAGTGAGGGGGCAGCCAGAACTGGGGTCCCCCCCATCTTCACTGCCAAAGGCTGAAGGCAAGCACTTCCCCTCGCGTGCACGCCCAGGAGGAACGCGGGCCGGGCCAGGAAGGGCGCATCTGGAGTGTGGCAGGCAGGAGCTCTCGAGGCCGCCTCCAGGGCCGGCACTGGCCGCCGGCGCTCGCCAGGCAGATTCTGCAGGACCCTCTGTGTTTCAGGTGCACTTCTGGGGGCCTCCAGGTTGTGGGAGGGGCCCTGCATCGCATCCGCCGCACCCCTGGGTCGCAGGGCCTACTGCCCCCACCTCCAGAGCCCACCCTTCCCTGCTCCCGCCTGGCAGTGCCCTCCAGAGAGGAGGGAGGGTCTTGGTGAGCAAGCATTTTAACCTCTCAGATACAGCTCGACATGCGCAGTGCTTGGGAAAGGTCTACCCTGTGCTCCTGGCACGCGGCCGGGGCCCCCAGGGACTCGAGGGCGGTGGAGTTTGTTCCTGCGACAGGCCCTTCCCCTACCCACGCCCCTCCTTCCCAGGCCCCACGCACGGATTTGGTCTCCATTTCTTTGTTCAGGAGTGGGAGGGCTTCCTGGCGGATCAGCTTCTCGGGCAGCACGGGCCGGAAGGCCACCTGGACCAGGCACCTCTGAGGAGAGACAGGCGTGGGCACAGGGGCTGCCACCTCCCTCCGCCCCCCAGGAGCCCCTGCTGGCACTCTACCTTCCTCCGCCCGTGGACTCTCCTCAAGGTCACCTCCCCCTTGAGATTTCAGCCTGTGTGCCCCTTCGGGATGGCCCTCCCTGGCCTCTGTCCCCCAGGAAGCGGGGGTGGGCTGCAGGGGTGAGCACCAAGCCCTCTGGCCATGAAGGGTGGGGGGTCCTGCGATTGGTGGTGTTGAGAGTAGAGTCCTGGGCAGGCCGGGACCCGGTCCCCTGTCCACGCGGCAGCAGTGACAGCTGAGCCTGCCCTTTCCGTCCTTGAGTTTTAGGGGCGAGTCCTACACCCTAACCTGGCCCCTGCACACA
>NW_012122820.1:1157744-1159317 GCF_000951035.1 Colobus angolensis palliatus | reverse complement strand
AGGGGAGGGAGGGGAGAGCCGCATCTGCAGTAATGCATGTGGCGGTGAGAACCATCACCGAGTGGCTTTTGCTAAGTTGAATGAAATGCATTTTGAATCACTGCAATCCCATGTGAACCAGCTGTCCCCCACGTGCCCTTCCTCACTTAGGCCTTCAGCAGCCCTCAGGGTCACCCGCAGGCCCTGCCAGGCCCAGAGCTTTCTGCTCTGCAGGAAAGGTGGAGTGCTGGGTGGGAGTGGCCGACGCCCTCTGCCCCCCAACTCCCCTTCTGCCTGCGAGGTCCGCTGGTGCAAGGGACTACACAGCCTTCCTCAGTCTCAACCTGGGAGCCCTGGATGGGTGCCGGCCAGGGCAGCAGCCTGGGGAGCTCCTGCCTCTCGGGGTCAGGCTGGACCAAGGGTACTGTGATCCCCTCCCCCGGCGTGGGTGGCCCTGGGCCCCATGCACATTGGCCATGGAGCCTTCCTCGGCCCTGCTCGGGTCTGACGAGGGCCGGGTTGACTTGCGCCCCTGTTCTCCGGGTTGAAACCCTGTGGTTAAAGGTGGGCGAAGGCAGACACCCTGGGGGCAAATGCAGGTGGCGTGGAGCCCCTGCCTCCCGTGCGTGGGAGGCCCACACCCACCTTTCCTGGCCACACGGTCCCCACCGAGGGCGAGACGGTGATAGGCGAGTCTGGGGGCAGCAGGAACTCGAAGGAAGTGGGCCCCACGGGAGAGGCGTCCTCTGAGCCAGTGCGGGGCTTGGAGTGGGTCCGTGAGCTCGCGCTCAGGTGAGAGTTGATGACGTACACTGTGGCCACGGAGGTGTCATACAGGGCCGTGGCCGCAAACTTGATCTGGTAGTGGGACAGCTCCAGGGGTGGGTGGACGCCCACAGCCCGGCAAGACAGCTTGAAGCACCTGCAAGCAGCAGCATGGGAGGCCCTCAGCCGTGCAGGGTGTCTGTGTCCCTCTGTGTCAGGTGCGGGGGCCGCTGGGGGGAGGACAAGCCCTGGGTGAGGCTCACAGGGACATGCACGTCCTCACTGCCCGTGGGGTCACTGTGCCGCTAACAGATTTCGAAAATACGGCGTATCTTTGTGCACATTTTAGGTGGGTAGCTAAAAATTTTGAAACATATGTATTCATTTATAAATAGAGATGGAGTCTCGCTCTGTTGCCCTAGGCTGGACTGCAGTGGTGGCGTGACAGCTCGCTGTAGCCTTGAACCCCTGGGTTCAAGGGGTCCTCCTGCCTCAGCCTCCTGAGCAGCTGGGACTACAGATGCATGCCACTGTGTCATGGGTAGCTAAAAATTTAATCACAAGTTTAGATAGTTGCAAAGGAAGTTGCAAAGGACATTTCTAGCTTATTTTGTTAAATATTTATTGACATTTTAAAAACGTTTTAAAAATGGATCTCTTCCTCTAAATGTAAGCACAGGTATCTATGAGGCCTATTATGAACAAGTTGATTCCTGCCACCATCCATTAAAAAGAGGCCGGGACCTGGTTATTTTAACCTTTGGAGATTTCACATTCCGTGTTTTCCTTGAATGTCTATTTCTTTTTTTCTTTTTTTTTTTTTTCTGAG
>NW_012122820.1:1139706-1153394 GCF_000951035.1 Colobus angolensis palliatus | reverse complement strand
AAAAAAAAAAAAAAAAAGAAAGGAAATAAAAATGTAGTGATGAGGTGTTGCTGGTCTCAAATTCCTGGACTCAAGCAATCCTTCTGTTTCAGCCTCCCAAAGTGCTGGGAGTACGGCCGTGGCGCCCAGTGCTCACTAAAATTATTTTTTCGTGGATGTATCATTGATTATTATTAGTAATCAATTTTTCTCTTTTTTTTTTTTTGAGAAGGAATCTCGCTCTGTCGCCCAGGCTGGAGTGCAGTGGCACAATCTCAGCTTACTGCAACCTCCACCTCTCAGGTTTAAGTGATTCTCCTGCCTCAGCCTCCCAAGTAACTGGGATTACAGGCACCTGCTACCATGCCTGGCTAATTTTTGTATTTTTAGTAGAGATGGAGTTTTGCCATGTTGGCCAGACTGGTCTTGAACTCTTGATCTCAAGTGATCCACCCACCTTGGCCTCCCAAAGTGCTGGGATTACAGGCGTGAGCCACCGCGCCTGGCCTGACTATTCAGATATTTCTGTATTTTTCTTGTGTCAGTTGTGTATTTTCAGGAATTTGTCCATTTCATCGAAATTGTCATGTTCCCTGGTGCAAAGCTGTTCATCATGTTCTCTTCGCATCGTTTTGATATCTGTTGGGTCTGCGGTGATGTTCCCTGTTCATCATGTTCTCTTCGCATCGTTTTGATATCTGTTGGGTCTGCGGTGATGTTCCCTGTTCATCATGTTCTCTTCGCATCGTTTTGATATCTGTTGGGTCTGCGGTGATGTTCCCTTTCACTCCTGATACTGATGGTTTGTGTTTTCTCTTTTTATCCTGACGGGTCTTGCTAGGGGTAATGAATTTTATTAAATTGTACAAGAAAGACTTTTAGTTTGTTGTTTTTCTCTGTTGAACATTTCATTTCTGTTGCATTGACTCTTCCACTCTTAGCTTTATTATGTCTTTTCTTCTACTCTCTTTGGGTTTAATTTCCTGTGTTCTTTTCCTAATGCTTGAAAAGGAAGCTTAGATGGTTGATTTTCAAACCCTCTTTTCTGATATCTGCATTTAGAACGAGAAGCTTCCCAGGAGGTGCTGCTCTGACAGCCCACAGGCCTCAAACCTAACGGGTCCCAAAGGGAACCCCTGGTGGTGTCCATGAGGCTCAGTCACAAAAATATCCAGGCTGAGGGGAAACAAGCAAAATCCAGACCAGCAGCGGGGGCCTGAGGCGCCGACCTGGGGTCCCGGTCTGCTTGGGGTTCTCCTAGTTTCAGCACTCAAAGTCCTGTGGCCTGAGAAACCCCTTAGTGCCAGGCACACCAGCATGGTGGTCACCCTACATCTGTGCAAGGGTAGAAGCGTTTACGCTTGCACACACGCGTGTGTGTGTTCGGTTATAGGTACACAGGTATGTAATGAAAGTACAAGCCCTGGCATTCCCAACAGGGATGGGCTCTGGGGAGGGAGGGAGAACAAGGCCACCTCCGACTTGAGGGACAATGTTTGTTTCTGTAACAACGAAGAGAAATCGGAGGCAAGTAGGATAAAAGCCTAAGGTCTGTATTTTGGGTGGAGGGTACACGATGCTGACTTTCTGAGTTTGTGGATTATCTGAAAATGGAAGGCAGGAAGAGAGCAGAGGACGCAGGGCTAAGAAAGCTGGGGCCTTCTATTTTTTTTTTAGCACTTCACACACACACATGAACTGCAGGGGGTGCTCTGGAGCCATGGAGTTAGAAAAGCCTCTCTTAGGCCGGGCGCGGTGGCTCACGCCTGTAATCCCAGCACTTTGGGAGGCTGAGGCGGGTGGATCATGAGGTCGAGAGATCGAGACCATCCTGGCTAGCACAGTGAAACCCCGTCTCTACTAAAAATACAAAAATTAGCTGGGCGTGGTGGTGCACACCTATAGTCCCAGCTGCTTGGGAGGCTGAGGCAGGAGAATTGCTTGAACCTGGGAGGCAAAGGTTGCAGTGAGCTGAGATTGTGACACTGCACTCCAGCCTGGTGACAGAATGAGACCCTGTCTCAAAAAAAAAAAAAAAAAAAAAGAAAAAAAAAGAAAAGCTCACTGAACTGGGCTCCTTTTATTTTATTTTATTTTTTTATTTTTTATTTTTGAGATGGAGTCTCACTCTGTCACCCAGGCTGGAGTGCAGTGGCACAATTTCGGCTCACTGCAAGCTCCACCTCCCGGGTTCATGCCATTCTCCTGCCTCAGCCTCCCAAGTAACTGGGACTACAGGTGCCCGCCACCACGCCTGGCTAATTTTTTATATTTTTAGTAGAGACGGGGTTTCACCGTGTTAGCCAGGATGGTCTTGATCTCCTGACCTCGTGATCCACCTGCCTTGGCCTCCCAAAGTGCTGGGATTACAGGCATGAACCACTGCACCTGGCCTGAACTGGGCTCCTTTCTGAGAGTGAGGAGGAGAGCCAGGCGCAGTGGCTCACCCCTGTCATCCCAGCACATTTGGAGGCTGAAGTGGGAGGATCACTTGAGGCTATGAATTCAAGACCAGCTTGGACAACATAGTGAGACCCCGTCTCAAATATACAAAAAATATAAAAATTAGCCAGTCATGGTGGTGTGTTCCTGTAGTCCTAGCCACACTCAGGAGGTTGAGGTGGGAGGATTGCTTGAACCTGGGAGGTGGAGGCTGCAGTGAGCCGTGATTGCACCACTGCACTCAAGCCTGGGTGACAGAGCAAGACCCTGTCTCAAAAAAATTTAAAAAAATTTTTTTTAAAAATGTAAAAGTTCAGAAAGAAATAATTGCACTTGAAAATGAGCAGTAGAAAAAGGTCGAATCACAGGTGACATTGTTATGAGATGAGAGAGAATGAGAAGTGGAATTTATGTAAACGGTGAAGCACACTGGGAAGCGGTGTTATGAAGGAATCAAACGCTGCAGCCTGACGACTCCACGTGCGCCTCAAAGAGTTCAGAAAGTGACACAGGGTTGGAAACTGCGACATCGATAGGTCAGAGTCACAGGGCTGTGATTACGGATGGAAGGTGCAAAGCACTGAGCACCAAAGGCGGCTGAGGGAGAGATGACTGGGCATTAACGCGCCCCTGAGAAGGAGCCAACGTGGCTTTTGAAGTGGTCTGGCTGCCTGACTAGCCCAGAGGTCCTGCTGCCAACGAACTCGCAACACAGAACAGAGGAACGTGTGAACTGACACCACGGGACAGCATCCCACCTGTGGCACCTCCACAGAACAAACCCACCTGGCTGCTTCGATAAATACATTTCAAGGACCCACAGAGATGGAGGGAGGCCCCGACGGCCCAGGTCAGTAGGACCCAAATGTGGGTGATTGACGAAGGCACAGAGGAATTCAGGGCAGAATGTAATCTTTTCAACGAGGCTGGAATAATTGGAAGCCTCTGTGCAAAAAAATGAACCTCAACTTGGCGCCCATCTGAAATAAAAGCAATCAAATGGACCACAGACCCAGCTGTGACTGCCCCCCAGTGTCTTGGCCTCTGCCCCAGAACACATCTCTGGGGACTGATGGTCCCAGCAGCAACGAGAACCCACGCAGGACCACCGGCCACTGCTTCGGGTCCAGTTTCACCTCTCCCTCTACCACCTCCTTATCCCACTCTCAGGCTCAGGGAGGTGCAGAGACTGGCTGGTCGCACAAGACATCAGAGCATGCAGGTCTTTACACCAGGTCCACCCACACAGAAACACACTCACATGCATGCTCACACATACATGCACTAACCTTACACACCCACATACATGCACTCACACACATACATGCTCACTCACACACGGTCACTCACGTGCTCACACTCATGCAAGTTCACACACCCACGTACATGTACTCACACACACAGACACCCCGCATACACTCACATACCTGCACTCACACACTCACGCAATCACATATGCTCACACACATACACTCCCACATGCTCACACACACATTCAGTCTCACACTGACAAACATGCACTCTTGCACACACCCATATGCACTCACGCCTACTACAGTGATATGCCTGTATGTGCACACATGTTCATACACTCACACAAGCACACTTGTCTGTCCTCACACACATGCACACACATGCACACACGCACACACGGCTGAGCGAGCCCAGAACTCAAGGCTGCCCAGGTCCCAGGCCTGTCTGCACCCGGGTTTGAGGTTCCTGCCGGCTGGCAGTGCTGCCCAGCACAGCCCTGTGGTCAGCCACGCAGGTGGGGCCAGAGGCAGGGATGTGGTGCTGCAGGGAAGGGTGGCCTCTCCCAACCAGGTGCTCCAGGCCCACTGCATCCCCTCTCCCTGGCAGGCTCACCGGTTGATCTCAGACTTGCAGGTCAGCTTGAAGCTGTATTCCTCGGCCTTGGTGGGCTGGAAGATCACATCGAACTGCAGCGTTTCCAGGGGCAGGATCGTCCCAAACCCATCGTTGGGCTGCACGTCCACAAACTGGAAATGGAGGAGTGCTCTGAGGCAATGTCACGGGGAGACCATGTGGATACATGTGCAGCAGGGCTGTGAGTGTGAGAGTGAGTGTGAGAGATTAGTGTGATCATGTGTGTAAGAGATTAGTGTGATTGTGTGTGAGCGAGTGTGAGTCTGAGTGTGAGATTAGTGTGATTGTGTGAGAGATTAGTGTGATCGTGTGTGAGCGAGTGTGTGTGAGTGTAAGAGATTAGTGTGAGTGTGAATGAGTGTAAGAGATTAGTGTAATTGTGTGTGTGAATGAGTGTAAGAGATTAGTGTGTGTGAATGAGTGTAAGAGATTAGTGTGATTGTGTGTGTGTGTGTGTGAGATTTTTGTGTGTGCGCGTGTGTGTGTGTGAGTAAGAGATTAGTGTGATCGTGTGTGAGCAAGTGTGTGTGTAAGAGATTAGTGTGACTGTGTGTGTGAGATTAGTGTGATTGTGTGAGTGTAAGAGATTAGTGTGATTGTGTGTGAGCAAGTGTGTGTGAGTGTGAGTGACAGATTAGTGTGATTGTGTGAGCGAGTGTGTGTCAGTGTAAGAGATTAGTGTGATCTTGTGTGAGTGTGAGTATAAAAGATTAGTGTGATCGTGTGTGTAAGAGATTAGTGTGATCGTGAGTATGAGTGCAAGAGATTAGTGTGATCATGTGTGAGTGTGAGTGCAAGAGATTAGTGTGATCGTGTGAGCAAGTGTGTGTGTAAGAGATTAGTGTGATTGTGTGTGTGAATGAGTGTGAGATTAGTGTGATTGTGTGTGTGAATGAGTGTGAGATTAGTGTGATTGTGTGAATGTGAGTGTAAGAGATTAGTGTGTGTGTGAGCGAATGTGAGTGTGAGAGTAAGAGATTAGTGTGATCGTGTGTGAGCAAGTGTGTGTGTGTAAGAGATTAGTGTGACTGTGTGAGATTAGTGTGATTGTGTGAGTGTGAGTGTAAGAGATTAGTGTGATTGTGTGTGAGCGAGTGAGTGTAAGAGATTAGTGTGATCATGTGTGAGCAAGTGTGAGTGTTACAGATTAGTGTGATCATGTGTGAGTGTGAGTGCAAGAGATTAGTGTGATCGTGTGAGCAAGTGTGTGAGTGTAAGAGATTAGTGTGTGTGTGAGCGAGTGTGAGTGTAAGAGATTAGTGTGATCGTGTGTGAGTGTAAGAGATTAGTGATCGTGTGTGAGCAAGTGTGTGTGAATGTAAGACATTAGTGTGTTCATGTGTGAGCGAGCGTAAGAAATTTGTGAGCAATTGTGACTGTGAGAGTAAGATAGTGTGATCATGTGTGAGCGAGTGTGAGCATGAGATTAGTGTGATCGTGTGTGAGCATCAGTGCAAGAGTCAGAGATTAGTGTGACCGTATATGTGTGTGAGAGTAAGAGATTAGTGTGATCGTGTGAGCGTGAGAGTAAGAGATAAGTGTGATCATGTGTGAGTGAGATTAGTGTGACTGTGTGTGAGCGAGTGTGAGATTAGTGTGATCATGTGTGAGTGAGTGTGAGTGTAAGAGATTAGTGTGACCGTGTGAGAGTGTGTAAGAGATTAGTATGATCATGTGTGAGCAAGTGTGAGTGTGAGTGTAAGAGTGTGATTGTGTAAGCAAGTATGAGTGAGTGTAAGTGTGAGCGTGTGTGAAAGTGTGACTGTGTGTAAGCAAGTGTGTGAGTGTAAGAGATTAGTGTGATCGTGTGTGAGCGAGTGAGTGTGAATGAGCATAAGAGATTAGTGTGACCATGTGTGAGTGTGGCAGTGTGAATGTCAGCAAGTGAGTGTGAGCACATGTATGAGTGCATGAGCGATTGTGAGCATGTGCATGTGTGTGCATGTGTGTGTGAGAGAGACGGGGGGAGAGTGAGGACGGTGATGTTGGTAGCAGGGCAGCCCAGGGAAAGGTGAGGGGTGCCCAGGCTTGGGCCTCGTCCTAGCTACCTTGTGTGGCCCCAGCAGGGGAAAGTTCCAGAAGGAAGAGCAGAGAGAGGGATCTGGAGGGCAGGACGTGCATGGGACCGAGAGTAGGGGTGCAGCTGACAGGCAGAAGTTGGGCTGCACATCCAGGGCTGGTGTGCAGGGTGGGAGGTCCAGGTGTGGGGGGTGCAGCTGAGAGACGTTGGGCCACACGCCCACGCGTGGGCACCCTGGAGCACTGGCCACTGCATCCTGTCCCCAGGGCTTCCCGGCCTCACCCTCTTGCCTCAGGCCTGGCCGCAGGAGGTACCTTGGGAAGCTTGACGAACCCAAACTCCTGGGGCAGGAGTGAGTGGTTGTGGAGGCTGATTTCTGTCCTGATGGCCTCGTAGATGGTGCAGTAGCCAAAATCCACCTCCGAGGGACTGAGCTCCAGGTCCGAGGTGGTGACAACGGCATGCACGGTGAATTCCACTGGCTTGTTCTGAGGCACAAAGGGCGCAGTCGCTCTCGCAGCTGTTTGGAGACTTACCAAGTGCTCCCCAAACTCTGAGGCACGACCACTGCTGCTGCCTTGTGGCCACGGCCCACGGTTTCCAGTACACGATGAGGCCATCTTTTAATAAAACCCACTTCCCTGTGACCACTCCGACATGGGGGTGGGTGGCAGCTGAGAGTCAGCGGCAGGTGGAGTGGGGTGCATGTGTCCCTGTGTGTGGCACACATGGGCGCATAGACGTGTGCAGCTGTGTGGGCACCCCTCATGTGTGCACATGCAGGTGCGGGTGCCTGGGACACAGCCCTGCTGGCCTGGGCAGGCCTTGGAGGCCTCTCTCTGGCCCATGAGCACCCTCCCAGCAGGCAAGGCCCTCTGGCCGCTAGATGCCTCACTGGAAGGCAAGTGAGGATGGGCCCTTTTGGGGGCCCTTGCCTGGCCTCCCAGGAAAGCCACTGTTCCCCAGGAGCGCCCAGCATCCCTGGGAAGTGCCCCAACACAGACCTGGTCAGCCACCCATATGGTCATCGGGGCCTCCAGGACTCGGGTCTCCTTGTCAAAATACCTCCTCGCATCCTCCGGGAGGGAGCGTCTGAAAGAGGCAGACGAGGCGAATGTGCTTTCCTCTTCCCGTTTTGTGAAATGACAGTAAGACCCACTGTCAGTGGTGCTTCTACATCTTTGAGAGGTACGGCATCTCTGAAACATTGGTGCTGGGATACGCCTCGTGCCGACCTCCCGCTCTCGCACAGAACCTGCGAGCACGTGGCCCCCGTGGGCCCGCGAGGGCTCTGGCATGTCTGAGTCTAAGTAGCCAGTCACTCCCAGGAGCAACACAACTGACTGTGGCTCAAAAGCTGCGTTTAAATAAACAGAAAAAAATTCAATAGCCAAGTTTCAAATTAATATGGAGTTTGCATCATAAAGGAATCTTAAAAAGCCCTTTGAAAATGCATTTTCACTTTAATCAGAGTTTGATCTCTGATTACATAAGTTAGTGTTGTTATAGAAATATCAGGAAAAGTACAAATAAGAAAGAAAAACATCAGCTTCCCTGTGACAGGTGGCCGGCAGGGGCAAGTCCAGGAAACAGTTGATTTAAAGCTCAGCTCCACCCTGTTCCCCTCCAAGTCCCGCCAGGTCGTGCCTGCTGCGCCCACCTCCCTCACCAAGCTCCACTGAGCATCCTTTGTCTGGACCTCGGTCCTGGCCCGGATGCTGAGGGCAGCTCTGGGGAGCTGGGATCAGACACAGGACGTCCAGCCTCCAAAGCACAACAAACGCTGAAGTGCAGAAACCAAAGTCCACCTGGCAAAAGCAGAGACCAGGGGATGCACCCAGGAGGCCTGGAAAGAGCCTTGGATTGGAGAGGACAAGGGACAACTGGGTGACAGGGACACCCTCAAGACACAGGTAAAGGAGCAAATGTCAGGCGTGCACTGATCTCAAAACAGAACCTCAGGGAGTTACGGGGGAGGGATGAAGACAGGGAAGACAGGGTGGGAGCGCGCAGACAGCAGGGTGCCCGCAACAAGCCAGAGCCGTATCCTGGGCCACCTTATCCCAGCAGGCAGCAGACCCTCAGTGGCAGTGAGAGCCGCAGGCCGTGCTTGGGGGACGCACAGCCTCCCGATCTTTTCAACGAGGCTGGCATAACTGGAAACCTCTGTACAAAAAAATGAACTTCAACTTGGCTCACATCTTAAACAAAAGCAACCAAAAGGGACCACCGACCCAGCTGCGACTGCCCCCCAGTGTCATGGCCTCTGCCCTAGAATACATCCCTGAGGGGCGATGATCCCGGCAGCAGTGAGATCAGAGGAGTGGCCAGTGGAGGGGGGCGCCTCGGAGCCCACATCCTCCCACGTCCTCCTGCCCGGCCCTGGCATCCTGGCACCTACCGCGGCAGGAACTTGAGCTGCACGGTGTAGGACGACTGTGCCTGGATGTAGCCCGTCTCAGGCAGCAGCTCCAGGTGGGCCCTCAGCTCCTTGCACACCTCGAACTTCAGGCGCAGGGCAGCTTTCGACCTGAGGGCGCGTCGCAGGGCACTGGGTCAGGCGCCACAGCCGTGACTCTGTGCGTGCTCCATGCCTGGAGTTATTACAACATTTCTAAAACCCAAGCCCCCGACAGGTGCTCAGAGCCCACCCACTCCAAGCATGCACGTGCACCTCGACAATCAGAGTCTTCAAAGCCCTGCTTTGTAAGGGCTGTTTTATCTGAAATGAAATCTGATGAGGGATTCTTAAAAATAACCACATCGAAATGGAAGCATGGTCCTAATGGGCTCTCGGGAACCGGACGCTTTCCAGGAAGAGCACCTGCCAGGCAGCCCCCGGGTGCAGGGCCCTGGAGGGGACACGAGGGGTGGAACCCCTCCCTCCAGGGCTCTGCCCGCCTCCTGCCCAGGGCATACCCACATCCTGTAGCTCAAGCACAGGGCACGTGGGGGGCCTGGGAGAGCCACAGGCCTCGGTGATGACTGCAGCCTCCAACCCAAGATGCGCCTGAGAGAGCCCAGGTACCCACCAGTCACCTGGGAGGCTGCGTCTGTCTGGTCTCCACCTCCAGCTCCCTCAAGCCAACAGCCTCCTCAGGACCACCGGGAGTCGCCCTGTCCCCACAGTGAAGCCCCCTCCCCTCCCGGTCTTTAAGCCTCTGCTGAACACAGTGGTGTGGCCGCCCCACCACAGCTGCCCCGGGCAGTCCACGAGGGGGACCCGGGGGTGTAGCAGTGAGAAATCTCTCCCTCCTCCTGTGCTTCCACGCGACAGTCACCCGTGCTGTGTCAGCCCCGTCTCCGTCCAGCACAGACCTGCCTCTGACCTCTGACCACTACCCAGAGGCCACCCACAGTGCATCTGGGCACGCCGGCCTCTGCACCCCTGCTGCTGGGGCCCCGTGTGAGGTGGGTGCCCGGGTGCTCAGACACCGTGCCCTCCCTGGCCGGCAGATGCTGCTCTGTCTTCTGGTTCCCTTGTGGGGCCAGAGTCTATACAAACGAGTACACGGCTACGCTGAGGTACGCACACCCACAGCCGGAGGCCATCCACAGAGCTGAGCCCCACCCAGCCCACAACACCCGACAGACACGCCTGGGCCCTTTCTGTCACGTTTCCAAGGCCATAGAGAAGCTGTGGTAGGACGGATGCCGGAGCTGAGCAGACTCCACCGCGGCCACGCTAACTCACGCAGCTGGATCCCGGGTCACGGCAGACTCCACCGCGGCCACACTAACTCACGCAGCTCCCGGGTCACCGCAGGCTTCACTGCGGCCACACTAACTCACGCAGCTGGATCCCGGGTCACGGCAGGCTGCACATTCCCAGCCCGTGCCGGGCCCACAGGAGTCGGACAGCAGGAGGGCAGGTGCTGCGGGAGCCGTTCCTACCCAGGTCACCGGGTGGGAGGTGCCTGTGCCTGGGGCCGGTGCCTGGGGCCTCGGTATCCGCACAGCCTGCTCCTTGGTGCTGGTGGCACAGGGGATCCGTCATGGAATCCCCGCAGGCCCAGCCTCGTCTCTCTGCGCTTTCCCACCGGCATGGCTCTTCAGGGCAGGCTGCTTGCTCTGATGTCTGGAGCCCTCACCAAACCCTGCAAGTGGAGGCTGCCTCCTCCAGGCTCGCCCCGCCTGTGTCCACGAGAGGCTGAGGACTCCGGCCAGGCCGAGGCGGGCAGTGCGTTTCCTGCGGCTGCTGAAAGGACTTCCCCAAGTGTAGGCCCCACACCGAAGAGGCACGTTCATTCTCTCCACAGCCCGGAGGTCAGAAGCCAAGACAGAGCTAAGGCCGAGGTGCGGGCCGGGCTGTGCCCTGTGCAGCTCTAGGGCACAGGCGTCTTCTCTCCTTTCACAGCGTCTAGAAGCTGCAGTGTCCCTGGGCTCGGGGCGGCCCTTCCTCCATCGTGGAAGCCAACAGTGCGGTGTCTTCAAATCGGCCGGACTCTGACCCTCCTGCCTCCCCGTGACGCCTCCCAGATGACCCCGGATCACCCCCACCAAGGTCCCTCTTCCCAGCCACAGTGCTAAGCACCCCCCTTGCCACACAGGGTGACGTTCAGGGCCTGGACAGCAGCCGTGGCAGCCCCAGGTGCCGTGTCCCCGCTGGCCACCGGGGGGCTCACTGCCTGTGCACAGGTGGGCAGGGGATCACCCTGTGTGCAAGTCACCCCGTGTGCATGGACGGGCGGGGGCTCGCCGTGTGTGCAAGTCACCCCGTGTGCATGGACGGGCGGGGGCTCGCCGTGTGTGCAAGTCACCCCATGTGCATGGACGGGCGGGGGCTCACCGTGTGTGCACAAGCACGGAGTCCTGGTACAGCCGGTCGTACATACAGATCTTCAGGTCCACGCTGGGCTTTGGCACCCAGACCGGCACGTCGATGGCCACGCCCATGACCCTGAAATGCAGCTGAATATGGACACGTGAGCTCAGCAACAGGAGTTCTTTGGGCAAAGCAGGCGATGTTGGTGAGCACTGACACAGCTCCCAGGAGGAACGTTTCATGGGCTTGAGTTTTCTAACTCTTTGGGATGGCTGTGGCACTTTTCATATCATGTCATTTAAAATGTTCTTTTTTTTGAGACAGAGTCTCACTCTGTCACACGGGCTGGAGTGCAGTGGTGCAATCTCTGCTCACTGCAACCTCCGCCTCCCGTGTTCAAGCAATTCTCCTGCCTCAGCCTCCCGAGTAGCTGGGATTACAGGCACCCACCACCATGCCAGGCTAATGTTTATATTTTTAGTAGAGACGGGGTTTCGCCACGTTGGCCAGGCTGGTCTCGAACTCCTGACCTCAGAGATCCACCTACCTCAGTCTCCCAAAGTGCAGGGATTACAGGCATCAGCCACTGCGTCCAGCCAAATATTCTTTTTAAATGTTCATCTATTACTAAAACAGAATACTGGATCGCCAAGTACCTACCACTCAGCTTCATACTCATTAACATTTAGGTGTTTAAAAAAACCTTTCTATGGCCAAGCACGGTGGCTCACACTTGTAATTCCAGCACTTTGGAGGCTAGGCTTGGAGGATTGCTTGAGCCCACAAGTTTGAGACCAGCCTGGGCAGCATGGTGAGACCCCCATCTCTACAAAAAATATAAAAATTAGCCAGGCATGGTGATGTGTGCCTGTGGTCCCAACTACGTGGGAGGCTGAGGCGGGAGAATCGCTTGAACCCCAGAGGCAGAGGTTGCAGTGAGCCGAGATAGTGCTTCTCCCCAAGCACTGACTCCTGGGGCCTCAGGAGGTTGGAGGGGATGAGTCGGGTTTTGGGAGGGCCAGCAAGCCCCGGGCTGGGGAAGTGCAGCAGCCCAGCACAAAGCCGCCTAGGCAGTGGTACTGTCCTGGTGCTGTGGGGTGAGCCGAGGACTCTGAACACTTTGGAGGATGCGAGGAGCCACAGCCTGGGACAGGCAACCGCCCCAGCCCATGGGGGTGCAGCGGGGGTGCAGAGGAATTTTTAAGCATAGAAAGTTGTCACCTGGGGCTGGGCGCTCACTCCTATAATCCCAGCACTTTGGGAGGCCAAGATGGGTGGATCACTCGAGGTCAGGAGATCGAGACCAGCCTGGACAACATGGCGAAACCCCATCTCTATGAAAAATACAGAAGTTAGCCGGGTGTGGTGGCATGCAGCTATAATTCCAGCTACTTGAGAGGCTGAGGCAAGAGGATCACTTGAGCCCAGGGATTAGAGGCTGAAGTGAGCTGTGATCCTGCCACTGCATTCCAGCCTGGGTGACAGAATGAGATCCTGACTCAAAAAAAAGAAAAAAAGAAAAAAGAACAATGGCTCTGTGTGTGTGTGCGCGTATGCACGGGGCCCTGTGTGTGCGCGTGTGTACATGCATGTTTTTGCGTGGGCATGCGTGTGTGTGCTCATAGAAGCATGTCTGCCTGTGTATGCCAGTGTGCATGTGTGTGTTGTAAACTGTGGTGTCAACCATCTGTGCCACCAACTGGCCATCCCTGCATGGGCAAATGGCGACTTTGTGGCCAAGGGCAGCTGCTGCACGAGGCTGTGGAGGCAGGGGCCAGGGCGTGCGTCGCATGGCAGCAGGAATACTCACCGTTGGGCACTGGGGGTTCTTAAACATGACCTTGAACCTGGCTTGGACGTTTCCTGGGACGACCGGGGTGAAGATGATGGGCACCTTGACGGAGCTGAAGGGGCCAATTTCCCCCTCTGTTATCTGCACAGGAAGAGATGCCATGGGGTCTGCCAGGCTTCCTGGCTTTCAGGATCCCTTCCCAACCCTCACAATGGTGCGCTGCTGCAAGGATGGAAGGTGGCGGGACCCACGTCCCTGGTGGCCACTTGGCCACAGATGTCCTGGGCCTGGCCCAGCCCTTGGCAGACTCACTGTCATGGGATCCCAGCCAGGGGAGCTGGAAGCAGCCTGAACTCCTCCACATTCTCCCCTGCTCATGAGCTCAGGGCTGTGCCCCAGCCAGGGAGGCCACGGCCAGCGTCTACCCCACGTCTCACCCAGTGCCCCATATCCAGGAAACCACCTGTGGGTCCTGCACAGCCCCGGCTTGGGGAGGCGGTGGCCCCATGCCAGCTGAGATTACAAGAGGCCTGGAGGCTGCAAGTGCCTGGTGGACACCGTCCGGCCCATCTTTGGTCAAATGCAAGGGCCACCTGGCGGCGAGGGCCAGTGGGTTGGGGTGCAGCTGGGGCTGGGGGAAGGTGGGCGGTGTCTTGGATCGTGGCAGCTGTTTTAGGGCCTGAGCTGGCTGACCTCCCCCAGTGTGATCTCCATCTGCTCTTCGCTGGGAGGTATCGCTGTGGTTAATCTCTCCGGTTCTGGAAGAAAAGGGGATCCAGAGGTGAGGGTTGGCAGGGTGAAGG
>NW_012122820.1:1126255-1132021 GCF_000951035.1 Colobus angolensis palliatus | reverse complement strand
TTTGAGACAGAGTCTCGGTCTGTCATCCAGGCTGGAGTACAATGGTGTGATCTTGACTCACTGCAACCTCTGCGTCCCGGGTTCATGCCATTCTCCTGCCTCAGCCTCCCGAGTAGCTGGGACTACAGGCACCTGCCACATGCCTGGCTCATTTTTGCATTTTTAGTAGAGATGGGGTTTCACCGTACTGGCCAGGTTGGTCTCGAACTCCTGACCTTGTGATCTGCCCACCTCGGCCTCCCAAAGTGATGGGATTACAGGCGTGAGCCACCGCGCCCGGCCAAGGGCCCCCGGTTCTGAACGTGGAAGGGGTGCAGCTGGGTCAGCTGCCCTCCACTCTGGCTGCCTCAGGATCACCACGGCAACAAGGGCCTGGACCTGAGCCCACGTGGTCAGATTCTGGGGCCAGCAGTTTTTTGGGTTTTAGAGACGAGATCTCACTCTGTTGCCCAGGCTGGAGTGCAGTGGTGCAATCACTGCTCCCTGCAGCCTCAGCCTCCTGGTTTCAAGTGACCACAGGTGCATGCCGCCATGCTTGGCTAATTTTGGCTAATTTATATATATATTTTTTGATAGCGACAGGGTCTTGTTATGTTGCCCAGGCTGATCTCAAACATCTGGGCTTAAGCGATCCTCTTGTGTTGGCCTCCAAAAGTATTGGGATTATAGGCATGAGCTACCACGGCCTGGTCTCCTTATTCTAGTCTTTTTTGTTCTTTCTTCTTCTTCTTTTTTTTTTTTTTTGGCAGGGTCTCACTCTGTCACCCAGACTGCAATGCACTGGTGTGCTCTTGGCTCACTGCAACCTCCGCCTCCCAGGTTCAAGCGATTCTCCTGCCTCAGCCTCCTGAGTAGCCGGGATTACAGGTGCCTGCCTCCATGCCTGGCAAAGTTTTTGTATTTTTAGTAGAGGTGGGGTTTTTGCCATGCTGCCCGGGCTGGTCTCAAACTCCTGACCTCAAGTGATTCGCTTGGCCTTCCAAAGTGCTGGGATTACAGGTGTAAGCCACCGTGCCCAGTCAATGGCAGTACTTTCTGTTGTTTCTGTGTGAGTGATTTTTTTCTATTTTTTTTTTTTTAAGGAATAAGTTGTATATAGTAAAATGGACTCTTCTTAGTGGAACTTTCTGCAAGTTTTGACAGATGCATGTGGTCGTACACTCGTCACAGCAATCAAGGCACTGAACAGCCCCATCATGCCCGTGTCGCCCGTGCCCCTTTCTAGTCAACCCCTTCCCCTGCCCCAGCAACCGGTGATCTATTTTGTCTCTACAGTTTTGCCATTTTTAGCCAAAATATTCTTTTTCTAGAATGTCACAAAAATGGACTCACAGAGCTTACAGTCTTTTGTGTCTGAGTTCTTCCCCTTAGCACGATGCATTTGAGACTGGTCCACGGCACTGCCTCTGTCAAAGGTTTTGTCTGTTTGCTGCCCAGCGGCGCTTCGTGGCAGGGACCCCACGGTTTCTCTATCCGCTCCCCAGGTGTGGGACATTAGGGTCGTAGGTTTTTGCCAATTGCAAATAAGCTTTCTACAAACATTCACACACAGGTTTTTGCGTGAATTTAAGTTTTCGCTTCTCTTGGTGGATACCTAGGAGTGGCACTGGTGGGTGTCTGGCTGTGCTGCTGAGCGTTTCGCTGGTGGCCGTGCCATTCTGCATCCCCAGGGGCAGCACTGGAGTTCCAGCTGCTCCTCACCGGCACTTGCTATTGTCAAACTTTTTGTTTTTTGTTTATAATTTAGCTGTTCATACAGGTGTGCAGTGGTATCCCATTGTGGTTTTAATTGACATTTTCTTCATCTCATGTTTAATGATGTTGAGCATCTTTTCATGTGCTAATTTCTCATCCACATATCTTCTCTGGTGAAGCATATGTTTAGGTCTTTTGCCCTTTTTTTTTTTTTTTTTTTTTTTTTTTTTTTGGCAGGGTCTCACTCTGTCACCCAGACTGCAATGCAGTGGCGTGATCACAGCTCATTGCAGCCTCAACTTCCCAGGCTCAAGCAATCCTCCCGGCTCAGCATCTTGAGTAGCTGGGACTACAGATGCATGTCACCATGCCTGGCTAATTTTTCTTCTTTGTAGAGATGGGGTCTCACCATGTAGTACTTTTCAATATATTAAGCATCCTTATTTGATCTTTGATGTCTGATAATACCCATGTCTGAACCGTGCAAGACTACTGCAATTCCTTCCTCCCTTCCTTCCTCCCTCTTCCTTCCTTCCTCCCTCCCACCCTCCCTCCTTTCTTTCCCTCCTTCCCTCCCTCCTTCCTTTCTTTCCCTCCCTCCCTTCTTTCTTTCTTCTTCTTCTTTCTTTCTTTGACAGAGTCTTGCTCCTTCGCCCAGACTGGAGTGCAATGGTGCGATCTCAGCTCACCACAACCTCAGCCTCCTGGGTTCAAGCGATTCAAGTGCCTCAGCCTCTCAAGTAGCTGGGATTACAGGTGTGTGCCACCATGCCTGGCAAAGTTTTTGTATTTTTAGTAGAGGTGGGGTTTTTGCCATGCTGCCCGGGCTGGTCTCAAACTCCTGACCTCAAGTGATTCGCTTGGCCTTCCAAAGTGCTGGGATTACAGGTGTAAGCCACCGTGCCCAGTCAATGGCAGTACTTTCTGTTGTTTCTGTGTGAGTGATTTTTTTCTATTTTTTTTTTTTTAAGGAATAAGTTGTATATAGTAAAATGGACTCTTCTTAGTGGAACTTTCTGCAAGTTTTGACAGATGCATGTGGTCGTACACTCGTCACAGCAATCAAGGCACTGAACAGCCCCATCATGCCCGTGTCGCCCGTGCCCCTTTCTAGTCAACCCCTTCCCCTGCCCCAGCAACCGGTGATCTATTTTGTCTCTACAGTTTTGCCATTTTTAGCCAAAATATTCTTTTTCTAGAATGTCACAAAAATGGACTCACAGAGCTTACAGTCTTTTGTGTCTGAGTTCTTCCCCTTAGCACGATGCATTTGAGACTGGTCCACGGCACTGCCTCTGTCAAAGGTTTTGTCTGTTTGCTGCCCAGCGGCGCTTCGTGGCAGGGACCCCACGGTTTCTCTATCCGCTCCCCAGGTGTGGGACATTAGGGTCGTAGGTTTTTGCCAATTGCAAATAAGCTTTCTACAAACATTCACACACAGGTTTTTGCGTGAATTTAAGTTTTCGCTTCTCTTGGTGGATACCTAGGAGTGGCACTGGTGGGTGTCTGGCTGTGCTGCTGAGCGTTTCGCTGGTGGCCGTGCCATTCTGCATCCCCAGGGGCAGCACTGGAGTTCCAGCTGCTCCTCACCGGCACTTGCTATTGTCAAACTTTTTGTTTTTTGTTTATAATTTAGCTGTTCATACAGGTGTGCAGTGGTATCCCATTGTGGTTTTAATTGACATTTTCTTCATCTCATGTTTAATGATGTTGAGCATCTTTTCATGTGCTAATTTCTCATCCACATATCTTCTCTGGTGAAGCATATGTTTAGGTCTTTTGCCCTTTTTTTTTTTTTTTTTTTTTTTTTTTTGAGCTGGAGTTTCACTCTCGTTGCCCAGGCTGGAGTGCAGTCCCAGGCGCAGTCTCGGCTCACTGCAAACTCCGCCTCCCAGGTTCAAGCGATTCTCCTGCCTCAGCCTCCTGAGTAGCCGGGATTACAGGTGCCTGCCTCCACGTCCAGCTAGTTTTTGTATTTTTAGTAGAGACGGGGTTTCGCCATGTTGGCCAGGCTGGTCTCAAACTCCTGACCTCAGGTGATCCGCCCACCCCGGCCTCCCAAAGTGCTGGGATTACAGGTGTGAGCCACCACGCCTAGCCTTTTGCCCATTTTTTGACTGGGTTATTTTCCAATTAAATTCTGAAAGTTACATAGTGTGAATACAAATTCCTTATCAGATTTGTGATTTGCTAATGCTTTCTGCCAGTCTGTGGCTTATCTTTGCAGTCTCTTAATAGTGTCTTTCAAACAGCAGACGTTCTTGGTTTTGATGAAGTCCAGTTTACAATTTTTAAACCATGGGCCATAGTTTCAATGTTATGTCTGAGAAGAACCTTTGCCTCACCTAGGGCCACACATTCTCTCCTGTGTTTTTTTCGGGGGGGGGGGGAGTTTTATATTTTTAGGCTTAACTTTTAGGTACATGATCTATTTTGATAAATTTTTGTTTATAGTATGAGGAACGAATTAAAGTTAAATTGGAGGGGGGGCGTATTAGTCTGTTTCATACTGCTAGAAAGAACTGCCCGAGACTGCGTAATTTATAAAGGAAAGAGGTTTAATTGACTCACAGTTCCACCTGGCTGACGAGGCCTCGGGAAAGTTACAGTCACGGGGGTTGGAAGGGGAAGCAGGCGCGTCTCACGTGGTGGCAGGAGAGAGGGGGTGAGAACGCGTTTATAACAGCATCAGATCTCATGAGAATTCACTATTAGGAGAACGGCATGGGGAAACCACTCCCATAATTCAGTCACTTTCCTCTCTCCACACGTTGGGATTACAATTTGAGATGAAGCCTGTGTGGGGACACAGAACCAGACTATATGAGGGGCTTTTATATTTATCCAATTGTCGTGGCCTCACTTGTTGAAAAGACTGTTCTTTCTCCAAGCAATTACCTTTGCACCTCTATTCAAAACCAGTTGACTATAATTGTGTGTCTATTTTTGGATTATTTTGTTCCATTGGGTCTCTTGTCTCTGTCCAACACCGCACTGTCTTGTTACTGTACTTTATTTATTTATTTATTTATTTTTTGAGACGGAGTCTCGCTCTGTCGCCCGGGCTGGAGTGCAGTGGCCCGATCTCGGCTCACTGCAAGCTCCGCCTCCCGGGTTCCCGCCATTCTCCTGCCTCAGCCTCCCGAGTAGCTGGGACTACAGGCGCCGCCACCACGCCCAGCTAATTTTTTGTATTTTTAGTAGAGATGGGGTTTCACCATGTTAGCCAAGATGGTCTCAATCTGCTGACCTTGTGATCCGCCCGCCTCGGCCTCCCAAAGTGCTGGGATTACAGGCGTGAGCCACCGCGCCCGGCCTACTGTACTTTATATTAATCTTGAAATCAGGTAGTGTAAGTCCTTGAAATTTGTTTTTTCAAAATTGTTTTGGTCACTTTAGGTCCTTTGGATTTCCATATAAACATGACAATCAGCTTGTCAATTTCCATTAAAAAATCTTCCTGGAATTTTGGTTGGAACTGTATTCATCCATAGATAGTTCTGGGATAATTCACATTTTAATGAAGTGTTCCAATGGTTTGTTCCTACAGTATAGAAGATCTGCTTGATGGCCAGGCGTGGTGGCTCACGCCTGTAATCTTAGCACTTTGGGAGGCTGAGATGGGTGGGTCACTTGAGGTCAGGAGTTTGAGACCACCCTGTGTGATGCAAACTGTCTCACGCAGACTGCAGAGAATACCGTCCAGGCTGAAAGAGTGTTGGTGAGTGGCCAATGCACAGGCAGCCTCCCTCAGAAGAGCACAGCCTTGGCTCAGCACGCAGGGAATTCTATGAGAAACATGGCTCACTGCAACCTCCACCTCCCGGCTTCAAGAGATTCTCCTGCCTCAACCTCCGGAGTAGCGGAGACTACAGGCACCTGCCACCATTCCCGGCTTATTTTCCTACTTTTGTAGAGACAGGATTTCACCATGCTGCCCGGGCTGGTCTCGAACTCCTGAGCTAAGCTATCTGCCTGCCTCAGCCTCTCAAGTAGCTGGGATTACAGGTGTGTGCCACCATGCCTGGCAAAGTTTTTGTATTTTTAGTAGAGGTGGGGTTTTTGCCATGC
>NW_012122820.1:1119693-1126205 GCF_000951035.1 Colobus angolensis palliatus | reverse complement strand
TGCCACCATTCCTGGCTCATTTTTGTATTTTTAGTAGAGATGGGGTTTCACCATGTTGCCCTGGGTGGTCTCGAACTCCTAGAGCTGAGGCGATCCACCCACCTTGGCCTCCCCAAGTGCTGGGATTACAGGCGTGAGCCACTGGGTCCGATCAAGGTGTTTCCAGTTCTGAGGCCAATTCAAAGGCCAGGGGTCATTGTAATGAGTAGAGAAGAAAATAAAGAGAGAGAATAAAAGGCCAGAGTATAAAATAAAATAAAAAAAAAAAGAAAGAAAAGAAACAAAAAAGCAAGACCAATGTAAAGCACAAAATAAGATGGTAGAAAGGAATCCACATGTATCAATCATCACAACACATTTAAATAGATTAAATGTTCTAAAGAAAGTCAAAGACTGTCAGACTGGATAAACAGACCAAAACTGTATGACATGTTGATGAAAGAAAGAAAAAGAAAGAAAAGGAAGAGAGAGAGAGAAAGAAGAAAGAAAGAAAAGGAAAAGAAAGACCTAGTTAAATGGGGAGATAACGGTTATGAATTAAAAGATTCAATTTTTTTTTTTTTTTTTTTGAGATAGGGTCTCTCTGTCGCCCAGGCTGCAGTGCAGTGGTGCAATCACGGCTCACTGCAGCCTCGACCTCTTGGGCTCAAGCCATTTTCCTGCCTTAGTCCCCCAAGTAGCTGGGACTACAGAGGCACATCACCACACCTGGCTATTTAAAAAAAAATTTAGTAGAGATAGGGTCTCCCTATGTTTCCCAGGCTGGTCTCAAACTCCTGAGCTCAAGCGATCCTCCTGCCTTGGCCTCCCGAAGTGCTGGGATTACAGGTGTGAACTGCTGTGCCTGGCCTCAATACTGTTAAGATGTCAATTCTCCCTTAATTGATCTATAGATTCAATGCTATGCCAATCAGATTCATGCTATGCTTTTTGGTAGAAACAAAAAAGTTGATTCTACAATTTATGTAGAAATGTAAAGGACCTAAACTATCCTGAGGCCCTAATGCAAATATTGTGAAGAAAATAACAAAGTTGGGTGACTTATACCACCTGGCTTCAAGGCTTTGTCTGAGTCCATGATAACCAAGACAATGGCTCTGGCATAAGAATAATTAAATGGATCAATTAATCAGAAAAAAGAGACGAGAACTATATAAGCTCATGCTTATATGGTCAATTGACTTTTTTTTTTTTTGAGACAGCGTTTCACTCTCATAGACGAGGCTAGAGTGCAGTGGCGCGATCTCGGCTCACTGCAACCTCCGCCTCCCGGGTTCAAGCAATTCTCTTGCCTCAGCCACCCAAGTAGCTGGGATTACAGGCGCCCGCCACCACGCCTGGCTACTTTTTTGTATTTTTAGTAGAAACGGGGTTTCACCATGTTGGCCAGGCTGGTCTCAAACTCTTGACCTCAAGTGATCCACGTGCCTCGGCCTCCCAAAGTACTGGGATTACAGGTCTGCGCCACTGTGCCTGGCTGGTCAATTGATTTTTGACACGGACAATGAATGGATCGAACGGATAGCAGAGTCCACTTGTGCCGTGGAATACATGAACACGTGCCAGGGGAAATGAACCTCAGCCCTGACTGCCACCACAAGCAGGAGTGAATCTGAGGTGGATCATACACCTCAACACAAAAGTGATGTCCTATGTCTTTATGACCCTGGAGGAGAAAAAATTGCCT
Source organism: Colobus angolensis palliatus (assembly GCF_000951035.1). Taxonomy (NCBI): domain Eukaryota; kingdom Metazoa; phylum Chordata; class Mammalia; order Primates; family Cercopithecidae; genus Colobus; species Colobus angolensis. The sequence goes on along the minus strand of NW_012122820.1, from coordinate 1,124,518 downwards.
AAAAAGCAAAAAAAACCAAATTGCAATAGAAATGATTGGGAAATATGCAAAGACTGGACTGAAGAGCTTTGATTTGAGAAAAGACATCATGAAGGGAGAGGAAGGCCCAGCCACAGACTCGAGGCAGCCCCTGCAACATTCCTCAGGGATGAGGGCTGGAATCCGGGTGCATGAAGAGCTCCTATGAATGAATGAGAAGAAGACAAACAACCCCACAGAAGAACGAGGGAAAGCCTTAAACAGAGATGCCACACCAAAGAAAATACAACTGGTAAATGGGCCCATGGAAAGACACGCAATCTCACTGGTGATCTGCGAAATCACAAAGCAACATCTCAACGGCGGACCGCGGTGCAGACCCCCCAGACAGGCAGCCCCGGACCGTCGGACCTCGCCCTCCTGAGGACGTGAAGCGAGGCCCTCAAGCCCAGTGTGGCCCTGTAGGACTCTCCGTGACCAGGCAGAGCTGGGCTTCCGGGCTGTCCAGTAGGGCAGCCGCTGCCCACAGGTCACTGTGGAGCACGTGAAATGTGGCCCTTGTGGAGGAGGACCTGAATTTTCACTATTATTTAATTTGGATCAATTTAAGTTTAAATAGCCAGATATGGCAGTGACAGCCACACTGAACAGCACAGTCTTGTACACTGTTGGTGGGAGTGTAAACTTACACGACCACTTTGAAAAAGAACTCGGTGGGCTGGGCGAGGTGACTCATGCCTGTAATCCAGCACTTTGGGAGGCTGAGGTGGGCAGATAGCATGAGTTCAGGAGTTCAAGACCAGCCCGGGAAACGTGGTGAAACCCTGAATCTACAAAAAATACAAAAACTAGCCAGGTGTGGTGGTGTGTGCCTGTACTCCCAGCTACTCAAGAGCTGAGGCAGGAGGACTGCTTGAGCCTGGGAAGTCGAGGCTGTGGTGAGCTGTGACTGCACCACTGCACTCCAGCCTGGGCGACAAAGTGAGACCCTGTCTCCATAGAAAAAGAACTCACTTTGATATTAGCTGATGCCAGTGAGGCTAGCTATGCCCTGTGATGCTGGTATGAACCCCAGCCCCGTGCCCTGTGGGAACTCACACACAGGCCTGAGGGGAAGTGCAGAGTAGCCACGTTTGCAACAGTGTGTACCACAAACGCTCCCAAGCGTGCGCTGGCAGGAGGACGGATCTAGAACCCGAGGCTCTCTCAGGAAAGGAAACGCCACGCAGTGGTGAGGACAGGAAGTGCGGCTCACACCGGAAGTGCGGTTCACACAGGAAGTGCGGCTCACACAGGAAGTGTGGCTCACACCAGAAGTGCGGCTCACACTGGAAGTGCAGCTCACACAGGCTGTGGAGAACCGGCCCAGCTCCATGCTGAGCTGCAGGGCACGCGGAACTCGCACCACGCGAAGACAGACAGGAGGAGCCCAGAGGTTTCTGGATCTCGATGTCTATGTGGGAAAACGATCAAGAGAAGCAAGGAGGAGACGCAAGTGATTCCCGACAGCGGCGGGGTGGAGGGTGGGAGGCGTGGGGAGGGTAGGACCCGCCTGTTTTCCCGGCGCCTCTTCCCACTGGTGCAAATCTAACAACAGCCACAGCTGTGGAGCTAGACAGAAGACCCCGCAGCCCGGCCTCTCCAGGGGGCACCGCAGAGCCTCTTCCCCACCCCGTGTGGCCCGTGCCGGGCCTGCTGGGCCAATGCTGGAGGTGCCTTCAAGTCTTCTGTTAGTGTCAACGTGAGCATACCTTTCAGTCCACTCCAAAAACAACACTTAGTGGCACATACGAATATTTTCTTGCTTAACCGTCACTGAACATCGAAGGCCTGGGGAAATTCTCTCCAGCCCTCCCCTGGGCCCCTCAGGCCCCTGGAATGCTGCCCCGGGGCCCTCACTGCCCGCCCACCCTGCCTTGGACTGGCAACCCGGCTCACCTGCGGGCTGCTCCTCCTCCTGCTCCTTGTCCAGCTTCTCCAGCTCCTTCCGGCTCTGCGTGTCCGCCTGGGAGGACTCCGTGCCCTCTAGCTGCTGCTCAGAGAAGCTGGTGGCAGCTTTGTCATACAAGCTTTTATCTTCGTAGGTCAGGGGGCTGCTCTGGAGAGGAGAATCAACATCCTGGCTTGGGAGGTTTCCCACCTCCTTCCCCCAGTCAGCTGCCCAGACTCCCAAGAGGACAGGCCGTGATGGGGGCTGGGCCCTGTCTCCAGCGTGGCCCCTCAGCTGCCTCCTCGGCTGCCTGCTCTCGTCTCACCCATCCTGGTTGTGGAATCACAGCAGCAGCTCACCCAGAGGCTCAGGGTCACCCCTCAGCCTCCCTCGCTCTAGGCCGGGTGGGCATGGCTGTGCTGCCCCAGCCTGGGAGTGTGAGCTGCGTCTTCCTCTTGGTCCGATCCTCCTTCCTCCTCCGCTGGCTGGAGGCTGAGCCTTCTCTCCACCTGAGCCCTGAGACACCCATACCCAGGACAGGACAAGACGCGCTCACACTTGGAACGGGTGCAGCTGCAGCCATGGAATGCACCTGTCCAGCCCTCCCACCCCCACGCCTGGGGCTTCAGAGACGTGTCGGGGGAGGCTGGGTCTCCTGGGGCCCCCAGGCCTGGAGCTGCTGGCCAGCGCCCCTGCTGCTACGTGCCTGAGAAAGGGAGTGTCCTGCTGCCGCTGCCCCTGAGGCCAGGTGACTGCAGGTGTCCTATGGAAGCTGGTCTCTTCTGCTTAGGCTGATTTGAGGAGGCCCCCACACTGCCCTCCTTCCAGGCTCACTGTTGACACCCTCATATTGTCACCCCGTTCACCCACACGGGACTGGATTTGGGGGGCAGGGCCCGCGCTCCCCCGCGGCTGAACGGCACACTCACTAATTTCAGGATGGACTGGGAGTCGCCCGTCTCGCAGGGCTCTGAAGCTGGCAGGAACTTGAAACTCGTGCCCAAGCCCCCAGTGTTGGTCAGTGTGATGGTCCGAGACGTGGTCTCTCCCACCACGTAGCTGCCGAAGTCAATGAGCTCCTTGTCGAGGGACAGCTGCCGGAGGACACAGAGTGAACCCAGGGCCATCGTGCCAGGCCCACAGGGTGCCCAGTGCGAGGGCTGCACGTGGCTCCAGGCAGGGCTGCCGTGAGCATTTGTGCGCGTTGTGCACTGCACAAGCAGGTACACAATTCAACCCGGAAATCAGCGTGTATTGCTCATGACAAGGTGCGGCACGCGAGTCTGGTTTTAAGAACATCAAGGCAGGAACCCCCTCGCCAAGGAGTAACAAGGGTTCAGTGAGAGGACGCAGGGACTAGACAAGGAGCCTGGACGTGGGACTGTGCAGTCCCTGAGTGTGGATGGTGTCATTCCTAGGCGCAGTCAGCCGGACTCTGGATGCAGAGACCCAGGGAGTGTCCCTCCAGAACGGGAGCACGCCCTCCGTGGTGGTGCCTCACCATGCCCGTCGTGGGCCACGGGCCACAGCAGCTCTGGCGCTGGCTAAGGAAGCAGGCCTGGGCCACACCTTGGCTCTGCCCAGTGGCCCCTCCTCGGGAGGCTTTTCTGGGCTCTGAGTTTGGAGGCCCAGGGGCTCCCCACTCTGTGCTCCTGCTCCAGGGGCAGGGCCAGGGGCCACCCACGCAGATGGACGTGGTTCACAGACGGCAGCCAGGGTCCAGCCAAGGGAGGCTGCCTCCTTCCCCCTGTGCTGCCTGGGTCCTGTTCTCCCCTTGGTCAGACAGGGCTTTACTGTTTTACAGTCCCTGGCCTGGACGTTCCCCTGGGAGAAGCAAGCCCCTGCTCAGGGTCTCCTGTCACAGAGGAGCACTGGACACTGCAGAGACCAAACGCGGGAGAGGCCGGGGCAGCTCTGGCCGAGACACCCGGGGCCACGCTGGGCACGTGCTCCATGACGCTGATCCGGAGTGGAGCCGGCCAGCACCAGACTCCTGCCGCGCTCCCAGGCTGAGCAGGAGGGAGCTGGAGCCTGGCCGTCGCTCGCTGTGGGGGGACTTCCTGCTGCCCTGGTGCTCCATGTCCTGGGCCTGAGTCTTGGTTCACCAAGAACCCACACAGAGGAGCTGCCGCCCAGACCGTGGCTGCTCTGAGGAGAAGGCGGCGGCCACAGGGCAAGGGGCTGCTTGGGTGCCCTAGGACGGTGGCGGTCCCTGCATGAACCCCAGCGGGGCCACGGCTGCCAGGGCCACAGCGAGGCCACTTGAGTGCCAAGAGGAAGGGAGACTAAAGTGACTGGAACACACTAAATACGCAAACGTCGGCGAATCTACGAAGAAACTGAGAGGAAAACACTTCTCTCTCCACCACCATCAGTGACTCTGATTGCAGCGGCCCCTCCCCACGGTGACACGCGGCGAAGGCGGAAGCACACGACAGAGAAGGTTACACGGTGCTCATCAAAGGTGGCTGGGGGCAGCGTGGCCTGGATCGCGGGTGACCATGAGGGCGTCTGCTGATCTTGCTGGGGGTGGGGGGACACTGCGCGGCCTCTGCCCTTCACCTGCCCCAGCTTGTTCCTCCTCTAATGCAAGGATGGGCCTCTCCCTGTCCCGCTGACGCAGGCCCGGGCCGTGGGACTTGCCTTGGCCCGTGAATTCTTAGGAGATATGATGTCCCCACCGTCCTCTGGGAGATGCTCATGCTACCGTAGCTGCCGCCCTGGAGTCCAGCCTGGACAGGGCCGGCCGCAGGGGGCCTCACATTCGCAGCTGAGCCAGGAGCCGTTTGCTGTGTGGCAGGTGCGGTGCGAGCTAATTACTCGGCAGGAGTGGGCGGGGAGGCGGTGAACAGTGATGTGTGGATTTCTGGTTTATTGGAGATGCATGCTAAAGTTTCTTTTTTTTTTTTTTTTTTT
>NW_012122820.1:1117477-1118753 GCF_000951035.1 Colobus angolensis palliatus | reverse complement strand
TAATTAAAAAGAATCAAGGGTGACCCCCCCACCAAGAGCTGTAGGAAGGACTGGAGCCTTCTCGGATGGATGTTAAGGTTTCCTCTGAGGCACGGGCCCTGCAGTCTGTGAATGTTAAGGTTTCCTCTGGGGCACGGGCCCTGCAGTCTGGGCTCCACACGGAGCAGGGTTTGTCTCATTTTTCCAGCGCTGGTCCGAGTGCCCCACGTTCGAGACCCCCGCCCAAGGTCCAGCTCAGGCCCAGCTAAGCTGCTGTTGGAAGAAGGGGCTCGGCCCCTGGTGGAGATCAGAGCCTCCACCTGGTCCCCGCCCTAGCTGCACCCCCTCCCAGGAGATGCCGTCCCACTGGGGTTCCCAGCCAGGATGCCCCGAGAAATGCTGGCTCGGACACCTTTGAACTCACCGAACATTTCTTTGTTGAACATTTCAATGGAACTGAAAACTCGCCCGTCTGAGCCAAAAATGAGATATTTCCTTCTAGATCTTTGTTTATCTGAGAAATAAAACAACCCCAACCACCATAAACTTCTGTAACTTTTGTGTGTTTTCTTTCTTTTTTTGGACAGGGTCTGGCTCTGCTGGCCAGGCTGGGGTGCAGTAGCACCTTCTCGGTTCACCGCAACCCCCCTCCACCCACCCCCACCTGGGGTCCAAGCGATCCTCCCACCTCAGCCTCTCGACTAGCTGGGATTACAGACATGCGCCACCACACCTGGCTAACTGTATTTTTTGTAGAGACGGGGTTTCGCCATGTTGCCCAGGCTGGTCTTGAACTTCTGGGCTCAAGCGACTCTCTCACCTCGGCCTCCCAAAGTGCTGGGATTACAGGCATCAGCCACCACTCCCAGCTCTTCTGTAACTTTAGCCCGTTACACGAGCTGTGGCTGCCTGGGCCGGGACTACCTGCCACCCGCCCCGGCTCGGGTGACCCCAGGGGAAGGAGTCCGCAGAGAGTGTCTCAGGAGGGCCGCACACTGGCAGGGCTTCCTAGAACATCCCAGCCCTCCCGACATAGACCCGAGAGTGCATGCCCTCGGCCACCAACGCAGAGGAGCTGCACTGCGGTTCTGCCCAACATTTCAGGAGTATGTCGAGTGTATTTTTGGGAATAAAACAGCAAAACGGGCCTGCGTGATCCTCACTGAGAGGCCAAGTGCATCCCTCCTCCATCACGGTCTGCACCACCGCGCCCGATCACAGGCTCCACCCACCGCGCCCGATCACAGGCTCCACCCACCGCGCCCGATCACAGGCTCCACCCACCGCGCCCGATCAC
>NW_012122820.1:1114125-1116812 GCF_000951035.1 Colobus angolensis palliatus | reverse complement strand
GCCCGATCGCAGGCTCCACCCACCGCGCCCGATCGCAGGCTCCACCCACCGCGCCCGATCGCAGGCTCCACCCACCGCGCCCGATCGCAGGCTCCACCCACCGCGCCCGATCACAGGCTCCACCCACCGCCACCTCTCCTTTGAGAGAGAACGGCCCCTTTGACTCACCATGGGCTTGAAGGTGACAAGCACTTCGCAGGACATCCCGGCTGACAGGCGGCCCGGGGGGTCAAAGCTGCGGGACATGACCCACAGCAGACGGGGGTTAGAGCTGCAGAGGGTGAACGCTCGCCTCGCCACCCGGAGCGCAGTCAGGCTGGGTCTCCCGGCCTCCTCCCCGTCCCGGCCCTGCACCTCTGCCCAGCCACCTTCACTCGGGGGAGAGCTGGGTCTGCTGTGTTCCCTGCTGCCCCCGGTACCTGGCAGGCAGGGGACGCTCCAGTGTGTGCGAACATTTGTGGAGTAAGGGAGTTAATCAGTGAAGGCGTGAGGCAAGTCCCCAGGCCGACTGCCAGGAAATGGGACCCCGTGGCTCGGTGACAGCCGCAGTTCCCCCAGGCACAGGTGCCAGGCCTGGGACCAGGGCTCTAGGGCTTTGATACCAATATGGGGCCAGGGGGCTGTGGGCAGGAGCCAGGAAGAGAGCTGGAACTGGGAGCCCTGAGACAGCCGGGACCGTAGACCCTCTCAGCCTCTTTCAGGGAAAGAACCAGAAAAATAGCCACCACTGCACAGGCCCCTCGAGGGAGCTGGTCTGTCTTGGCCCAGATCAGGGTGAAGGAGCATCTCTCCAAGGAATTCCTGATGCCAGGCTGATTTCACAAGGTTGGATTTTACCTAATGTGCTTGGTTTGGAAATGCACAAGCTACAGTTTTAATGTAAAAGTGTGTCCCTGGCTGGCAACGTTCCCTCGGCACCAGCCAAGCAAACCCAAAGCTCCTCTGATTGGGAGGGAAACGCTTTGGTGCCAACAGCACAGAGCCCGGCACGGAGCCGCCGGGGAGAGCAGCCGATTCCGAGGGCGGATGTGCGTGCCTCGCACAAACCAGCACAGCAGAGTGCAGGGCCGAGCTCCAGACGCTTCAGACGACACGAGTGTGGGGTGGAGAAGTTAGAGAACGTGTGGATAAAATGGTTAGAGACAGAAATAGAGAATTCCAGACGTGAGAAAAGAACAAGACACTGTCAAGAAATGCAGACTCATCCAAAACAGAACCTGGCATTTTTAGAAGTGAGAGGAGACAGGGCAGCTGAGTAAGAAACTCACTCAGCAATTTCAACCATTGACTAGTAGCACTAAGGGGACAAGGGGTGAACCAAGCGGCACCTAGAGCACCACCCAGTGTGAAAAAGAGACAAGAAATTTCCCACCCGATGGGGAGGTTTCAAAAGGAGGAGCAGGAGGCAGAGCCGGAGAATGAATGGGGGAGGGGCAGTGCCGCAGGGGCTGGGGCTGAGAAGTTCCCAAAATTGTTCTTAGATCTGAATCTTCAGATTCAAGAGTACAATGAGGTCTAAGAAAAATCAGCCCCCACCAGACGCACAGCGGAGCTGCAGGACGTTAAGGACGAGAGAATCTCAGAGCAAGCAGGCGGAAAGCCAGGTATCCTCCAAAAAAACCAGCACCTGGACCGAGGCCATCTCTCACTCCAGCAACAAGAGACAGAGGGCAGGAGAGTGGTGGCCTCAACCTGTTGAGAGAAAATAACTGTCCATAAGAAGTTCTCATCCCAGCACGGGGAGGAGTGGCTCGGTGGCTGAGAGCACAGCGACCACCTAAACCCACCTCTGCATGCGGCCCCCAGAAGCCACATGGATCAGTAAGAGAAACAGGTGGGTCGCAGAAATCCCAGGCCTTCAGCGTGACTAGAGGACACAGAACCCCCAGACTTCAAAGTAACCATAAGGTGAAAAGCAAACACCGACCTCCAGCATGCACTCCCCGCGCCCGCCTTCACAGAGAGCTACAAGCATCTGAAAAACTGCAGGGAAGTGAGGAAGGAGATGGGAACAAAGACACTAAGGCTGACCTAAAATCAGCTCCCCAAAGAGAACGTCACAGCCTCCACAGGAAGATACCAAGTCCTAATGAGCTAGTGCTGATGTCAGGGAGGGGCCATCAGAGCCCGTGCACCCCTCACCCCTGGGGCAGCCTCAGGAAGACGCCTGGTGGGAGAAGAGGAGGCCCCTCTGGAACCTGGGCAGCAAGGGGGGAATTAGGATCCTGCCCTTGCTGACCCTCATTTGAGAAGCTGCACTTCACAATGCTCTCAGGAGTGGAAACTCCTGAACTGGGAATCTGAACGCTATCCTGGACCTACAAACCTGTCCACAAAGAGAAAACTGGCAGGAAACAGGAAGTAGAAGAGAAAGAACTTTCTTAAAAATAAAGTAAGTCAGGCCGGGTGCTGTGGTTCACACCTGTAATCCCAGCACTTTGGGAGGCTGAGGTGGGTGGATCACCTGAGGTCAGGCGTTCATGACCAGCCTGGCCAACATGGTGAAACCCCGTCTCTACTAAAAACACAAAAAATTAGCCAGGCGTGGTGGCAGGTGCCTGTTATCCGAGCTACTCAGGAGGCTGAGGCAGGAGAATCGCTTGAATCCGGGAGGCGGAGGTTGTGGTGAGCCGAGATTGCACCACTGCACTCCAGCCTGGGCAACAAAAGTGAAACTCTATCTCAAA
>NW_012122820.1:1111571-1113285 GCF_000951035.1 Colobus angolensis palliatus | reverse complement strand
AAAAAAAAAAAAAGGAAAGAAACAAAAGGAAAGCGAAAGCATTAAAGGCAACCAGAAGGAAAACAGTAGACAGGAAAGACCAGCAAGGAAGATCCAACATACACCTAAGTGGAGTCTACAAGGAAGCAAATGGAAACATTGTTACAGAGTGAAAGCACAATTGTAGTTCAAGGAAGCAGTGCTGAACTGAAGACAGCTTTCAGTTGACACTGAAAACACTGGCTGTCAGGGAAAACTTATCAGAATGGTCAACATCAAAACATAACAATACAAAAGGAAACTCTGGTGTGGTGGCTCATGCCTGTAATCCCAGTACTTTGAGAGGCTGAGGCAGATGGATTGCCTGAGGTCAGGAGTTTGAGAACAGCCTGGGGAACATGGTAAAACTCCGTCCCTACTAAAAATATAAAAATTAGTCGGGCGTGGTGGCAGATGCCTGTAATCCCAGCTACTGGGGAGGCTGAGGCAGAAGAATCTCTTGAATCCAGGAGGTAGAGGTTGCAGTGAGCCGAGACCACGCCATTGCACTCCAGCCTGGGCGACAGAACAAGACTCCATCTCAAAAAAAAAAAAAAAAGGCAACAAAACAAAACAAAGAAAAACAAAAGGAAACTTGAGTAGCCAGGCAAAAGCTCCAGCCATTCGTGAAGGGAAATGGGCTTGGTCTCAGATGACTTTGACACAAGAAGACAGAGGAGCCCCCTCTACAAAATCTTTGTGAAAATCAGACCTGAGGGCTTATGCCCAGACAGAGCCTATTCCAGCCGTTCTGAACATGAAGGGAGCTATGAACCTCCTGCTGTCCCTGCATCGCGTCCCTCCCCGTCTGAGCCGTCCTCTTACTCAACGTGGATGAAGTCCCGGAGGTGCTCCTCCACACCCACCAGCCTGCAGTAGTTGATCGTGTAGGTGGTGTTTACCAACGTAATCTTTTTCTTGTACACTTTGCCAATATCAAAGTCCTGGGAAAGGTCAAGGCAGTAGCTTCAGAGCGGGTCAGAGGGGGCTGTGCTGTGAGCACCGAGGCAGCTTTGCCTCAGGGTAACCACTGGTGAGCGTTTGACAACTAGGGAGAGGTTCCCAGGGAACAATTTCCAAGCTTTCTCCCAGAATCGAGAAGGCCCCGGGGGTGCATGAAGGACAGGGTGTGGGGCGGAACCTGTCTCCTAAGAGCCTTCGCCACTTGAGGCAGGACGGGGCCTTGCTGGGGCCCAGCAGGTGGGAGTGAGAGAGAAGGCTCAGACACTGTGGGTTCCAAGGTGGGTCCCTGAGTCCATGGATGGACCTGAACTGGGGTAAAATACTGGAGCCCACGGACCACTGTGTCTTGCAGAATTTGGCGGAGGCATCCACCTCAGCCTCGCGTGTTCCCACCTTGTCCCTGTTACATCCCTGTCCTGAGGCTCAGGGCCCCCCTCTGCCCCAAGTGGCACACGGCTTTTGGGGCCACGGCACTCCTATTGCTCAGGATTTGCCCTTCAGACTGGCGTCCAGCCCTCTATGGAGATGAGGCCCTCTCTCCCTCCACCTCCTTGGAGAGAAGGTCCACATCTGGGCCTGTGCCTCCTGAGGAAGCCCCTGGGTTTTCCAGCGTTAAAAAGCAAAAGGCAGGCCGGGTGTGGTGGCTCACGCCTGTAATCCCAGCACTTTGGGAGGCCAAGGTGGGTGGATCACGAGGTCAGGAGTTTGAGACCAGCCTGGCCAACATGGTGAA
>NW_012122820.1:1106062-1107291 GCF_000951035.1 Colobus angolensis palliatus | reverse complement strand
AAAAAAAAAAAAAAAAGCAAAAGGCGCCAGGGATTGGGCTGCGGCGGGGCTCCCCTGCTGTCCTGTGCTGCCGCCTGTCCCCTACCATCCCACGCTGCCGCCTGTCCCCTACCATCCCACGCTGCCGCCTGTCCCCTACCATCCCACGCTGCCGCCTGTCCCCTGCCATCCTGTGCTGACTCCTGTCCCCTGCCATCCCGCGCTGCTGCCTGTCCCCTGCTGTCCCGCGCTGCTGCCTGTCTCCCTGCTCCTCCTGGCCCAGCTCGAGCTCACCTTGAAGTGCAGGAGCTCTGGTTTGCTGTTGAAGGGGCGACCTTGGAACTCACGCCCCAGCACCACCTGCTTGTGGATCACCCTGCTCCGCAGTCTCTCCACCGTTCGCGCCAGAATGTCCTTGTCCATCTTCGTCCCGCCCACGGGCTTTCGGTCCACGTCCTCCTTGGGCACCTGGGGGTCACAGAGACAGAGGCTGGGGCTGTCAGCGGCTCCACCCAGGCGGCGCTGGTGGCAGCTCAGAGGCGAGGGTAGTGGTTAGCGGGGCACGGACAGCCCAGCCCCACCAGCTGCCACCAGCCCCGGGAAGAGCCCCACGGCCTGGGAGTTGCTCTGAGTTGCTCAGAAAGGCCCCGATGGACCGACTGACTTTCTGCTCCGTTGACAAGGCAGGGAGCCCTCACTTCCGAAAAAGGGAAACCAGGAAACAAAGAAAAGCAGACAGCTCCGGATTCAGGTGGATTTCTGGGAAAGATGTGGAGGGGAACTTTCCTGATTGCTAAATCAGGACAAGAGGAAGGTTTTGAAAGGTTCTGCAGGAAGCAGTTTCTCGAGCGGGCAGTGTCAGCACACACTGGGCTTTCTCAAGATGAAAAGCCGCTTCCCTGGCCAATACCAGCCACCGGGAAGATCAGAACTGAAGAGTCCTGAACTGTCTCTTTGGAAGCAGCGTGGACTCTGCCTGGGTCCTGGCTCTGGGCTGCCCCTCCTGGTGCCAGTGCCCATGCCCGGCAGCCGGGCGGCCTCCTCCCTGGCTTCCTGGGGGGTGCCACCTGGGACCCTCCTCTTGTCCAGAGGCAGCCTTCTCCCCTGGGGTTCCCCAGTGTGCGGGTGGTGGCTCCACCTGGCCTGTCTTTTTTTTTTTTTTTTTTTTTGAGACGGAGTCTGGCTCTGTCGCCCAGGCTGGAGTGCAGTGGCGTGATCTCAGCTCACTGCAAGCTCCGCCTCCCGGGTTC
>NW_012122820.1:1104683-1105832 GCF_000951035.1 Colobus angolensis palliatus | reverse complement strand
GGCCTCCCAAAGTGCTGGGATTACAGGCTTGAGCCACCGCGCCCGGCCCGCCTGGCCTGTCTTGTTCACTACCCTGGTCAGCCCGGCATCCTCAGATACAGCAGAACCAGGTGGCCTTTGCCCTGACAGTAGAGGTGGCCAACGCTTACAGAAACCGGGTGGCGGGCGTTGCCCTCCCACGTGGGACAGGACCACAGCCTGAGCCACGCTGCTGTGGAGACCGTGTCTTGCTGTACCGGCTCTTTCAGAGGCGGAAGGACCCCGGCGCCAGATGGGGCGTGTTTCTTACAAAAGGCCATCAAAGAAAGTTTGCACACTTCTTCCAGAAAGACACTTCTCCAACAGGACGTGGAGTAGCCCAGAGTCATTCCCTCAGCCTTTCAGCCTCGGAGCCCCGCCGTCCCTCCCTGTTACACCACGGTGATGGAGCTGTCTGTCGGGGGAGTTTGGGGTCGTCGAGCACGTGTGGTGCCCTCCAGGCTCCACGAAGAGGGAAAGGCATGATTGTGGAGAGGGAGGCGGGGGGCGTCGACGAGCAGGAGGGGGTGACAGGAGATGGCGGGCACAGCCAGGAGAAGCCTTCGAGCAGCCGGTGTGGGCGGGACAGGTGTGGGAGGCGGGGAGCCAGCGACAGAGGGCCGGGATCCATCTGCAGGCGTCTAAAGGAGCAGGAGCTGGTACCTGGTATGGCTTGTAGTCTTCGTTCCAAAGCCCAGAGATCTCGGGCTCAGCTAACGTCTCCTCCTCTGAGCTGGCCCCGGGGTCTCCCTGGATGAGCTCACTGGAGATGACGTCCACCAACCGAGAGGGCCCGGGGCCTGCAGCAGCCTCGTAGTCCTGCAGTCGGGGAGAGGAACGTCGTGAAGACATGCTGATGACAGAGAACAGGGGAGAGAAACTCGGCCCAGCCCCCGCTGGTACGGCCCGCTGCCTGCCCCTGTTCTTCTGCCTCGTGTACTCTGCATGGAGATAGCGGTGCACATGGTTTTGTAACTTTTTCTACTTGAAATATAAGTATTTTAATACATTATTAAATATTTTTCTACAATGCTCAGAAGAGTCTGCAAAAAATGTCCTTTGATAGGAAAATGTTCTAATTCATGGACTGGAATCCCTGGCGCTGGTCCTCAGGCACTCATCTGTTCTCTT
>NW_012122820.1:1086602-1097223 GCF_000951035.1 Colobus angolensis palliatus | reverse complement strand
TGGCGAGTGAATGAGTGAATGAATGAGTAAAGGATAAGTGAATGAGTGAATGAATAAGTGAATGAATGAATGAGGAATGAGTGAATGAATGAATAAAGGATGAGTGAGTAAATGAATGACTGAGTGAATGAGTGAGTGACAGGAAAGCTGTCCCCTGGGTGCTATCAGGAGGGCTTTGTAGCAGGGTGATCCCAGGCATGTGGTCTGAATGGCTGTGCACATCTCCCTGGCAAGGCAGCTGACCCAGCTCTCTACAGGGCCAGGCAAGGTGGTCCCAGACTGGGGGGCAGCAACACTGCTGGGGGTGAGGCCAGGACACTGGACCCTGGCTGGGGATGCTGCGGCCATGGGCCTCTCTCATGTGGTGGGTCTGTGGTGGGTCTTGTCCCCTTGCCCCTGAGCTGAGTGGCGGCCACTCAGCGGGCTCAGCAACCCCCTGCAGGTGGCCGTGGCGCTGAGGTCCTCAGAGGATGTCTCACCACACCTGAGCCCCGAGGCCCCACCTGCCCTCCACAGGTGTGTGGCATTTTGCTCACCGGCGTGTACGTGTTGGCTGGGGCTGTGGTCTTCTCCTCGCAAAAGTCGGAGATGTAGTTCCAGGTCTTGTCCCTCAGGGTCGGCCGGTGAGTGGCACTGGCCGGGGGACACTGTTTCTTTCTTTTGTCCTCCTCAGCCTCCTCTTTCAGAATCCGACGGACGATCTCCTGCTTTCTGAGCTTCTGCTCCTCCTCAAAGGCCCTGCGTGGAGTCGCTTCTCAGACAAGTGTGAGAGGTCCCCTGCCTCTACCTTGCCCCAGGTGAGAGGAAGCCTGGCGGCCCCTCCCTAGAGCTTTCCTGGGGGCTCCCTCCTGCCCAGCAGGGCTCTTGGGGTGGGAACTTCCTGGTCCTGGGGCTAAACACAAGCTCCAGTGGGGAGCAGATGGGCAGAGGCCAAGCTGGAAGTTCTAGGTTTAAACCCCAGCCCTGCCCAGCCCAGCCATGCCCAGCTTAGCCCTGCCCTGCCCAGCTCAGCCCAGCCCTGCCCGGCCCAGCCCTGCCCAACCTAGCCCATGCCGGCCAAGCTGTCCTGCCTAGTCCTGCCCAGCCCAGCCATGCCCAGCTTAGCCCTGCCCTGCCCAGCTTAGCCCTGCCCTGCCCAGCCCAGCCCTGCCAAGCTCAGTTCTGCCCAGCCCTGCCCAGCCCAGCCTTGCCCAGCTTAGCCCTGCCCTGCCCAGCCTAGCCCATCCCTTCCAAGCCCAGTCCTGTCTAGCCCTGCCAAGCCCAGCCCTGCCAAACCCAGCCCTGCCCAGCCCGGCCCTGCCCACTTAGCAGCCCAGTCCCCCAGCAGCCTTGGCTGCCCCGAGGGCTTCTTCCCAGCCCTTGTTTCTAAGCTGGCATGGGGCTGCCACTGAGGGTAGCCCCAGGGCTGAAGACGTTCATCCACTCACTGCAGCTGCACCTCCTGGGTGCTTCCTACATGCCAGGCCTGCGCCAGGCTAAGGGATGTGTAGGCGTCGCTGCCAGGACCCCCCCCAAGGTGGGCAGGCTGACGGGTGGTGGAGAACCCTGATCGTGACTCGGGGGGTGGGGAGGACGCACTCAGGGCTCTGTGGCACCCAGAGGAGGATGCCTTGCCCAGCGAGAGGGCCAGGAGCCCCCGCCCAGGCACATCCTAAGCAGTGATTGGCCAGGGCCGTGGACAGGGGGACTGGGATGGGGAGAAAGGGCCAGGCTCCCGGGATGAGGGCAGCTTCAGGCAAAACCCAGGACAGGCTCCCTGGAGACTTCTGGGTGGGCCAGGAAAGAGCCCGCCCGTCCCTCCTCCTGAGAAGTCAGAACAGGAGCCGGAGGCTCTCGAGAGGGGACGGGGTTTCAGAGTCTCAGAGGGGAGAAGGGGCTGAGGGTTGGGCATGGACTGGAGTAGGGGCAGGGCTGGGCAGGCTGAGTCAGGCCCAGGCAGGGCAAGGGTGGTGGCCTGGAGCCCCTGTTCCCGTGCCCCACAGCTGCCTGAGTGGGGGCTCTGGGAGAGAGAGCAGCTTTGCTTAATGTAAAGCCGAGTCCCCTTGGCTCTCCCTGCACCCACTGACTGGGCAGGTGCCTCCCAGTGGCACCTCTGCCACCACCCTCACCTCTTCTGGGCCTCCAGCTCCTGGCGCCGGCGCTGGTGGACAAGGTGCCTGAACGCATCCCCGCCCTGGGCCAGAATCGCCTTCTTCTCAGCCTGGACCCTCTGCTCCGCCAGCTCTGCCTTGGCATGGCCCCATGCTTGGAACTTCCGCAGTGTGTCCTTGGAAATAGAGAGCACTGAGGTGACAGCGTCAGCACACGTGGGAACACACACATGCTCACACCTGCACACCTGTGCACACACCTATGCTCATACATGCAAAGCTGCACACACGTGCTCACACAGGCACACCTGGACACATGTGCACACACACGGTCACACATGCACACACACGGTCACACACGCACACATGTGCACACACATACGCTGATACATGCAAAAGTACACACATGCGTGCACAGATGCTTACACACGCACACACGGTGTGTGCTCACACATACACACATGGTCACACATGCACACATGTGCACACACATACACTCATACATGCAAACCTATACATATGTGCACACACATGCTCACATATGCACACCTGCACACACATGCACACACACATGCAAACCTGCACACACACATACAAACCTGCACACACACACACACACACACTGGGCCTTAAACCAACATTGACGTCTGCAGATCCCGTTGGAGACAGCTGGCAAATTGTCCGCACAACCCAAGCGTGGGGCTGGGGCTGTCCCTGCACGTCACCTGCCCGCCTCTGCCCGTCACCTCTGAGCCTTTGCAGATTCTGTTCCCACCCTTCCTGCCATTTTCGCAGCCTGAACCCCCAGCCTTGGGCCCAGGGCATGGCCTCGAGGTGCCCGGGCCCTCCATGTGTCTCCTCCAACAAGACCAGGCCCCATGGGAGCAGGGCTGGGCTGTCTGCTCCTGCCTGACTCCAGTGCCTGGCCCTGACCCGCATAGAACCCATGGGCAAATCTGTGGCACAGGCTTGGGAAGCCTCCAGGGGCCACCAATTTATGTGGGTCAACCGTGGACACCTGAGGACACAGGCCTGGCTCCCAAGGAGCAGGGGCCCAGGGATGGACCGAGGCAGGGGCCGAGGGAGAGGCTGGGTGGGGCTGCGGGGGCCTACCCGGTTCGCGGAGATGCTGCCCTTCAGCGCCACCACCGCGTCCATGCGTCGCCTCATGTGCTCCTGGCACTTCATCTCCTCCTTCTTCTCTTGCTCTCGGATTCTGAGGAAGGACATTTAAACATTTTTGAGGCTC
Source organism: Colobus angolensis palliatus (assembly GCF_000951035.1). Taxonomy (NCBI): domain Eukaryota; kingdom Metazoa; phylum Chordata; class Mammalia; order Primates; family Cercopithecidae; genus Colobus; species Colobus angolensis. The sequence goes on along the minus strand of NW_012122820.1, from coordinate 1,093,884 downwards.
TGTCATCCAGGCTGGCATGCAGTGGTGCTATCACAGCTCCCAGGCCCAAGTGATCCTCGTGCCTCAGCCTCAGCCTCCCAAAGTGCTGGGATCACAGGCGTGTGCCACCACAATCGGCCACATTTTTAACTGAGGAAGTGACACAGTGATGCCGTGTGGGGTATAATTAAAGGAGCCTCGGTGCTGTCATTTCCACCAGGAACATGATTAACAGGGATAACACAAGAGGTGGGATGGGCAAAAGATGCTGGCGTAGAGGCCACGCCATGACGACACGGCAGGAACACGCCCCGGAGGGCCAGGCCACGAGGACACGGCAGGAACACGCCCTGGAGGGCCAGGCCATGACGACACAGCAGAAACACGCCCCGGAGGGCCAGGCCACGAGGACACGGTAGGAACATGCCCAGCGCGTCTCAGGGGCCTCTTCTGAAAAGAAACAGCACCTCACACTAAAAATACATGTTTATTGGTTTTTGATGATAAGGTGATGATTCAATAATAAAATCAGGAGGCCGGGCGCGGTGGCTCACGCTTGTAATCCCAGCACTTTGGGAGGCCGAGGCGGGCGGATCACTTGAGGTCAGGAGTTCAAGACCAGCCTGGCCAACATGGTGAAACCCTGTCTCTACTAAAAATACAAAAATTAGCCAGGCATGGTAGCACATGCCTGTAGTCCCAGCTACTCAGGAGGCTAAGGCAGGAGAATCACTTGAACCTAGGAGGCAGAGCAGTGAGCCAAGATCATGCCACTGCACTCCAGCAAGCTTCCATCTTAAGTAAATAAATGATAAAATCAGGGAATGTCAAGACAAAAGCAAGTGACACGTATTCTTGGGTTTCTCCCTGAGGACATTGAAGGGAGGCTCTACCTTCCCAGGGAGGCCTTCAGGAACCGCACGGCGACCTTGTGGTTCTTCCGGGCATCCTCCAGCAGCTTCTGGTGCCTGAGCCCGAGCTCCTTCTGCGTGTGCAGGGACTTCCTGTGGGGACGCGGGGCCATCAGAGGGCATCACACGTCCCATCTGCCCCCAAGCCCTGCACAGCTGGAGCTCCTGTCCCAGAGACGCCGTGGGCCCTTTCGCTCAGCTCTGTCCTGCACAGCCTCCCTTGGGGAGGAGCGAGGGTCCCTGGAGAGCTGGTGCCGTGGGCCACACAGATGTCAAACTCTCCACGCCACTGGGGCTCCAGTGCCAGGGAACCACCAAAGGCAAGGTTTGATCCCAGCTGGGCAGGGGTCTGGGAAGAGTATGGCGCAGGTACAGCAGTGCTGTGGGGAGGAAGGAGGCAGGGGCTGGGGACCTCGTGTCTGCAGCCAGGGCCTGGATTCCACAGGGGTTTGTGGCCTGGGCAGCTGAAGGGAGGGAACGAGATGGGGGAGGGGACGGAGGCCAGAAGGGGGTCCCGAGGAGAGAGGCTCACGGCAGGTTGCGACAGCTGGCCTGATGGCCTGTGAAGCACTTGGGGACTGGCCTAGGAGGTGGCTGGGCCCTGGCTGAGCAGGAGACTCATGACAGAGGACATGTGGGGAACAGGCCTGAGCGCTCCATGGCCGTGGTGGGTGGGGGCCGTGGGAGGGGTGCAAAGGAGCAGCCAGAGGTGGGGATGGAGCCTAGAGAATGGCCTGGCTGGGAAGAGGATGGGGCTGCCGGAGGGAAAGGGGAGGGGCAGTCTCGCTGGAGTGCAGCTTTAGTAGCCGGCTTTAGTGGCGGTATGGTGGCTGTGGCATCTCGGGAGGGCTGGGGCTCTGGGCAGGTGCAGGGGGGAGCCTGACACTTGGGAAGGACTCAAGGGTCCGGCAGAGGAGCAAGCTGGGAGGAGGCAGGGAGGGTGCAGGTGGAGCCGGACAGATGCGGAGGGTGAGGAGACCCCTGGGGAGAGGGCAGAAGGACTGACAGGAGCTGCTGGGACGGGCGCAGGTGGGCCTGGGTGCTGCTTACCGGATTCTCAGCAGCCGGTTCCGCTCCATCTTCCCCAGGGCCTCCTGCTCCCTGCAGAGCTGCTGGGCTGCACGCACCTGGAGCCGCCGCCCCGCAGCCTCTGCCTCCTCACGGTCAGCTGTCTGGAAGGCCTCGAGTCGCCCCTCCTGGATCTCAATATGCCACATGGCGTTCCTTCAAGCAAGAGGCAAAGCAGCTGGAGACGGGCCCCACGGTCATCCTGGGGGGGGTTTCCCGGCACCGAGTTCTGACAAATCCTCCAGGCGGACGTCGAACACTCCCTCCTCTACGCGCCATCTCTGCTCTGAGTGGCCCAGACGCTGAGGCCCGCCCTGCCTGCCTCCAACCTCAGGAAAATCACTATGGGTTCAATGCAACCCGGCTAGAGCCTGGCCTGCACTCCCGCACGCCACCGGCCGGCCCGAGGCCGTGTCTGTTGGCTGCGGTGGGCCTGGGGCGGGCCCTGCCCAGCCTGAGGAAGGCCTTTGGGAAGGGACAGCCGTGACTCTTTGGCTGGGCTGGAGGATCCCTGGTGCGAATTGACCAGCACCCAAGACCACCTCTCAGTCTTCAAATGTGCCTGGGGCGGGGGCTGTGGAGCGGGTTCGGCCGGCCCTGCTGGGTCCACATGTCCTGGATGACAGGGGACCTGCCTGTCCCCTGGTCTTGGGCGAATTTGTCCTCGACTGTGAGTGATACGGCATCTGTGGTGGCCCCGGATGACACGGTGCCCTTTGGTTCTTGGCACAACTCAGGGAAATTTCCGGGGAATCTTTAGTTGGAGGAGTGCGTGTGCTGTGGGGGCCCAGGCCGGGAAAGTTCCTTCTGAGGATGTGGACAGTGTCCTTCTAACAGCGGCCAGGTGAGAGCATGTGGCCGCTGGGGAGGTGGCCTGGCCAGAGACGCCTGGTGGAGGGATGCAAGGAGCCGCTCCTGGAGACGTGCGAACGGTGCCACCCAGAGATGTGGCTCAGGCTGGGGCCGGCCACGTGAGGATCGGAACCCTGGACAACGTCAGACACAGGAGTTTAGCCGGCATCCTCCCCGCATTTCTGACATTCCACGCGACGTGTGCCGCAGTTCTTTCCTAGACACCCTGGATCATGCTGATTTCCACTTCCTCTTTCATTAAAAGCTTTTCCTGTGGGGCGGAGTCCAGTCTCTCTCCCCACTGCAATGCCCGGGGCAGGGGTCCCACCGCCGTGGCCCTCTGTGAATAAAGTCTGCTTTACATCATTTTGAAAAAAATCATGAATACATGTTGAATTGAGATACTCATTGGTTTTCTCTTTTAACGTGTGAATGTCAAGAATTTCTAATCTTGAACCTTTTTCGGGGCTCCTAGGATCTAAACTCCAACTTGGCAAGGGAGGTGTGTGTGCGTGTCTCACACATGGCTGGATTTCAATGTTTAATGTTTCATTTACCTCCTGAGACTGGGTTCGACTTTCCCTCTCTCGTTCGCCCTCTTGGTGTCAACGTCGCGGTTGTGTCACTGCAATTTAGGAACTGGGTATACCATGTTCTCTGTGGGGGTAACTTTAAACATTTGGCTCCTTTCCAGGGATCATGGGTCACCGGATCTCTGGCTGGTATCCTGCCACGCGGTGCGTTTGTCGCTTCCCGAGTCAGGGGGACTCTGTGGAGCTTCCACGTGTGGGGTTATTTCTATTCCTCCCTCGCATGACTCATGAAATTCTTGACTCTGAAGATTCATGCTCCCATCAGCTCTGGAAATGATGTTCTGCTGGATGTCGCGTCCTCTGCCCAGTGATCAGTGCTCCAGCGGCCACGTGAGCTAACAGCTTGTGGGGTCTCTTAGGTAAGAGGCAAGACATTGTCTCAGACGTGGTCGTCGCCCATTCCTGCTGCTGTAGGAAAATACCTGCGACTGGGTCTTCACAAACCACAGAAATTCATTCCTCCCAGTTCTGGAGGCCGGGAAGTCCACAGTCAAGGTGCCAGCAGCTTCGACGTCCTATGAAAGCCTGTTCCTTGAAGGCAGTGCCCGTCTGTGTCCTCATGTGGCAGAGGGACAGAAGGGCTCCCTCAAGCCCTTTTATGAGGCACTAATCGTCTCCACCAGGGCAGAGCCCCCATGGCCGAATCTCCCGGAGACCCCACCTCTTCCTGCCGTCACCTCCGTTTGGTTTGGACGGATTTGGTTTGGACGTGTGTCCCCCGCAGGTCTCGTGTGTCCCCGGCAGGTCTCGTGTTGAACTGGACCCCCCGGTGTTGGAGGTGGGCCTGGTGGGAGGTGTTGGGGTCGTGGGGCGGCTCCCTCATGAAGGGGTGGGCCATCTCCTTGGTGACGAGCGAGTTCACGGAAGATCTGGTTATTTGAAAGTGTGTGGCACCTCCACCCTCTTGCTTCCCCTCCCACCGTGGGAGACACAGTTCCTTCACCCTCCACCGTGATTGGAGGCTTCCTGAGGCTTCCCCAGAAGCAGATGCCATCACGTTCCCTGTACGGCCTGCAGAACCCTGACCAATCAAACCTGAGTATCACGCTGTCCACCAGGCTGCAGTGCGGTGGCATGATGTCAGCTCACTGCAACCTCCACCTCATGGGTTCAAGCGATTCTCCTGCCTCAGCCTCCTGAGTAGCTGGGATTACAGGCGCCTACCACCATGCCTGGCTAGTTTTTGTATTTTTAGTACAGACGGGGCTTCACCATGTTGGTCAGGCTGGTCTCAAACTCCTGATCTCAGGTGATCCACCCACCTCAGCCTCCCAAAGTGCTGGGATTACAGGTGTGAGCCACTGCGTCTGGCCCAAACCTCTTTTTTTTTTTTTCTGAGACGGAGTCTCGCTCTGTCGCCCAGGCTGGAGTGTAGTGGTGCGATCTCGGCTCACTGCAAGCTCTACCTCCTGGGTTTACACCATTCTCCTGCCTCAGCCTCCCGAGTAGCTAGGACTACAGGCGCCCACCACCATGCCCGGCTAATTTTTTGTATTTTTTTAGTAGAGACGGGGTTTCACCGTGTTAGCCAGGATGATCTCGATCTCCTGACCTCGTGATCCGCCCCCCTCGGCCTCCCAAAGTGCTGGGATTACAGGTGTGAACCACCACGCCTGTCCACCTCTTTTCTTTATATGACCCAGTATCAGGCATTTCTTTACAGTGACACAAAGACTGACGGACAATAGGGTTGAGTTCCAGCACACCAATTTCAGGGGCACTGGCCTTCAGAGCAGAGCAGAGGCTGATTGGGAAAGACTGGGATTTTGAGAACGGGAGCACGGACATTTGAGGGTATCTGCACACATCTGAGCGAGCGCCCCAGACCGCCAAGCCCCTCTGCATATCCGTCCACATGGAGGCAGCTTTCTCCTCCCTCGAAGGCAGTCTCTGCTGCCTGGGGGCCCCATAACACCTCCCTGAGGGGCTGCCAGATCTCCTCATGACCCCCTTACCATCCCCTGTGGCCTGGATGCTCCCAGGAGCAGGAACAAAGTCTGACCTGAGAGGAGAAGGATCCCAGAGGGGAAGAAAGCAGCCAATCTACACAGCAGGACCTGGGGGAAGGTGTGTGGGAATGAATTCCAACCCTGCCAGACCACAGAGGGAAGAGCCTGTCCGACGCCGGCCTGGGCGTCTGACGTGGACGTGCCACCAGCCTACCTGCCCACCATAGGCAGCTCCCGTCACACACTCAGCGGGTTGAGGAAACCTGGACCCAAGAGAGACCTGCACTGTGGAAAGCTAGATGCCAGAAAGTCATGCAGAAGAAGGAATCCCAATGTTTGGAGGGACAGCCTGTTGGAAAGTTTGTTGTTGCTGTTGTTGAGATGTGGTCTTGCTCTGTTGCCCAGGCCGGAGTGCAGTGGCGCAGTCTCAGCTCACTGCAGCCTTGACCTCCTGAGCTTAATCAATCCTCCCACCTCAGCCTCTTGAGTAGCTGGGATTACAGGTGCACGCCACCACACCCAGCTAAGTTTGGCATCTGTTGTAGAGATGGGGTTTCACCATGTTCCCAGGCTGATCTCGAACTCGTGGGCTCAAGTGATCTGCCCACCTTGGCCTCCCAAAGTGTTGGGATTACAGGTGTGAGCCACTGTATCCAGCTGTTAGCAAGTGTGACGGCGAGTGTGACGGCGAGTGTGACCACATAGGGAAGACATGCTCTTCGTTGCGGCTCAGTGAGGAGAGTCCTGTGCCCTTTGCAAGCACTGAGGTGCACTCTGGCATGCGCGGGGGCCCGGGCAGGGATGCTGCCTTTGAGCGGCTCCCTGTTGCCCTGGGGTGCTGCTGGGCCTGGGAGGGAGTCATGCTGGTGCCTGGGTGGGCAACAGGGCAGTGTGTCTTAGCGTGGATGGGTGGAAGCGGTTTTGGGCAGTGGTTAATTGATTTTTGGGTCCCTAGGGCTGAAGTAGATGGGGACCCCACTCAAGTCCCAGTTTATCTGAAGATTCAGTGTAGTCAGCCGCGGAGGTAATGATGAAGGTTGGAGGCTGGAGAGGTGGGACCCGGCTGGTTTTGAAGATGGAGGAGGAACACAGGCAGCTTTGGAGCTGGAAAAGGTGAGGACACGGATTCTCCCCGGAGGCTTCCGTGGGGAACCAGCCCTGCCCACACCTTGACTTTAGCCCAGTGGGACCCGTGCCGGGCCAATGACCTCTAGAACTGCAAGCTCATAAATCCGTGTCCTGCTGAGCTGTTGAGTTTGTGGATTTGTCACTGCAGTGATGCGACGTGCATGCAGTCAGAGAAGCCTCAGAGCAGGCCGGGCCACAGCACCAGGGCCCCGCTGTGGGTCCCACGTGGCCAAGCAAGGTGCACACAAAGCCTCCTCTTCGTGCTGAGCTGGGCGTGGGAAAGTGTCACGTGACGAGGTTGCACAGAACACGCGTGTGATAACTCACGGCCTGCCTCCCACCAAAGCAGCCTCCACCAGGCAGGGCTCTGCTGCTTCCTTCACGGGGGAGGCCCAAAGGCTTTGGTCGGTGTCTGGCACGCAGTGGGCACCCTCTTACCATGTGGGGAGGATGGGTGAATGAGAGAGTGTATCTAAGCCACCAGCACAGATTCAGGCACCTCCCAGTAGCCCCCAGGCACAGGGATGGGACACGCACAGGCCCAGCACAGGCGCTAAGGACCGGGAGGTGGTGTGAGCAGGCAGGGTCGTCTCTAGGGCTTCCTTTGGCGGTTCCTGGGACCTGCTGGCCAGAAAGTGCCCGTGAGGCCAGTCCAACAGACGCTTCTGCCAGCCCGTGGCCCCCTCGCGTGCAGAGCTGCTGGTTCTGGTCGAGCTGCGTGTGAGACACATGCATGCGGCATCCCGTCTCCAAGATGACTCCAGGGAGCCCTGGCTGTTCACGCCTGAAGTCCCTCCACAGG
>NW_012122820.1:1083887-1085418 GCF_000951035.1 Colobus angolensis palliatus | reverse complement strand
TGAGCCACTGCGCCTGGCCTTTTTTTTTTTTTTAAGACAGAGTCTTGCTCACTCTGTTGCCCAGGCTGGAGTGTGGTGGCGCAATCTTGGCTCACTGCAACCTCTGCCTCTGGGCTCCAGCGATTCTCCTGCCTCATCCTCCCGAGTACCTGCGATTACAGGTCCCCACCACCAAGCCCAGTTAATTTTTGTATTTTTAGTAGAGACAGGGTTTTGCCATGTTGCCCAGGCTGGTCTTGAACTCCTGACCTTAGGTGATCCACCTGCCTTGGCCTCCCAAAGTGTTGGGATTATAGGCATGAACCACTAACTGTGCCCAGACCAAAAACTTTTTTCTTTTTTTTTTTAAAGAAGTGGACAATCACAGCAACCTAGTAAAGTGAGGCCTTCCGGGGTTCATTAGCCCTGTGAAGCCCCCCGCCCTGGCACAGGTGCTGCTGAGCAGTGAGAGGGGCACGACAGAGCAAAGGAGAGTCACAAGGGACAGTTGCTCTCCTCCACGCTCAGCTGCAGCTGGGTTCAGCGTCCTCCCCTGCACCCCTCCCGCTGCCCTCACAGGTGGGGCCACGGTGCAGGGCACTGGACACCAGCTTGGGTCGTGACTATATCACAGGGAGCACAGGTCAGAGACTGGGTCAGAAACTACATCACAGCGAGCACGGGTCAGAGACTGGGTCAAAGCCCAGTGGTGTCTTCACTGGGGTGGGGCCGAGATGTTAGGTCGCACAAGGGCCGGTGGCATGGGCACTCCCGTGGGCGGGGTGGCCCGAGGCCGGCACTCAGCCCTCTCTGCGCCCCCTGCCCTGCCCAGGCTGGAAAGCTTAGGTCATCCTGGGCACGTGCAGGGTCAGTGCTGTGGACGCCATGGACCTGGCTGCAGCTCCCGGGGCTGGGGGCCATGTGCTTTGGGAGTCCTACTTGAGGCCAGCTCAGGGTCCCCTCAGTCGCTCTGAGCAATTCGTGCACCTTCCCAAACCCCTTCTTGCCAAACTCGTCAGAGGCAACTCGACGCATCCAACCCAACTCCACAGGAAAGTGTTTAGGACGAGGCAGCTGTCTCTCTCCTGGGTTCTGAAAACCCAGCTCGCTGTTCTGTGGAAGCACAAAGCATGAGGAACGAGGAAAGAGGAAAAATAACCTGATATTGGAGTTCCTAGGAACATAAACAAACCCAGAGAAAAGGAAAAAGGCGACGTGAAGACTGATCCTTCCAACCACTGCATTCACCGAATCCCCTTTCCACTTCCCAGCAGTTTCCCGGTCAGGTGCAACCCCCCCAGATCTTGCTCTCCGCCCCCAGGTGGGAAGGACCCGCGCCGTTCTGGGGCCCCGCCTGCTGCCAGTCCACACTGACTCACTCGCTCTCCTTCAGCACCGCCTCAGTCCTCGACTGCAGGTCTCTCTCATTCTCCAGCTCCACAAACAGGCGTCTGGACACGGCCTGGAGACGGCCCACAGTGGCCCTGCAGTGGCAAAGGGACAGGCTGGGTGTGTGTCAGGCCTCAGTCACCCAGGAGCCACCCAGGTTCAC
>NW_012122820.1:1079377-1083747 GCF_000951035.1 Colobus angolensis palliatus | reverse complement strand
ACACAGTGCACATCCAGCACCAGCCCAGCCATGCTCCTAGAGACCACTTCCACGGCAGTGGGCGGCTACCCACGAGAGCGGCACAGCGCGATGCTGGCCGGAGGTCCTGGCCGTGTGGATGCAAGGGGTGGGCTTTGAGCAGCTGGCCAGGTACGGCGGTCACCCCTAGATCCTGGGTGCCACGGTCCAGGAATGAGGCAGGTCAAAACCCCGCAGAGACCTGGGCAGCCCCGTCTGCTCCTTGACCCTCATGCCCTCCCAGCCCACAGTGGCCAGAAGCCCCTCACCCTCCAGGGCCGGGAGGACCTGCTGGTTCCCTTGCCCCTGGCTGCTGGCCCTCTGCTCCCCACGGCTGCACCAGCACCTCCAGGACGGGCACCCTGCTGGGGCCTTCCCAGGGCTGGGCTGACCTCGGCAGGCCCCGCAGGCACCCGGTCCCCGGAGGGTGAGGCGAGGCTGGAGCTGCAGCCGTGGAGCCAGCTCTGGGAGTGCCTGTCGGTGAGTGTTGGCGTTTCCAGCGTCCACAGGCCCTCCCACCTGGCAGTGTGGGACCCATGTGGGCCTCTCACCTCTCACCCCGCCCTCAGCTGCCCCATCCTGCTGCTCCAGGCAAGAGTGGCCCGAGGGGCCTTCCCCTAACTGCTGATCCACGCAGTCCTGCCTCCCAGAGATCCAGCCCTGGCGCCCTCCAGGCCCCAGCTTTGCTGACCTCACGTGCTTCTGTGTGTGTGTTGTGGCCTCACACTGGGGCTCCTCACTGGCCTGAACGCAGCAGGCACTTCACGCCCCACTTTGGGTGAACGAATGAGCCTCTGCTCTGACCTCATGCCCAATTCCCTGCCCTCGGTCGAGGGCCACCTACATGTTGCCCGCCTCTCCCTCTGTGGCGATCTCGGCTGCCACAGCCTCCTGCTGCTTGCCGATGAGGTCCTGCCTCTGCCGACAGGTGCGCAGCTCCCCTCTGGAACAGGGAAGCAAGGGTCAGATGATGGTTCCCTAAAACTCCAGCCTCCAAAGTGGCAGTGGGGCCAGGTGAGGTAGAGCCAGACCCCCAGAGCCCCCCCTCGCCCAGGTCAGGGGTCTCTGTAACACGTTCCAGCCACACAGGCAGGGTCCTGTCGTCCATTTTTGGAACACTCTGCCCAGGGGCAACTGTGTGGCCCCCACCCGAAGGTGACATGCTCCTGGGGCCGAGGACAGTGCAGGAGCGGGAGGGAACCTGAGTCTGCATAAACAAGCGTGCTCCTGCGTGTGAAAGGCCTGTGGTGGGAGGTCTGGGGCCCACGGGAGGGGACGAGCTGGAGCTCCTCCACCATCTTCCAGAGTGTGGGCCAGGCAGGCCCAGATCACCAGCAGGGCATGGGCCGGGTCGGAATCCGGTTCACACGGTAGCTCCTGGGGGCGACTCCGGCCTCAGGTACAAACAGTGGAGCAAAGCCGAGAGCATGAGCTCTGGAGGTCACTTTTTTTTTTTTTTTTCCCCGAAGACAGAGCCTTGCTTGTCACCCAGGCTGGAGTGCAGTGGCGGGATCTCGGCTCACTGCAACCTCTGCCTCCCAGGTTCAAGTGATTCTCTTGTCTCAGCATCCCAAGTAGCTAGGATTACAGGCACACGCCACCACGCCTGGCTAATTTTTGTATTTTCACCATGTTGGCCAGGCTGGTCTCAAACTCCTGACCTCAGGTGATCCACCCGCCTCGGCCTCCCAAAGTGCTGGGATTCCAGGCTGAGCCACCGCGCCGGCCATGAAGGTCACTTGGAAGACACACAGGCGCTGCAGGAGCCGAGGAGGGAAACCGTAGTTTCCCTGGGCGAAGTACCCAAGTTAGGTGCCCAAGTTATGCAGAAGAACATTTATCTTTTAGTTTTTTTATTTTTAGAGACAGGGTCTTGCTCTGTCGCCCAGGCTTGCTGCAGCCTTGACCTCCTGGGCTCAAGCGATCCTCTGGCCTCAGCCTCCCAAGTAACTGGGACCACAGGCATGTGCCACCACTCTCAGCTGAATGCTTTTATTTTTTAGAAGACACTGAAATATTTAGGAGTGAACTATCATATCTGTAATTTGCTTTAAAATAATTTAGCATAAAAGACCCGTAGATATAAAATGCAAACACACACAAACACAGAGAAAGAAGCTACAGTGAAAGCCTGACCGTCGGCAACTCTGGTTGGCGTTGGGGGCAGCGGGGCTGCTTGTTTCCGCCTTTTCTGTGGGAAGGGGGCTGGGAGCGCTGGGCACCAGCTCCTGAGTGGGGCTTGCAGAACTTCTCCTCCATGGAGACCCTGTGGGACCCTCCCTTGCAGGCCCTCAGGGTGATGATGGACACAGGAACACCCCTGCTGCACCCACGTCATGGCCTGGGGGGGCAGCAAGAGGCGGAGGCGCAGTGGCCTCAGCCCCAGCTCACCTCATCTTCTCAATGAAAAGCTCCTGCTCCTCATGCATCTTATCCAGGGCGCTCAGGTTCTGCCGCAGGTGAAATGCCTGCATTCTGTCTTCAGCTGTTTTCTTCTTCAATTTATCAGCATCAGTATCTAGTTCTTTCACTGAGCTTAGGATGAAAAGGACACCAGCTACCACCACCCTGGCTGCAGGCTCAGAACTCATTCCTCAGTGTAGCCTGCTGGGGTAGGTGCCTGACAGTTCTTTTTTTTTTTGAGCCGGAGTCTCGCTCTGTCGCCCGGGCTGGAATGCAGTGGCCAGATCTCAGCTCACTGCAAGCTCTGCCTCCCGGGTTTACGCCATTCTCCTGCCTCAGACTCCTGAGTAGCTGGGACTACAGGCACCCGCCACCTCGCCCGGCTAGTTTTTTGTATTTTTTAGTCGAGACGGGGTTTCACTGTGTTAGCCAGGATGGTCTCGATCTCCTGACCTCATGATCCGCCCGTCTCGGCCTCCCAAAGTGCTGGGATTACAGGCTTGAGCCACCGCGCCCGGCCGGTGCCTGACAGTTCTGCTTCAGGAGGGAGCTGTGGGAGCTACAGCCCGCGGGAGGGCGGAGGCAGCCGCCCTGCTCCCTTCACCCCCCACCCTCTGAGTTACCTGCTGTGTCCTGGGTCCATGCCATCCTCAGCTTCCTGCAGAAGACATGTGATGTCAAACTCCGGATCCTCTAATTCATCTCTTTCTAGAAATCAAGGCCAGAGGTTAAAAAAAAAAAAAAAAAAAGTAGATCAAACATTTGTGTCTGAAGTTTTAAGATAAATCTTTTTCTTTTTTTGGGACAGAGTGTAAGGAACCAGCCAAGCAGGCACAGGCAGAGGTAAACAGCCTGGGTGACGCAGTGGGATTGGGGCGCTGGCGCCCCGAGAGAGAGAGTCAGGGACGTCCATTTTGCAGACCGACGTGGGGGAACCCGGGCACAGCACCGCTTGGCTCGTGCCCAGAGAAAGAGTGAAGTTGCTGACCCTGAAGTCAAGGGAGAGCCGGCCGTGCAGCTGTGTGTGTGGGAGCCGCCGGACTAAGCAGCCAGGACAGGGCGGACAGTGTGAGAGGAAGCCACTGGTCAGAGCTGCTGCTGAATAAAATCCTTTTTCACCTGCCTGCGGCCCCCCGAGGGTTCCCTCCGCTCATCCACTCACTCCCCCTTGGACCTCAGCATGACGTTCAGCGTAGTCATGAACCTGACACGGAGTCTCTGTTGCCCAGGCTGGAGTGCGGTGGTGCGATCTGGGCTGTCTGAAGCCTTCGCCTCTCAGGTTCACGGGATCCTCCCACCTCAGCCTCCCGAGTAGCTGAGGCGACAGGAGTGTCCCACCACACCCGGCGAACTTTTATATTTTTAGTAGAGAGAGGCTTTCCTCGTCATGGCCAGTCTGGTCTTGAACTCCTGACCTCAAGGGATCCACCTGCCTCGGCCGCCCCAAGTGCTGGGATGACAGGTGTGGGCCACCACACCTGGCCAGTTTTAGGATAAATCTTGACAAGCTCTAACTTGATGGTTCCCAAAGCAAAATCCAGGGAACCCTGAGAGTCCCCGAGTGTCTTTCAGGGCCTGGGAGGTGAAAACCGTCTTCATGATCACACCCGCACGCCATTTGTCTCCTCACTGTCTTCCCACGAGAGGACAGTGGCGTTTTCCAGAGGCCGCATATGACAGGTGACATCACCACAGACAGCTCCGAGATGCCAGCTGTCTTCTGTTACACCGGACTCTTACGTTACCACCACAGGTTTGTTATTGCTATTTTAAGTGGCTAAGTATTAAAATGGTTTCAGCTTTAATTTTTGATACAGTAAGTATTGAAAGATACAGGCAACATAAACAAATGTTCTCTGGCTCTTCAATAATTTTTAAGAACGTAAAGGGGTTCGCAGACAAAAGAGGCGGAAGGTCACTATCTCAGAAGATTACAGTGGACTTCCGGC
>NW_012122820.1:1074285-1074913 GCF_000951035.1 Colobus angolensis palliatus | reverse complement strand
CAATACTGATGTTGGAAACTAGAAAACTGTGGTCTGCTGTCTTCAACATCTCAGCCACAATTTGTCTTTCTTTCAAATAAAGACAATAATATAAGCTCCCTCTTTGAGAGAAAGACATGAGCGTCAAAGATACCCTCTCCCACAAACAAACGGAATTAAAGGGAGACTACGGAGCATATCGTTTGTCTTTCTTGTTGCTGAAACTTGTGCTGCTGTGACAGAAGCTTTATTACCATCTTCCAAAAGCGGGGCATCGTCCAAAAGCTCGTCCTCGGGGAGCAGACTGCCGTCGTCCTCCATGCTGGGAGACAGAAATCAGCTACAAGAGATGACCACAAAATACAGATCAATAAAATCGTAGATTAAAAAAAGATGAATTAACACTTTCTCTTAAAGAAGACATTAAGAAAATAAACCACAGATTAGGAAAAAATGTTTGCAGCACACACGTATGTGACACAGGTCTTACATCTGGAACACACGAAGAGCTCCTATCAGCCACATAAAGTCCAAACTCCAGTTTAAAAGCTCAAAAGAGGCCGGGTGCGGTGGCTCACGCCTGTAATCCCAGCACTTTGGGAGGCCGAGGCGGGTGGATCACAAGGTCAGGAGATTGAGACCATCCTGG
>NW_012122820.1:1070552-1072005 GCF_000951035.1 Colobus angolensis palliatus | reverse complement strand
AAATGTAGCCAGGCATGGTGGTGCATATCTGTGGTTCCACCTATTCAGTAGGCTGCGGTGGGAGGATCACTTGAGCCCAGGAGGTCAAGGCTGCAGTAAGCCGTGATTGTGCCATTGCAGCCCAGCCTGGGTGACAGAGCAAGACCCTGACTCTAAAGTTGTTAAAAAAAAAAAAAAAAAGCTTATAAGTCAACGTATCTATCATAGAGACAGACATTTTACATTGGGAATTAGCACTACTATTTCACATTGAAATAATGAGTAATTCCAGGTGAAATGTACATAAATGTTGACATTATGTATGAGATGCTAAAACTGTAAAATTGTAGAGGGCTGTTTCTCATTGCTTAACTTAGCAATTGCTTCAGAATAATTCACTAAAAATATTTCAGTGCCTAGCAATGTTTCTTGGATGAATTATTAATATATCAATGCCAGCAATTTTTTAAACTTACAAAGAAACAATTGCATTTTAAAGTCCTGAGAGGCAGAATTTTAAGGCGTCTTGTAAAATTCCAACAATATTTTTCCCCTTGAAGGAACTGACTAACTTGCTAGTCTTTGAATGGCCGAGTTTTCAGAAGATACTCAGAAAACGGCCAAACCTGCTCAGCTCGGTGCTGGTGAATTCTCTGTGGCCTCCGTGACCTCGTTTTGCTGGACACCCAGTGGGTGACAGTCTTATAAAAGGTGTCCTTGCGCACACACAGTTCCATTTCAGATGATCACACGAGAGACCATATACACTGGGCATCCGTTAAAGACGGCACTTCCAACAGGCAGTCACCTCTGATCTCTCCTGAGTCCTCACTAACAACAGGGGGTAGATGTACTGTTTTCAGTACATGAATCTACCAGGGCAAGGGCCAGTGGGAGAAACAGGAGCAAAGAGAAGCGGGAGGTGGAGGGATGAGGGTGGCTGTCCCTGCAGACAGAGGCGCTGGCTGACCCTCTGCAGGGGAAGCTGAGAACAAACCCGACGTTGCCACACAGCTGTGAAAGGCTCGGGAATGGGTAGCTTCGGGTGCTCCTCTGGTGGGAGCAGTGGGATCTGGAACCGAGAGACCCAGGAAAGCGTGGAAGTTCCACCGTGGTAACATGGCCAGCCAGTGTGCCGTCATCACACTGAAAACCATCAGAAATGCTGGATAGGACTGTACTTTAATTCTCGTAAAAATGCTGAAGAACAAACCAGGTGAGCCGGCTCACGCCTATAATCCTAGTACTTTGGGAAGCCGAGGCGGGTGGATCACTTAAGGTTTGACACCAGCCTGGCCAACATAGTGAAACCCCATCTCTACTAAAAATACAAAAATTAGCCAGGCATGATAGTGTGTCCCTGTAATCCCAGCTACTCAGGAGGCTGAGGCAGGAGAATCATTTGAACCCAGGAGGTAGAGGTTGCAGTGAGCTGAAATCATGCCACTGCACTCCAGCCTGGGCAACAGAATGA
>NW_012122820.1:1069953-1070502 GCF_000951035.1 Colobus angolensis palliatus | reverse complement strand
GCAGCGACTCAATCATAGCTCACTGCAGCCTCAAACTTCTGGGCTCGAGCAATCTTCCTGCCTCAGCGCCACAAGTAGCTAAGACTACATGCATATACCACCGTGCCCAGGTAATTTTTAAATCGCTAGTAGAGATGGGGGGGATCTCTCTTTGCTGCCCAGGCTAGTCTTGAACTCCTGGTCTCAGCCATGATTCGCCCACCTCAATCCCATAGTGCTGGGATTACAAGCTTGAGCCACTACATCTGGCACCAAAACCAATTCTTAAATAATTTCAAAATTATCATTACACTTTGGTTATCACTTTGGGAATGTTAGGAGCTTGCTCGTGTGGAACTCTTGGTACTGAATCTTCTGTGTCCGTATGTCGGAACTAAATAATTTCACTTAAGAAACAGGCCGGGCGCAGTGGCTCCCGTCTATAATCCCAGCACTTTGGGAGGCTGAGGTGGGTGGATCACTTGAGGTCAGGAGTTTGAGACCAGCCTGGCCAACATGGTGAAACCCATATCTACTAAAAATACAAAAACTAGCCAGGTGTGGTGGCGG
>NW_012122820.1:1069602-1069903 GCF_000951035.1 Colobus angolensis palliatus | reverse complement strand
GGAGTTTGAGACCAGCCTGGCCAACATGGTGAAACCCATATCTACTAAAAATACAAAAACTAGCCAGGTGTGGTGGCGGGCACCTGTAGTCCCAGCTACTTGGGAGGCTGAGGTAGGAGAATTGCTTGAGCCCAGGAGGTGGAGGTTGCAGTGAGCTGAGATCGTGCCACTGCATTCTAACTGTCTCAAAAAAAAAAAGAAAAGAAAAGAAAAGAAACAATGTTAAAATCACAAACTCTTATTTTTTCTGATGAGAATCAAATTTAATGTCTAACTTTATTTTATTTTTTTGAGACAGGGT
>NW_012122820.1:1054366-1058947 GCF_000951035.1 Colobus angolensis palliatus | reverse complement strand
AAGTACTCAAGAATAAATACAGCAAAAGACACACACACCTCCACAGAGAAAACGAGGAACCTCCTCGGGCAACATTAAAGGAGACGGACATAAAAATAAATGGAACAAATGACCCCGTTTCTTCAACAAATAAATGGCCTAGGGGAAGATAAGGAAGGGGAGGTCTTTAAGTCAAAAGAGCCTTGAGAGACAAGTTGGCCACATGCAACCTGGGGATCTTGTTCGAATCTCGATTCAAGCAAACCAGCTGTGAAAGACATTTTTGAGACAATTCCTGAAAATGAGCACAAACTGGCATTAGTTTCCATTAAGAAATTATTAATGTGGACTGGGTGTGGTGGCTCATGCCTATAATCCCAGCACTTTGGGAGGCTGAGGCGGGCAGATCACTTGAGGTCAGGAGTTCGAGACCATCCTGGCCAACATGGTGAAACCCTGTCTCTACTAAAAATACAAAAATTAGCCGGGGTGGTGGCACATGCCTGTAATCCCAGCTACTTGGGAGGCTGAGGCAGGAGAATCACTTGAATCTGGGAGGCAGAGGTTGCAGTGAACCGAGGTCACGCCATTGCACTCCAGCCTGGGTGACAGAGTGAGACTTCATCTCAAAAAAACAAACAAAAAAAACAAGAACTTATTAATTGTATTGGGGTTGATGATTTTGTGGTTATGCTAAAAACAAGTTTCTATCTGTCAGAGGCATCTACAAAGGTTTTTCCAGGTGAAATGATATCATGCCTGGGATTTTCTTTGAAACACGCTGGTCCAGAACTACAAGTAGGGAGGGATAATGGGAGAGGAACGCTGTGAGGCTGACACCTGGGGCTTTTTTGACTTTGCAATTTTCCATAATAAAAGTTTTTTCTAAAAGAAAATCTAAATAAATAGGCCGGGCGTGATGGCTCACGCCTATAATCCCAGCACTTGCGGAGGCCGAGGTGGGTGGATCATGAGCTCAGGAGATCAAGACCATCCTGGCCAACACGGTGAAACCCCATCTCTACTAAAAATACAAAAACAAAATGAGCCGGGTGTGGTGGCGGGTGCCTGTAGTCCCAGCTACTCGGGAGGCTGAGGCAGGAGGATCCCTTGAACCTGGGAGGTGGAGCTTGCAGTGAGCCGAGATCGCGCCACTGCACTCCCCCCCAGGCGACAGAGTGAGACTCCATCTCACAAAAATAAATTAAAAGAAATAAATAAATAAATAAACAAACAGCTGCATGTTCAAGCACTAGAAACTCAATGTTGTCAGGAAGTCAGTCCTTTCCAAAGTGCTCTGCAGATTCCCTAAAACCCCCATCCAAATCCCAACAGAAACGTGTGTGTGTGTCTGCATGCCAGAGCAAGAGAATGAGAAAATCGTCTGGTGAACTGTAAAATGTATATGGAAGAACAATGGAGCGATAGTTTTGAAGGGGGAAGGGGTGCCCCACCAGATATCAAGATTGATTCTAAAGCTATAAAATGAAGACAGTAGAGTGCTTTGACCAAGACAAACAGACCAATGGAACAGATCAGAGAGGCCAGAAACCGGCCCTCAAGTACTAGTGCTATGCAGGATAGAAGCAGGGTTGCTGAGCAGCGGCCACGGAATGGACATCCTTGTCGGCACCCACCTGAAGATCAGTCCCATGTGGACGAAAGACTCGTTTGGGAAAAATCAAAATTCTGCTACAGTGTGTGTGTTAGCGAGGAGTCAATGGGGAGTAGGAATGGAGCCTTGTTAGGGTAGGACTGGAGCCTTGTTATTTCTTAAATAAGACACTAAAAACATTAGGCACGAAGGGAAAAGTTGGTAGAGTTGCCCACATTTCCATTAAAAACTTTCATTCAGGCCAGGAGCAGTGGCTCACACCTGTAATCCCAGCACTTTGGGAGGCCGAGGTAGGTGGGTCACTAGAGGTCAGGAGTTCAAGACCACCTGGCCAACACGGCGAAACCCCATCTCTACAAAAAATACAAAAATTAGTCGGGCGTGGTGGTGTGCAGCTGTCCTAACCCCAGCTACACGGGAGGCTGAGGTAAGTAAGAGACTCCCTTGAACCTGGGAGGCAGAGGTCGCAGTGAGCCAAGATTGTGCCACTGCATTCCAGCTCAGGCGACAGAGCAAGACTCCATCTCAAACAAACAAACAAACAAAACCAAATCTTTCGTTCAGATGACACCCTAGGGAAAGTTAAAGAAAACCTACAAAGTAGAAGACAATCACAGCACATAACCCAGAGGTTTACTATCAGACCACGTAAGGAATATCCATGAATGGGTGAAGAAGACAGACAGCCCCATACCAAAATGGGCAAAAGACTTCAACAGGCACTTCACAGTCCTAGTCAAGGGTGTGCCATGTCCCCTCACATGCTCACGGGTTCGGAGGATCAGGACGTGGGTTTAATTTTTTTTTTTTTTTGAGACAGAGTCTAGCTCTGTCGCCCAGGCTAGAGTGCAGTGGCCAGATCTCAGCTCACTGCAAGCTCTGCCTCCCGGGTTTACGCCATTCTCCTGCCTCAGCCTCCAGAGTAGCTGGGACTACAGGCGCCCGCCACCTCGCCCGGCTACTTTTTTGTATTTTTTCAGTAGAGACGGGGTTTCACCGTGTTCGCCAGGATGGTCTCGATCTCCTGACCTCGTGATCCGCCCGTCTCAGCCTCCCAAAGTGCTGGGATTACAGGCTTGAGCCACCGCGCCCGGCGTGGGTTTTTTGGGGAAAGAGGAGCTCAGACTGCCTACAGCACCCTCTAGCTCCGCAATTCCTCTCCCAGGAGCACACCCCACAGAAAATCCCACCTGTTGTCTTAGCTTCCTGGGCTCGCCATAACAAAGCACCACAACCTAGGTGGCTTTGACAACAGAAGTTGTCTCAAGGTTCTAGAAGCCATCGTCTAAAACCGAGTTGCTGGCAGGGCCATGCTCCCTCTGAAGGCATGAGGAAAGGGACTGTTTCAGGCCTCTCTTCTAGCTTCTGCTAGTTCTGTGGCTTGTGGCAGCAAAATTCCAATCTTCATAGGACATTCTGTGTGCATGTCTATGTCCAAATTTCTCCTTTTTATAAGGACACCGGTCATACTAGATGAGGTGCTCACCCTATTCTAGTATGTCCTCCTCTTAGCTACTTACAGGCATCACCGTAAGTCCAAGTAAGGTCATATTCTCAGGTCCTGAGGCTTAGAGACAGCCCTGATGGCCGTGGTGCCATGGTGTGAATGAATCTCTCACACAACCCCCAGCAGAAAAAGACAGAGGCACGCCTGATACTTTTCCTCTCCCCCTTCCCTTCACTGTCACAGTAGGTTCCTCGGGTGGGACAGGTGCAGCAGGATCCACAGTGGCCCAGGCTGGGCTGTCGGAGCCTGGCTGGGTGAGGAGGGTGCCGGTGTGTACAACTGAGGCTCAGAGCTGTATGTGGGCACCTGGCTGGGTGAGGAGGGTGCCGGTATGTGTGGTTGCAGCTCAGAGCTGTATGCGGGCGCCTGGCCAGGTGAAGAGGGTGGGGGTGTGTGTGGCTGAGGCTCAGAGCTGGATGGCAGAGCCTGAGAGGGAAGAGGGGTGTGGTCCAGCAGAGTGTATCAGAGCCCAGGCAGGGGAGGAAGGTGTCCACCGTGAGAGCCCCCCAGCCAAGCCTGGGAGTGATGACATATTTGCGTAGCTTCCGAGTACCTCCAACAAAATGCTTGTTAATTACGAAGGAAAAAAGAACTTCCCAGTGGAGATGCTGGCAGATACCACCTTGATGAAGAGCTCAAAGTGAACATCACCAGTAACATGACAGCGTGACCACTGTGAGTCGCTGACTGGATGGAACGAACAGGCCGCGGCGTCACCTCTGTGACTTTCCGAGACACACAGTGGGAATCTAATCACCAGGACACAGCAGACGAAACCAAATGGAGGGACTTTCTACAAAGTAATTGGCCCATGACCCTCAAAGGTGTCAGGGTCATGACATCATGACAGCCAAAGCAAGGCCAAGGAATGTTCTGGACTGAAGGGGAATAAAGAGGTATGGTGAGAATTCAGTGTAAAGTGATTCCAGGCTGGATCCTTCCACGTTGGGGGCCTGATGCAATTAACTGGCAAAGGATGTTTGACAGACTGAGGGGTAAACACAGCAATAGGCCTGTGTCCTCCTGTGTGGCTGCCTTGGAGAATGTCCTTGTTTGTGGAAAAATACACTCGACAAGGGTGGGGGGGGCGACAGAGCACCACGAAGGCAACTTACTCTCAAATACTTCACCACAAGTTTTTTTGTGCTGAGCTTGCAACTTTTATATAAGTTTGGGATTGTTTCAAAAAATTTTAAAGAATGTATATGGTAGGCCAGGCGCAGTGGCTCACACCTGTAATCCCAGCACTTTGGGAGGCCGAGGCGGGCAGATCACAAGGTCAGGAGATCGAGACCACGGTGAAACCCCGTCTCTACTAAAAAAAAAAAAAAAAAAAAAAAAATTAGCCGGGCGTGGTGGCGGGTGCCTGTAGTCCCAGCTACTCGGGAGGCTGAGGCAGGAGAATCATTTGAACCCAGGAGGTAGAGGTTGCAGTGAGCTGAAATCATGCCACTGCACTCCAGCCTGGGCAACAGAATGA
>NW_012122820.1:1049616-1052786 GCF_000951035.1 Colobus angolensis palliatus | reverse complement strand
GTAAATGTGTTATAATAATACATTATTATAACATCTGCTGCAAAGTCAGGTGCGGGACCCACAATCGAGGCTGTGCCAGCGCCGGGGTTCCCTGAAACGAACCAGGGACTAGAACTATTAACAGTCCTTTCTCTGGCACAGCTTCAGGGAAAGGCGTTTAATATGGGACGGAGTTCTGCCTGGGGGGCGGGGGTCAAACGCTTTCAGCTCAGCCCCAGGGTCAAACGCATCCGCCCCCACACCCACCTCTGGCTGGCCTGGGTCCCAGGTTCTCGGGCTGCGGGGGCACAGAAGCCCCGGGCTGCTCAGGGAGGCGGCGGTCCTCGGCGACGGCCCTGCGCGGCGCCAGCGGCGTGGTTTGGAGCCGGGAGCTCCATGGCAACGGAAGACTCCATCGTGGCCGGAGGGGGAGCCTCGCCCGGGCTGCCCCCCGACTGGAGCGAGTGGCTTGGTCCGACCCACCACCCACCGCGCGGCGCGGGGCGGGGCGGGGCCTGCCCTCCAGGCAGGAGCGGGGCGGTCGCGGGCCCGAGGCACGGCTGAAGGGGCAGGCTACAGGCCGCGGGTGGGGGGACGTCTCCGGGGTCCCAGACGTCCAGGCCTGGCCCAGGGCCCAGCCTTGGAGGTGACAGACAGGCTTGGGGGGCCTGGAGGAGCTCAGCCCGGGCGCGGGGGCTCAGAGGACCGGGCAGGTGCAAGATGGTTTGGAGTCATTGTCAACCTAAAAAACTAGGTTTCCCGTGAAAATGGGTATTTTTCTCTTCTCTTGAATGGAAGATCGGGCCGGACGGGGTGGCTCACGCCTGTAATCCCAGCACTTTAGAAGGCCGAGGTAGACGGATCACTTGAGGTCAGGAGTTCCAGACCAGCCTGGCCAGCATGGTGAAACCCCGTCTTTTCTAAATATACAAAAATTAGCGGGGCGTGGTGGCAGCTGCCTGTAATCCCAGCTACTCAGGAGGCTGAGGCAGGAGAATCGCTTGAATCCAGGAGGAGGAGGTTGCAGTGAACCAAGATCACACCACTGCACTCCAGCCTGGATGACAGAGTGAGACTCCAGCTCAAAAAAAAAAAAAGACTTCTGGATTTTATGTTCCAGCAAAGGCTCTAATTGAAAAATTGTAAAAGTAAATAGCTAAGTCAGTGAGCTATGATGGTGCCATCACACTCTGGCCTGAGCGAAATCAAGACCCTGTTTCAGAATTAAAAGCAGCAAAAACCCAACTGGGTATGGTGGCGCATGCTAAGTTGGGCAGATCTCTTGAGGTCAGGAGTTCAAGACTATCCTGACCAACATGGTGAAACCCTGTCTTCCTTATCAGCTTTGCCTCCCTGGACCTTTCCCAGTGAACTGTTAATATACTTTCCAGGAAAGGGCTGGGCGCGGTGGCCACGCCTATAATCCCAGCACTTTGGGAGGCCAAGGCAGGTGGATCACCTGAGGTCAGGAGTTCGAGACGAGCCTGGCCAATATGGTGAACCCCCTGTCTACTAAAATATAAAAATTAGCTGGGTGTGGTGGCGCATGCCTGGAATCCCAGCTACTCAGGAGACTGAGGCAGGAGAATCGCTTGAACCCAGGAAGCAGAGGTTGCAGTGAGCCGAGATCACACTACTGCACTCCAGCCTGGGCAACGGAGCGAGACTCCAACTTTCTCTCTCTCTTTCTCTCTCTCTCATATATATATATATATATATACTGTCTAGGAAAGAAGGTAAAGACAGTGACAGCCTGAGAACAGCCCCGTGTCCACGGAACTGGTTGGTTAAGGAAGCTGTGGAAAAGCTACACGATGGAGGTCAGCTGTAAAGAAGGTCAGCTGTAAAGAAGGCGTAAGGACCATTTATTTCTGTGTTCTGCTGTGGAGTGACTCCAGAATACATTGTTAAGTAAAAAATATCAAGCCAGGCATGGTGGCTTGAGCCTGTAGTCCCAGCTACTTGGGAAGCTGAGGCAGGATGGATTGTTCGAGCCCAGGAGTCTGAGGCTGCAGTGAGCTCTGATTGTACCACTGCACGCCATCCCTGGCAACATAGTGAAACCCCATCTCAAAAAAAAAAAAAAAAAAAAAATCAGGCCAGGCATAGCGGCTCACGCTTCTAATCCCAGCACTTTGGGGGGCAAACAGGGAGGATCGCTTGAGTCCAGGAGTTTGAGACCAGCCTGGGCAACATGGTAAAACCCAGATGCTAAAAAAATACAAAAAAAAACATTAGCTGGCCATGGTGGCGCACACCTGTAGTCCCAGCGACTCAGGAGGCTGAGGTGGGAGGACCTCAAGCCTGGGAGGTTGATGCTGCCCTGAGCTGTGCCCTGAGCTGTGCTGCCCTGAGCTGTGATTGTGCCACTGCACTCCAGCCTGAGTGACAAAGTGAGATCCTGTCTCAAAAAAATTAAAAAAATCACGATGAAGAAAAGTGTGTATAGTATTATGTAAGAAGGAGCCGGGGCAATAAGAATATATATGTGTATTTTTTGACATTAAAAAGGTTACTATCTGGGCAGAAGGGCACAGGAATAGAAAGCAGATCTCTTTAAATGTGCTTACATTCAGCTATAGAACTGTGTAATTAGAAAACCAAAAATAAATCAAAATAGAAAAGCATCTAAAAACTGGAGACAGAATGAAACAAATGAACTTAATTGTATGGCATGTGGGGGGTTAGGCATACAAAAAAGGATAATTTTGAGTGACTTTTTATTTTTATTTTTAGACAGAGTCTCGCTGTGTCACCCAGGCTGGAGTGCAATGGAGTGATCTTGGCTCACTGCAACTTCCGCCTCCTGGATTCAAGCAGTTCTCCTGCCTCAGCCTCCCAAGTAGCTGAGATTACAGGCATGCGCCTCAATGCCTGGCTAGTTTTTTTGTATTTTTAGTAGAGCGGGGGTTTCACCATGTTGGCCAGGCTGGTCTCGAACTCCTGAGCTCAAGTGATCTGCCCGCCTTGGCCTCACAAAGTGACTTTTCTTTTTTCAAAGAGACAATGTCTTGCTCTGTTCCCCAGGCTGGAGTGCAGCGGCTCCATCATGGCTCACCACAGCCTCGACCTCCTGGGCTCAAGCCATCCTACCCTCAGCCTCCCAAGCAGCTGGGACTACACGTGTGCACCACCATACCCAGCTAATTCATTTTTATTTTATTTTATTTTATTTTTGAGACGGAGTCTCG
>NW_012122820.1:1046915-1048677 GCF_000951035.1 Colobus angolensis palliatus | reverse complement strand
AACCTGGAAGATGGAGGTTGCAGTGAGCCGAGATTGTGCCCCTACACTCCAGGCTGGGTGACAGAGTGAGACTGTGTCTCAAAAAAAAAAAAAGGCTGGGCCAGGTGGCTCACACCTATACTCCCAGCACTTTGGGGGGCCGAGGCAGGCAGATCACAAGGTCAAGAGATCGAGACCATCCTGGACAACATGGTGAAATCCTGTCTCTACTAAAAATACAAAAATTAGCTGGGTGTGGTGGCATGCACCTATATTCCCAGCTACATAGGAAACTGAGGCAGGAGAATCGCTTGAACCCACAAGGAGGAGGTTGCAGTGAGCTGAGATCGTACCACTGCACTCAGCCTGGTGACAGAGCATGACTCCGTCTAAAACAACAAAAAAAATTAGCTGGGTGTGGTGGCATGTGCCTGTAGTCCCAGCTACTCCAGAGGCTAAGGCAGGAGGGTCGCTTGAGCGCAGGAGGTCAAGGCTGCAGTGAGCTGTGATACTCCACTGCATTCCAGCCTGAGCAACAGAGCGAGACCCTGCCTCTAAAAATAAAATAAAATATCCTCATTGGCCACCTTTGGAGGGTGCTAGGACACTAAGTTACCATTCCGAAATGTTGTGGCAGCCATGTAGGGGCGCCACTTCCATCTTCACTGGAGCATGGATTTGCATTTAGCTGTGAGGTGTGCAGGTAGCCTCCAGCCTTCAGCCCTGCCGCAGGGACGCACGAAAGCGTTTGAGCAGAGCACACTCTCCGGGCGGCCCCTGGCCCATGACTGAGCACGCAGGGCACTGGGCAGCCCTAGCCCCCAACACAGGACCCCTGGTGGATGCTGAGCGCTCTCTGCTGCAGAGCCCCGCCGTGCCCCTCCGCTGGGGTGGCCAAAATGTTGAGAGATTCGCATCACAGTCAGGCTCTCCCCGCCCGATTCTGTTTCCTCCCGATTTTCTTTCACAGACGTTGGACGGGTATTGTGGCCTGAAGGCTTTCTCAGCCCAGCTCCCCAACTCTGCCTTGATTTTTCATAGGTGTGAGCTTCCAACGAGTCTTTTGCATTCCTGATTTCATTGCATGGTCTGCTTACTGGAGGGCACAAAGGGGCACAGGTGGTGCCAGGAATGGTCTGAGAAGGCAGATGGCACTGTGGATCTGGAGCTGGATCACTTACTGCCCAGCTGGCAACAGGATCCCATCCTGGGTGGCACACAGATGCTCTGCACGAGGTAGAGCTCTCCCTGTAGTGCCCTGGGAGGACGGTGGCTGGTGCATTTGAGACGGGCACCTGTAGTCCCAGCTACTCGGGAGGCTGAGGTAGGAGAATGGCGTGAACCCGGGAGGCAGAGCTTGCAGTGAGCCGAGATCGTGTCACTGCACTCTGGCCTGGGCGACAGAGCGAGACTCCGTCTCAAAAAACAAAACAAAACAAACAAAAAATACATATATAATATATATGTACATACACACATATATGAAAAAGAAAAAGAAAATCACACCAAGATGCCCAGCACCAAGCTGATGAAAACGAAAAAGAAAAACTCTTTACAACCACGAGTGTAAAGACACATTTCACAAAGTGCAGCAAAGAAACGGCAGCAAACTTCCTGTGAGAAACCCCGAAGCCAGAAGACAAGAAGCGACTTGGAAGTGCTGCGAGAAGGCCAGATGAGCCCCAGCGCCAGGACCCCAGAGACTGTGCCCAGGGAGAAAACGACTTTGCAAAGTGAAGGCAAGTTTATGCTGTGTGACTCCTATCTCAGTACATTTTTTTTT
>NW_012122820.1:1041281-1045740 GCF_000951035.1 Colobus angolensis palliatus | reverse complement strand
CTCAGCCCCCTGAGTAGCTGGGACTACAGGATCCCGCCACCTCGCCCCGCTAATTTTTTGTATTTTTAGTAGAGACGGGGTTTCACCATATTAGCCAGGATGGTCTCCATCTCCTGACCTCATGATCTGCCTGCCTTGGCCTCCCAAAGTGCTGGGATTACAGGTGTCAGCCACCACACCCAGCA
The DNA here is from genome assembly GCF_000951035.1 of Colobus angolensis palliatus. NCBI lineage: Eukaryota > Metazoa > Chordata > Mammalia > Primates > Cercopithecidae > Colobus > Colobus angolensis. The sequence continues at coordinate 1,045,555 of NW_012122820.1, read as the reverse complement.
AAAAAACTCTTAATAATAAGATTGACAACTTCATTTTTAAAAACATTAGGCTTTTAAAAGATTTGAATAGACACGTACGTCACCAAAAGATACACAAATAAATAAGCACATGAAAAGATGCCTATTAGTCATTCAGAAAATGCATGCTGGCCGGACAGGTGGCTCACTCCGCTAATCCCAGCACTTTGGGAGGCTGAAGCAGGAGGGTCATTTGAACCCAGGAGTTTGAGGCCAGCCTGGGCAACGTAGTAAGATGCTATCTCTATTTAATAAAATAAAATAAAATAAAATAAAATAAAAATTGTAAAAGAGCCGGGTGCGGTGGCTCACGCCTGTCATCCAGCACTTCGGGAGGCCGAGGCGGGTGGATCACGAGGTCAGGAGTTCAAGATCATCTTGGTCCAACATGGTGAAACCGTGCTCTACTGAAAATACAAAATACAAAAAAGAGAATCAGGGAAGAGCTCCAGGAGTCAGAGGTCTGGGTGCCAGTCCCAGCTCTGCTCCAAACTGGCCGTGTGTATTTCCCAAACGTATTTCCCAGCTTTGTTTTCTTCTTTCACACAATGACAGGGCGAGAGTCATGATTTGTTTCCTCGGTGTCAGAGGTGCAGGATGCTGAACTCTGTTGGAAAGAGGCTCAGGTTGTTTTCTTTGACAGCGACCACCCGCTTCGCAGAGGCGTGGGCTGCCCGTTCTCTGGGGCACACTGGAGGTTATGCCCCCATCTCCTGTTCCGTGGCAGAACCCACCCTCCGAGCGAGGCTCTGATGAGGCTTTCACAATCCCTAACAAGGACGATCTCCATCGATGCAAGTCTCCCTGTTTGAGATGGCATGCGTGCTCCTCACCCAGGCTCCTGAACAAAGCCCACCCCCTTGTCTTGGCACCACTGAGAGTGCCCACTGAGGGGACTCCGGCACCAGATTGTGGGAACAGTCATGAGAAAGCAGCTCAGACATCACACCCAGAGCCCTTGATCCCGACACACCGGGTATTCCTTCACAGTGCTCTTCCTGCTTCCTGGACACGTGGAACTGCTTCTGCACCAGGGAGGATCCGTCCAGAGCCCTTTGGGTGGGTGCTCAGGGCAATAGCTGCTGCCTCTTCCTTCTGCTCTGCACTGGGAGGCGCTGTACTCTCCCCATATGGCACGGAGCAGAACGCACACCCTTGGATCTGGAAGAAATGAACATCCTGCCCGTTAGTTAGCCCTGGGAGTCACTGACTTGGTTCTTCCCTGGACAGCAATGTCCTACAGGGCACACAGAAAGCCACGGAAGTGTGGTCTGCGGGTTGAGGTGGGTATTCAGACGCCAGCCTGCAGCCCACTTACATTGTTTCTTTTGGACTGACACCTTGCTGGATGCTTGGATGCCCATAGCGTAGGGGAAGGGACGTCCTGGAGTCCGAGGCGTGGGCGGGGAGCTGGCCCCTGTCCATTGCCGCAGCTCCGCAGCAGCAGGATGGCCCTGGGAGGTGGAGGTGAGTCACTGGGACCTGGGAGAGGAAACGGCGCTCGCTAAATTTAAACCCCTTTCTTGATGTATTTGTGAGGTTGTTCTGTTACTTTCCTGGGAAAATGCACCAAACAGAGAAAATGGCAGGGACACAGAGAAGAATGTTATCGAGTTTAGACAGTAATTATTAATCCTGTGATTTTCAGATGGACTCCGTTCATTTGGATAAGCAGAGGAAACTTGGCAGAAACGACCAAATGCAAAATGTGTGTAGCAGCCTGAGATCGGCCGTCTACTGAAACAAAGGAAGCAGTTCAGTCGGAAACCATGCTTAACTGTGTTGCTGTCTTTAGCCATCAAGGCCCTGAGAACCAGTGAACAATCCGGCTTGGCTGCTTAGAACATTTTTTCTATACTTGCGTTAAATAGATATCCGAGAACCATTACTCATTTTTAATGTGGAGAAGTCGCTATTCTATTCTCGTATTCTATGTTTTTTAAAGCGGCAATTTGAATTATTTCGTGGGATAGAAAACCTTAAACACAAAGTAACGTTTCTAACAAAAGGTCTGTCGATCAAGTGACAAACACGTCCTTACTTTAGATACCAGCACGACTGAGGCAACAACATGAAAACGCCTAAAACGAGCTGCTGGGGAGACAAGATCTGGCCGCGAACAGAACTCGCAGCAGCTCATTAATGGGACCGTCCGGCAGGAAGGGGGGTTGGCAGCCTTCTCCCAGGGCTCCCCACGCTCCCTCCCCTGGTGTGGCGTGGCCTTCCTCCTCACATGTGGTCTGGATCAAGCAATGCGTTGTTCTCATCCATCAGGAGTGACGGGCCGGGCACGATGGCCATACCTGTGATCCTGGCACTCTGGGAAGCTGAGGCAGGAGGAGCTCCTGAGCTCAGGAGTTTGAGACCAGCCTGGGTAACATAGGGAGTCCCTGTCTCTACAGAAAGTAAGTTAGCCAGATGTGGTGGCACACGCCTGTGGTCCCAGGTATTCAGAAGACTGAGGTGGGAGGATCGCTTGAACCCAGGAGGTAGGGACTGTAGTGGGCTGTGATGGCACCATGGCATTCCAACCTGGGCAAGAGAGTGAGACCCAGTTTCTAAAAAAAATGAAAGAAAGGCAGGGTGCAGTGCCTCATATCTGTAATCCCAGCACGTTGGGAGGCCAAGGTGGGCGGATCACTTGAGGTCAGGAGTTCGAGACCAGCCTGGCCCACATGGTAAAACCCTGTCTCTACTAAAGTACAAGAATCAGCTGGGCATGGTGGCACACGCCTATAATCCCAGCTATTCTGGAGGCCGAAGCAGGAGAACTGGGAGGCAGAGATTGCAGTGAGCTGAGATCGTGCCACTGCACTCCAGCCTGGGTGACAGAGCTAGATGCCATCTCAAAAAAGATAAAAATAAAAATAAAATTAAAAGAGTGATGAGACATCCTGAGATTCATTCATACAATGCCGTGATTCAGGTCTCAGGGCACTTTTGCCCCTACTCACTTTGATGAAGCCAGTGCTGGGTTGCCAGCCGAGGTGGGGAGGCTTATGGGCCAGGAACTGAAGGCAACCGTGAGAGCCAGACCCCTCCACCACTCCCAAGACAGCAGGAAACTCACTCCAACAGCCACCCTGGGATGCTGCCACAGCTGATCCTGGAGGTGACCATGACCCTGGCTGACACTGGACTGCAGTTTTGTAAGGGAGACTGAGCTGGGACCCAGACCTACAAATCTGAGATGGTAAACACTGTTTTAAGCTGTGTGTCGCAGTGACTCGTGTGGCAGTGGATTTCTAGCAGAGCCGTCGTTCGTGTCTGGCTCCTCTCGGCTCAATGCTCTGAACAGCCGCCCACGCTGTTGTGCATGTTAGCGGTGGATTTTTTATTGCTGAGTAATATTTCATTCCATTGCATGCTCACACCTCAGTTTGTTTAACTGTCTACCTGTTGATGAGCTCTGGAACGTATGCAGTTCTGGGCTATTATGAGTAAAGCTGCTTTTAACATTTAAATACAAGTCTGTGTATGGACACGTTTTCATTTCTTTTGAATAAATATGTGCGGGATTACTGGGTTTCAAGGGGACTGTATATTTAAGTTGGTAAGAAGCTGCCAATCTGCTTTCCTTTCTTTTCTTTTTTTTAATTTATTTTTTATTTATGTATTTATTTTTTGAGATGGAGTCTCACTGTGTCACCCAGGCTGTAGTGCAGTGGCGTGATCTCGGCGCGCTGCAACCTCTGCCTCCCAGTAGCTTGGATTACGGGTGCACACCACCACACCCAGCTAATCTCTGTGATTTTAGTAGAGATGGAGTTTCACCATGTTGGCCAGACTTGTCTCGAACTCCTGACCTCAGGTGATCTGCCCGCCTTGGCCTCCCAAAGTGCTGGGATTACAGGCATGAGCCACCGAGCCTGGCCTTCAATCTGCTTTCCAAAGTGGCTGTACTTTGTACTCCCCGCAATAGTGTGTGAGGGTTTAGGTTGCTCCAATGCTGATCAACACTTGACATTGGAAGTCTTTAAGTTTAACCATTTTATGACCGTGTAGAGGGATGTCATTTTGGGTTTAACATGCACTTTCTTTTTTTAAAATTTTTTTTCTTTTTTTACGAGACAGAGTCTCACTGTGTCACCCAGGATAGAGTGCAGCGGCAAGACCTCGGCTCACTGCAACCTCCGCCTCCTGGGTTCACGCCATTCTCCTGGCTCGGACTCCTGAGTAGCTGGGACTACAGGCAGCCACCACCATGCCGGGCTAATTCTTTTGTATTTTTAGTAGGGATGGGATTTCACCATGTT
>NW_012122820.1:1039224-1039987 GCF_000951035.1 Colobus angolensis palliatus | reverse complement strand
AAGGAAGGAAGGAAGAAGGAAGGAAGGAAGGAAGAAAGGAAGGAAAAGAAACAAACACCAGTTAGGAACAATAAAGAATGGAAATGAAGTGTGCAGACTTCAAACCTTGCAGAAACCTGTGAATGATAGATGGGACATGCATTTGCCTCTAGGACTGAAGGAAGAGGAGACAATTTGATGCCACCAAACCACCAAATATTTGGCTAAGATGCCCGCCCAGCTTCAACTGACATACACACAACAGCACAACTTTCTAGCAAAAGTTCATCATGGACGCGGAGGCTCACGCCTGCAATCCCAGCACTTTGGGAGGCCAAGGGGGAGGATCCCTTGAGGCCAGGAGTTTGAGACCAGCCTGGAAAACATAGTGAGATCCCATCTCTACAAAAAATAGAAAACTATCTGGGTACAGTGACGTGCCTCTGTGGTCCCAGTTCCTCCAGAAGCTGAAGTGGAAGGATCCCTTGAACCCAGGAGGTGGAGGCTACAGTGAGCTGAGATCGTGCCACTGCACTCCAGCCTGGGCTACAGAGCAAGACCTTGTCTCCTAAAAGAAAAAGAAGAAGGCCGGGCGCGGTGGCTCATGCCTGTAATCCCAGCACTTTGGGAGGCCGAGATGGGCAGATCACAAGATCAGGAGATCGAGACCATCCTGGCTAACACGGTGAAACCCCGTCTCTACTAAAAATACAAAAAATTACCCGGGCGTGGAGGCGGGCGCCCGTAGTCCCAGCTACTCGGGAGGCTGAGACAGGAGAATGGC
>NW_012122820.1:1037377-1038999 GCF_000951035.1 Colobus angolensis palliatus | reverse complement strand
AAAAAAAAAAGATATTCTCAGATAAGACCTTCACAGATATTGAAGGGATTGCGACCATGAGCCACTCTCGCTGCTTGGTCCCAAAGCTCAGGAATGAAAGCCAGGGAGGGCCGGGCACTGTCCTGAGGCTGTGATGGAGCCCTGGCCACACCGTGTGTGTGGACTTTGCAAATATGGAGCGCGCACCTCCTCCTCCATTTGCTGAGCACCTACTTCATCCAATACACCACCAAGGAGAAGATCGGCAAGACCCCTGTTCTGGAGGGGAAAGAATAAAAATTATGCCTCTCACCGGGGGCTGGGCCAAGCTCTGGGCATTCATGGATTAACTCCTAAATTAACCCACGGAAGGAACATGTGGGAAGGGGCACGTGGGAACCAGGCTGCCCATGTGCAGAGCACGGGCTCGGAAAGGAACCCCGGGAACACAGGGAGGTCAATGCCTCTGTACCCAAAGGACCCCTCTCGGCAGTGACCAGTGAGCAGCCAGGAAGGGGGCCTTGGGGCTGAGACCGTTGGGCTTATTACAGCCCCGTTCCTGGATTTAAGAAAGCAGGCTGTGGCTGGGTGCGGTGGCTCATGCCTGTAATCCCAGCACTTTGGGGGGCCGAGGCGGGTGAATCATGAGGTTAGGAGTTCAAGACCAGCCTGGCCAACATGGTGAAACCCCATCTGTACTAAAAATACAAAAAATATCTGGGCGTGATGGCAGGTGCCTGTAGTCCCAGCTATTCGGGAGGCTGAGGCAGGAGATTTGCTTGAATCTGGGAGGTGGAGGTTGCAGTGAGCCGAGACTGTGCCATTGCACTCCAGCCTGGGCAACAGAGCAAGACTCCATCTCGAAAAATAAAATAAAATAAAGCAAGCAAGCTGGAACCAGCCTCATTCTTCCATTTCCCACAGTAGGGATTGGGCTGGAAATTCTGCAGCAAATCCCTCTCTGCACTTTCCTCCGCCTGCCCCTGTGCCACCAGGGCCCTTCATCCAGAAGCAAGCAGCCTCGGGGACAGCTTTGGCATGTTTAAGTGTTTTCACGAGGGCTTCACTGTACTGTCAGCGACATCGCGAGCCCAGAAGTGAATAACTGACATAACAATGATTAAAGTTTGTGAGCAGCCTCTTCAGGAAACGGCAGCGCAACTTTATGTTCAAAAGATCCAAAGCAGGAGAGCGTGAGGCCTTCCCTTTCCCAGATCCTAGGGGTGTGGAGGACGGGCCTGGGGCCCTGAGAGGTGTGGAGAGCCAGAACTGCGACCTGCGGCACAGCCCCCACCTGCTTTTCCTCTCCCCGCCCCCGTCGAGGGTCCCCAGGGACCAGGACTTGCTCCCAAAGTCGCCTCGCCCTGGCTCTGGCGAAGGCAGGAGGGTTTTGGAAGCAGCCGCTGGTGGAGGTCTCTCTCCTGACAGCTGCAGGGACTGGCCCCCTCCCTACCCCCCGCCGGCGCAGCCAGAACCGGCCACGCAGACCTGCGACCCCCTACAAACCGCCTCGGGACGAGGTTCTGTCGCGTCCGTGGACCACGGTGTCCACGCGGGACTTGTGCCACGGTCCCCTCCCATGAAGACACGCGGAGAGTCCCGTCTGCGGCGCGTGAGGGCAGCGGTCCCGGAGAGCCAGACCC
>NW_012122820.1:1030107-1036612 GCF_000951035.1 Colobus angolensis palliatus | reverse complement strand
CCGCCGTCCTGGTGCTGAACCCCGGCGGGACAAGAGCGTCGTAGGCTACCGGGTTCCCCGGCTCCGTGGCGCGCGTGGAGGGTCCCCGGGTCCGCGGCACTCGCGGGTCCCTGCCCGGCCGGTGCCTTGAGGAAAGGAAAGACCCGAGAACTCGGTGCGGGGAGGCTGCTCCCTTTGCCCTGGGAGCCGTTCCCCGTTCCCCGAATGAGCTTCCCCAGCCGGCGGGTCTGGGAGGGACGGAGGAGGCTGTGTCGCTGTGGAGGGTGGGCCCGGCCTCCAGGGTCTCCTTTCAGAGCCCGTTTCAAATGGCGTGGACAGAACTCCTGAGTGTGTGCAGGTGGACGGCGGCCAGGTACCCCTGGCCACAGAAAAGAGATGGTGGATTTCTTAACTGTTTTGGGAGGGGCTCCCCAGAGAAGGAAGAGGCTTAGAAGGAGGCCCCCCAGGGCTGGAGCCCCCTCTGACCTACAGCCCCTCCACCCCCTCCTCTCTGGGCGTCTGAAATGGGTTCCACAGCCACCCAGGCAACTTGGCCCCACCACTGGGCCTGGCTGCCTTCCCTAGGAGTCACGAGAGGACATTTAGGGGCGTCTTTGAAAATCACCTCAGTGCAAAGACTGCAGAAGAAACAGCAAGAAGCCGTCCCCCAGCACTCGGGATCTCAGAGACCGTGAAGATGTAGACATAGAGGTGGCTGACCGCAGTAGAGGTGGCAGCACCCAACACGGGGCGGCGTGTCAGAATTTTCCTGTTGGAGGTGTGGGGGACACAGCCCAGAAGGCCTGGGTCCAGCGGCAGCCGTGTGCCCATCAGGAGACCGCAGGGTCGGCGCTGCCTCTGGATCTAAGCAGCCCCTGTCCTGGGAAGAGCTTTGTTTTTCCGTCAATCCCAGTGGGCCTTTCTCCCCTTGTCCTTAGCCTCCTTCAAGGTGAGAGGAAGGACAAAGCCTCGGGCACAGTCGTAGATGCAGTGCTGGAGACGTGCGGCCAGCTGCCAGCCCAGGCCCACAGCCACTTAGCCAAGAGGCTGAAATCTAGACGGCTCTGAAACCCCAAAGTTTTAGCCCAAGTTTGACACCGGAACTCAGTTGGCGGCAAGTCCCGTCCCGCACGGACGCGAGACTCTTCTCATCGTTGTTAATCCTGCCTCTGGACCTATTTATATACACTTCCTGCCGGGAAATTCTCCAGGCTGCCCCCAGCCCCAGCCTCTGTGTCCACCACTTCCCTTTTCTAGTATCTGAAGATCCTTCATCCTAGCCTGCATCTGGCTCCTGGACTGCTGGGGAAGGGGTTCTGTGGCTGTTTCCCCGGGCAGGAGAGCTGGAAGGCCACGGCCCAGCCAGGAGTGGGGGCCTCTGGGCCTGCGGTCACTCCCATCTCTGGAAGAGGGGTGCCGTTGGGGAGCACACCTTGCCTGGTGAGAGGTGCACTGCCTCGCTGAGTTCCCCTCTAGCTCTCTGGTTGAAAATAGTGACCACCTGGCTGCACGCTGCAGCCTCTCCTTTGAGGTCATTCTGTCCACACACATGTGCTGGGCTCACCCTCCTGCTCTTGGCATCTAGGGGCAGGCCTGGAGGGTGGAAGCACCTGCCAGCTCAGCCCTAGGGGCCACCTTCAGACTTAGCGGGGTGCTGTCCATGAAGAGCCTCTCCTCCCATCCGCGTTTGTGCCCCTCCGCTCCAGAAACCAGGACAGTCGCCCTCCCTTCCCTCAGTCTCGGGGTCCTTGTCCTGGAGCTGTATCAGGTGTCAGTGGGACCCATTCTGGCCATTACCCCAGGTCCCCATCGCAGCAGCTCCTCATGGGAAAGGCTGGGTGGGATAGGAAAGGAGTGTGGCGGCCGTGGGTCGGCCCGAAGTGTGAAGACCCATGCACGCGGCAGGCACTGAGCTTGCCGACTGTGTGCCCGCGTGGGTGGCCCTCCCGGGCTGCCGGCACCTCCGTCTCCCTGGAGAAGCTGTGCTGCGGCTCCTACCGTGCCAGCTCGCGGTGCGCTGGTGGCGGTGCTCCTCTTTGCCTTGGTAACTGCAATGCTGGGAGGCTTGTGCTGCTCTAAAAGCAGAGCTGTGGGATATGTGGGCTGGGTGTGCGCCGTGGAGGAGCCTGGAGGGGGAGGATCCCAGCTACACCTACCGTCCCTGTCTGTCCCCAGGGTACAGACAAGTGACAGGGATGGGTTTGTTTTTCAGTGGGGCCAGGAGGGCAGGAGGCCAGGTGACCCAGGGAGAGCAACCCGAGGGGGAAGCTGCCATGTCTTCGTGGCGCCCACTCTGCCCCCTGAGTTTGGAGTCCTAAATCCGAGTGTAGACTTGGAGCCTGGTGTATGGCCCTGAGCCCCTCTGTCCATCCACCCAAAGGAAACCCCAAGCTCAGGCTACCACTGGGCCCCAGGGCCACCAGGTAAGGCAGCAGCCCTCTCCCGAGATCTCCATGATGTACCAGAGTCAGGACGTCCCCACCTGTGTCGAACTCCCCTGGTGCAGGCTGTGTCCCCGCAGCCCCCGCTAGCTCTGCCTGCCCTGTACATCCTGACCTGAGGAAGTGGGGGGCCCTCCAGACCCCAGAGTCTGGCATGAAGCACATGCCCCCGCACGCTGGCCCTTCCCATCTGTTCACAGTGGGAAAAGGACCGGCCGCTCTCCTAGGTGAGAAATGGCGTGGGGGGGCGGGGAGCCTGCTTCCTTCTCGCCCCCAGGAGACGACAAAGGTGCCCCCAGGTGAGCTTCGTGGCAGGGGCTGCTCCTGGTCTTGCCTTCATGCCCCCCACACGTGCCACCACCCTGAGATGGGCAAGAGACGTGGCCCAGGAAGGACGGTGTCTCCTATGGCCTCATTCCAGGCAGGCTAGATGGCAGCTGGGCTGGTCCAAAAATAAAGCCTCACTCAGATCCCTTTGCGTCTGACCTTCTGGGTGACTTCCTTTTGCGTTTTTAATTGGCCAGGACTTAATTTGATTCCATCTTATCCTTTGTTACCAAAGTGCTTGCCCCTCCTTAGCCCTGCGCCGGGCCACTCTGGGGGGCCAGTGGGTGTGGGATTGTGGGTCCGGATGTATAGCAGCCCTGGACGCTGCCTTCAGGTGTCTCCTCCTGCCAGAGTTGGGCCACCATGGTCGCCCAGGACGGATTGGGGGTGGCAAAATCTCGTTAGCTAAGGAACGTTTGGTTCAAAGTCAAAATCTTTGAAAGGTCAGTATGTAAAACAAGAAGAAAAGTGGTTCGGAAGGAAAGGGAGAGGGCCTGAGCCCCCACCTGCTGCTGCCTCCCAAACCCTGGTGGTCTTCGGGGGCCCCAGGACGCACCTGAGGATAAAGTGTGTGGAGCAGGGTTGAGGCTGGACGTAGGGAGAGGCAGGGAGAGTGTCTGCCTCCCTGCGTCCTTCCCAGTGTTTCTCCGCAACTGTGGGTTTAAGATTTGGAGCTGCCCCTGCAGCTCCCCGGCAGGACTTAGCCTGAAGCACCAGACCCACTTGCCTCTCCCTTGGGAAGCCAAGGGCTCAAGGGGGCTGGAGCTGGAGAGGCAGACAAGCAGAGTGGGCTGCAGGTGAGCTGTGTGGGGTGCTGGGAGGGAGCTGCACGGGGTGGGGCTGGTGGCCCAGCCTCAGCTTGACTGCGCCAGACAGGCAGCGTGGAGGGGTGCCTCGAGCCCAGGTCGCAGTCTCTGAGGGAGCAGGAGGCCAACGACTGTGGCCCCCACTGTGAGGAGGGGAGGGGCTGTCAGCTGGGTCCTGGGGAACCACGCGTGGAGGAGACCTGGGACTGTGCTCTTCTCTTGGTGGCCTGTGGAGTGGCCCAGCATACGGCACCCGCTCAAAGCTGTGTCTGAACTGGGGTCAAATCTGTCTCTAGGCTTGTTGAGGCGGAAGCTGCTGACTCAGGCCCTGACCCCTCATCTGTCTGGGAGGGCTTGGGCCAGGCTCAGGGGCCTGGTGACCTGGAGGCTATGTCTGAAGCCACTCCGCCACCCCCTTGGATAGAAATGATTCCAAGAATACAGGGAGGTTAATCGCAAGGCCCCGCCCCGGGACCAATCCCGGCCCTGTGTGCAGGAGGACAGGTGTGCCATTCACCAGGAATTGGGCGGCTTGAAACAACGGACTCTTATTCTCTCGCAGCTCGGGAGGCCAGGAGCCTGAAATCAAGGTGTGGGTGGGGCTGGTTCCCCTGGAGGCTCTGAGGGAACCTCTGTTCCCGGCCTGTCTCCAGCTCCGGTGGTGGCTGGAAACCCTGGCCTCCCTTGGCCTGTGGATACCTCACCCCAATCTCTGCCTGCACTGTCACCAGCTTCTTCCCTCTTCTCTTCTAAGGACACCAGGCCTTGGGTTTAGGGCCCACCCAATCCAGTATGGCCTCATCTTAACTAATTACCTCTGCAAAGACCTTATTCCCAAATAAGCTCACATTCTGAGGCTCTGGGTGGATGTGCATTTTGCGGACACTGTTCAACCCAGTGCAGGTGAGCAGATGGGGGCCGGGGGTGCTGGGGTGCTCCGTGCTCTGGCAGCATGGTGTGTATAGGGAGGAGACGCCTCCCTCAAGCCTGAGTGCCCCCATGGCCCTGCTGGCTGCCCCGAGCTGGTCCGAGGTCGAGTTAAACTCCAGAAACACATGGCCATTTGGGGACCTGGGCCTCATCCTGGGCCTTCCTGGGAGGAGACAGAGAATAGGAGGCTGTGGGTCTGGGTTTTGGGGCCCTGTCCTCTTCCTGTCCCTGCATCTTGCTTCCTCCTCACATTCCTCTTCTCCAAACCATCTGATGGGGGAAGCTTTGCCCTCAGAAGCCGACCGGGAGACCTCTTCGGTGAGGGACCCTGGGGTGGAGACCCCGAGGCCAGCCTCTGTGGGCTGGTTGAGGAGGGAGGCTGTTAGCTTGGGGCTTGGCCCACACTGGGGGGCTCTGTCCGACCCAGGGCCACCTCCTTCAAAGCCAGGAGAGCAGAGTGGGCACTGAGGTCAGAGGAGGAAGCCAGGTCAGGGCAGGTGGAAGAGGCTGAGGACGTCCCGGGATTCCCTGTGTCCAGCCAGAGCCTCGGGGACTGGCCAGGCCCCTGCTTGCAAGGGCTCCTACAGTGGCCCCCCACACCCTGGCCCAGGTGCCCAGAACAGTGCTGCATTCCCAGGAAGGGACCCAGGCTCAGTGGAATCAAATTAAGTCCTGGCCTGTCTGACCAATGGCCTTGCGTCCCCAGAGCAATGAATGACATTGGCGACTACGTGGGCTCCAACCTGGAGATCTCCTGGCTCCCCAACCTGGATGGGCTGATAGCCGGCTATGCCCGCAACTTTCGGCCTGGCATCGGAGGTGAGGGGCGGCCCAGGCCCGGCAGGCAGGACCCCTGGGGCCCGGGCTAGGCCGTGGCTGTGTGGCCCACTGGGCTACGGGCTGGGCTCTGGGCAGGGAAGCCTGGCTGTCCCCTGGGGGCTCCATCAGAGCCAGGCTCCCACAGAGACAGCCAGGGAGGTGCAACGTCTCGGGCCATGGGGCTGACTGCCTGTGACTGGGACCCTGGCAGGATCCCATCCTGGCTCCCGCGCTGGGCTGGCCTCAGCCCTTCTTAGTTCTTCTCCTTCCTCGCAGGGCCTCCCGTGAATGTGGCCCTCGCTCTGGAGGTGGCCAGCATCGACCACATCTCAGAGGCCAACACGGTAGGTGCCACAAGCCTCTGCCTCAGGCATGGTGGGTGCCCACAGCCTCTGCCCTGGGCTGCATGCCCCTGGGGGTGGAGCGAGGCTGACCCCGGCTCCTGTGCCGCCTCCACAGGAGTACACCATGACGGTGTTCCTGCACCAGAGCTGGCGGGACAGCAGGCTCTCCTACAACCACACCAATGAGACCCTGGGCCTGGACAGCCGCTTCGTGGACAAGCTCTGGCTGCCCGACACCTTCATCGTGAACGCCAAGTCGGCCTGGTTCCACGACGTGACGGTGGAGAACAAGGTCATCCGGCTGCAGCCCGACGGCGTGATCCTGTACAGCATCCGGTGAGCGGGCTGCCCACCGGGGCCCTGGGGGAGAGCCTGCCCGGGCCCAGTGTCGGCGCCTGGACGCTCCAAGGCTTGGAAAAGCTCGAGCGGTTCCTGCTGCCAGGAGCCGGCGGGGGGCAGAAGCTGAGCAGTTATTTATATCCCCGCAGCTGCTGGGGAAACATCCACACTCCAAGGTCGCCGACAGGAAGCCGGCAGATGTGGCTTTTTGGCCAACACAGTGCCTTTTGGTTTTTAAAATGGGGTGGAATAAAATTAACCTTTGTGAAGTGAACAATGCAGTGGCATTTGGCAGATTCGCCCTGTTGTGCAACCCCACCTCTGTCTGGTCCAAAACACTGCAGGACCCCGAAAGGAGACCCAGCCACTGAGTAGGTGCGATCCACTCCACCCCTCCCTGGAGCCCCAGCAGCCACCCGTTTGCTTTCTGTCTCTGTGGATCTGGCCAGAGACAGAAACATTTCACCGAAAGGGAATCACACGCTGTGTGTGGGACCGTTTATGACTCTGGCTTCATACT
>NW_012122820.1:1024638-1024985 GCF_000951035.1 Colobus angolensis palliatus | reverse complement strand
GACCTAGGGCCGGAGACCCCCAGACATTTCAGGCCATGTGGTTGGTGGGGAGGGCAGGGGTCTAAGTCTCTCTTCTGAGCCCTGCTGTGGGCCCCGTAGCTGCCAAGCCCTGCCGCCCCTGAGTCCCACGTTTGGGCTGGGCTGGGCAGGGACGGGGGCGCTGACGGTGGCTGTCCCGACAGCCGGCCAGTTCCCGCGGCTCAGCCTGCACTTTCACCTGCGGAGGAACCGCGGCGTGTACATTATCCAGTGCTACATGCCCTCCGTCCTGCTGGTCGCCATGTCCTGGGTCTCCTTCTGGATTAGCCAGGCGGCGGTGCCCGCCAGGGTGTCTCTAGGTACGGGGC
>NW_012122820.1:1020236-1021935 GCF_000951035.1 Colobus angolensis palliatus | reverse complement strand
GGTCAGTGCCCTGTGGAATCAGGGTGGCAGCTAGGCCTGGGTGGCCCCCATCTCCATACCACTGGGGACCCGGGGGTGACTGTGTGAGTCACCTGTCCTTAGCAAGGCCTGCAGCAGCCCTGGCAGGCTGAGCAAGCAGCAAGATCAAGTCACCGATGGGGCCCAGGCATTGCACCTGGGGACCGACGCAGGCTGAGCTGCTTCCCTCAGGGCCAGGCTGTGCCCCAGAGCAGATGAGGGCATTGCCCACCACTGCCCAGACCATGCCCCATGCACCACCTCTGTCACCTGCTGGAAGGTCCCCCCACGCCACTTCCTAATGACCGCTCCTCATTTCCAGGCTGCCCTTTAGCGCCCGTGTTCTGCAGGATAAGGCTATGAGGCTTGGCAGTGTCGTTCTGCGGGTGAGACAGGCTGGGGATGGAGGGGATGGGACAGACCAGGCTCTGGTGTGGCCACAAGCAGCACACAGAGCAGGAGTGAGCTTTGGGGCAAGCAGAGAGCAGGTGGCCGGGCAGCAGCAGAACTGGATCTGGGTCAGCTGGGGCTCCGGGCCACCTCCTGACACCAGGGTGAGGCGGCTGAGCCTGCCAGCTCCCTGTCCAAGGACGGAGATACCCCTGCAGGGCCGGCTCTCACCGCCCTGCCTCCTGCCCTCTGCTCCCTGGGCCTCCCTGCAGGGTTACCGCTCCCTTCTCCCTGGAGCCCACTTTGCTCTGGGGATAGAAGCCCAGGCCGTAGATGGCACACACTATAGCTATGGGATGGGCCCCAGGCTGCCCACCACCACTGCCCACCCCAGGCTCCCAGGCTCCCGCCTCAAGGGCGGGCCTTCCACCCAGGGCAGCCAGGGAGGGTTGGCTCCAACTCCTGGGCCTTTGGGGGAAGGGTGGGTTGGTTCAAGATTCTGGGAACTATTTGGTGGCATCCCCTGGACCTGGAGGCTGTTGAGCCACCCCCCACACCCCTCTCTGCTGCGAGGACCCTGGCCCCCATCTCTGCCTTGTCCTCCTTGCGGCCGCAGGCTGCCCTCTTTCCCGGGCTTGTACCCACCAGGAGCTATTTAAAGCCAGCCTTTGCAACTGCCTCGGGCACCCACGCAGCCAGGCCCGCCTGGGCAGCAGCCGTGCCTGATTCTGCAACCAGCAGTCACTCCCCCCAGCAGGCTGCTGTTTTTGCCCACATATTTACAGGGCCAGGAAGGACGGGAGGGCGCATGCTTTCAAACGCGACTTCTATTCCGGTAGTGAGGGCAGGAGCAGATGAAGGCGGGGGCGGGTCAGAGTTTGCAGCTGAGAGGAACCTGTTTGGGGAGGGGATGCCAGTGATGTCTGTGACAGGGGGCACCTGGGGCAGAGGCTGGTGGGCAGAGAGGCTGCCAGCTCCATACACCCCCATCTCAGCAGGGACAAGTCTTTGGGGGCTGGTGACTTCCTGGTCTCCATGGAAGCTGGACTGTGTACCATGAGCAGTGACCCCTGAGTGCCCCTGAGAGCTGGGCCCGCTCTTCCCCGAGGCTGGAGGCCTCAGGTGGAGTGAAAGGGGACAGGACATCGAGGACAGCATCCAGCTTCCCTGTCCCGTGGCAGGCGTGGGGCAGGCATCGGCTGTTACCCTGCCCCTCCCCTCCAGCGAGGCAGGCGGGTGCACAGGCCAAGTGGAGCTTACACCTAGGGGCGTCCTCCTGTGGGTTCCCCTA
>NW_012122820.1:1019122-1019787 GCF_000951035.1 Colobus angolensis palliatus | reverse complement strand
GAGCAGGGAGTGGGGAGGGATGAGGAAGGAGGGAAAACAGGAATGCACTTTACAACCTGGGACGGCCAGGTTCCAGCCCCACTGGCGACCCTCTGCCCAGAGCCAAGGGGAATGTGCCTCCATGTTGTCCTTTTAAGTTTTTTTTTTTTAATTTAAAACAAAATGTTTAGTATAGACAGGGTCTCACTATGTTGCCCAGGCTGGTCTCGAACTCGTGGGGCTCAAGTGATCCTCCTGCCTCAGCCGCTGAAAGCACTGGGGTTACAGACATGAGCCACCCTGCGCAGCCTGAATTGTCCTTTTGAAGAATGAGCAGCTGGGCGTTTATCCACCAACCCCCACCCAGCTCACATTCCCCAGGTCTGCCCTGCACGCAAGCTGGATGAGCGCCCTGCAATGCTATGGAGGGCGCTAGAGGTGGCACTGACTGCAAGTGCGTTTTGTTTGTTTGTTTTTGAGATGGAGTCTTGCTCTGTCCCCCAGGCTGGAGTGCAGTGGTGCAATCTCAGCTCACTGCAACCTCCGCCTCCTGGGTTCACGTGATTCTCCTGCCTCAGCCTCCCAAGTAGTTGGGACTACAGGTGCACGCCACCACACCCAGCTAATTTTTGTATTTTTAGTAGAGACAGGGTTTCACCACTTTGGCCAGGATGGTTTCGATCTCT
>NW_012122820.1:1008785-1018802 GCF_000951035.1 Colobus angolensis palliatus | reverse complement strand
CATGTTGGCCAAGAAGGTCTCAATCTCCTGACCTCATGATCCGCCCACCTCGGCTTCCCAAAGTGTTGGGATTACAGGTGTGAGCCACTGCGCCCGGCCATGAGTGAGTTTTATCTGCCCCCACAGCTGCTGCTTAAACCAAATGCAGCCCGAAGGGCGCAACCCAGGCCCCAGAGCAGCTGGGAGCCCCAGCACTGCTTGCATCTGTTCCGGCGGATGCCATGTGAAACTTGTCTGCGGCTGATTCTTCAGGGTGGTGGCAGCCAAAGCAACAGAGACAGCTGTGGAAGTCGCGGGGGGGCTGGTGATGAGCCAGTCTGCAGGCACCCCCACGGCAGGAGGGCCCTCCTCCTCCTCCACCCTGGTGCTCACTCCTGCTGGCAGAGGTTACATCTGGTGCTGTGACCCAGACCCCATCTGAGGAGTGAGGCTCGGTCACCGGCTTGTCAGGTGGGTGTCACTCATCGCCCACTCTGTGCCCCAGCATGGAAGCCACAGAGGTGATTCCTCCGAGCTCCAGGCATTGTCCTCCCTGGCCCTACAAGTGCTCCCTCATGCTAATCCAGTGGGATAACCCCTGCCTGTGCCCACAG
Organism: Colobus angolensis palliatus; assembly: GCF_000951035.1. Classification (NCBI taxonomy): domain Eukaryota; kingdom Metazoa; phylum Chordata; class Mammalia; order Primates; family Cercopithecidae; genus Colobus; species Colobus angolensis. The sequence continues at coordinate 1,018,209 of NW_012122820.1, read as the reverse complement.
CCCACCAGCCGGGGGGCTACAGAGGCAGCCTGACTTCCAAGCTGCTGTCCTTGCCGGGGTTGAAGGTGGTTTCAGGGGCTCTGGCTTTGCCTTCTCTGCCATGGTGGCCCTCACTCCACAGGTCAGGGAAACAGTGAGAGGATCCTGGCAGCTGCTCAGGGCCACCAACCTGCTGTGGACCTGCAGACCGGGGTGCCACCACGGGATGGGTCCATAAACCCACTGGATGGCCATGGGCTGGGACCCCATTGGTCACTTGGCATCCCCAGGCCCCCATGCTGGCCAGGGGCTACTGTGACATGTTGGGTCTCCGGATGGCATCAGACCCAAGATCCCAAAGCCCTTCCCGTTGCAGGTGTCCTTTCTCCAGGACAGAGCTACTCTGAAGACACAGCCACAATGGCTTCAGGGGAGTCTTCATCACACCTGCATGTGGTTCATCACACCTGTGCGTGGTTCATCACACCTGTGCGTGGTTCATCACATCTGTTTCCTGTCAACCACAACTGCACACGGTCCATCACACTTGTGTGGTCCATCACACCTGTGCAGTCCATCACACCTGCGCACAGTCCATCACACCTGCTCGTGGCCCATCACACCTGCTTGCAATTCATCACATCTGCATGTTATCCATCACAGCTGTGTGCGGCCCATCACACCTGCTCGCGGTTCATCACTTCTGCATGTTGTCCATCACACCTGCACGTGGTCCATCACATCTGTGCGTGGCTCATCACACCTGTGCAATCCATCATATCTGTGTGTGGTCCATCACACTTGTGCATGGTTCATCACACCTGTGCAGTCCATCACACCTGTGCAGTCCATCACACCTGCATGTGGTCCATCACACCTGTGCGGTCCATCACACCTGTGGGCGGTCCATCACACCTGTGCAATCCATCACACCTGCATGCGGTCCATCACACCTGTGCAATCCATCACACCTGTATGCGGTCCATCATACCTGCTCATGACCCATCACACCTGTGCGATCCATCACACCTGTGGGCGGTCCATCACACCTGCATGTGGTCCATCACACCTGCTCATGACCCATCACACCTGCTTATGGTTCATCACATCTGCATGTTGTCCATCACACCTGTGTGCAGTCCATCACACCTGTGCAGTCCATTACACCTGCGTGTGGTCCAGCACACCTGTGTGTGATTCATCACACCTGTGCAAACCATCACACCTGCGTGTTGTCCATCACACCTGCAAGCAGTCCATTGCACTTGCGCATGGTCCATCGCACCTGAGCGATCCATTGCACCTGCATGGTCCATCACACCTGCATACAGCCCATCACACCTGCACACAGCCCATCGCACCTGCGAGCAGTCTATCGCACTTGCACGGTCCATCACACCTGCACATGGCCCATCACACCTGTGCATGGTTCATCACATCCACATGCTATCCCTTACACCTGTGCGCGGTCCATCACATCTCTGTGTGGTCCATCACACCTGTGCAGTCCATCACACCTGCACATGGCCCATCACACCTGCACACAGTTCATCACATCTGCATGCTATCCCTCACACCTGTGCGCAGTCCATCACACCTGCGCATGGCCCATCACACCTGCGCATGGTCCATCGCACCTGCGAGCAGTCTATCGCACCTGCACGGTCCATCACACCTGCACATGGCCCATCACACCTGTGCATGGCTCTTCACATCCGCATGCTATCCCTCACACCTGTGCGCAGTCCATCACACCTGTGCATGGTCCATCACACCTGCGCACGGCCCATCGCACCTGCACATGGCCCATCGCACCTGCGAGCAGTCTATCGCACCTGCACGGTCCATCACACCTGCACATGGCCCATCACACCTGTGCATGGTTCATCACATCCACATGCTATCCCTCACACCTGTCACACCTGTGTGTGGTCCGTCACATCTGTGTGTGGTCCATCACACCTGTGCGGTCCATCACACCTGCACACAGTTCATCACATCTGCATGCTATCCCTCACACCTGTGCACAGTCCATCACACCTGTGCGTGGTCCATCACACCTGTGTGTGGTTCATCACACCTGTGCAGTCCATCACACCTGCATGTGGTTCATCACACCTGCACGCGGTCCATCGCACCTGCACGTGGTCCATCACGCCTGTGCAGTCCATCACACCTGCATGTGGTCCATCACACCTGCATGCAGTCCATCACACCTGTGCGTGGTCCATCATATCTGTGCAGTCTATCACACCGTGTGGTCCATCACACCTGTGCACAGTCCATCACACCTGCGCATGGCTCATCACACCTGTGTGGTCCATTACACCTGTGCATGGTCCATCACACTTGCATGGTTCACCACACCTGTGTGTGGTCCATCACACCTGAGTGCGGTTCATCATGCCTGTGTATGGTTCATGACGCTTGTGTACAGTTCATCACACCTGTGATCACCTCTGTGTGTGGTTCATCATGCCTGTGTATGGTTCATCACACCTGTGTGCAGTTCACGCCTGTGTGTGATTCATCATCACACCTGTGTGCAGTTCATCAGGCCTGTGTGTGGTTCATCATGCCTATGTGATCACGCCTGTGTGTGGTTCATCGCACCTGCGTGCAGTCCATCACACCTGTGTGCGGTCCATCACACTTGTGTGTGGTTCATCATGCCTGTGTGTGGTTCATCACACCTGTGTGGTTCATCGCACCTGTGTGATCACGTCTGTATGTGGTTCATCATGCCTGTGTATGGTTCATCATGCCTGCGTGTGGTTCATCACACCTGTGTGCAGTTTATCATCTCACCTGTGTGCAGTTCACACCTGCATTCAGTTCATCACACCTGCACATGGTCCATCACACCTGTGTATGGTTCATCATGCCTGTGTGATCACACCTGTGTGCGGTTCATCGTGCCCGTGTATGGTTCATCATGCCTGTGTGTGGTTCATCACACCTGTGTATGGTTCATCACGCCTGTGTGTGGTTCATCATCACACCTGTGTGTGGTTCACACCTGCATGCGGTTCATCACACCTGCACATGGTCCATCACACCTGTGTGTGGTTCATCACACCTGCACATGGTCCATCACACCTGTGTGCGTCATCATGCCTGTGTGATCACACCTGTGTGCGGTTCATCATGCCTGTGTGGTTCATCACACCTGTGTGTGGTTCATCTCACCTACACATGGTCCATCACACCTGTGTGCGTCATCATGCCTGTGTGATCACACCTGTGTGCGGTTCATCACACCTGTGTGGTTCATCACACCTGTGTGTGGTTCATCTCACCTTTGTGTGTTTCATCACGCCTGTGTGATCACGCCTGTGTGCAGTCCATCACACCTGTGTGCGGTGCATCACACCTGTGTGTGGTGCTGCAGGGCCCTTCTCCGAGGAGACCAAGGCTCTCCTCCAACCAGTGGTCATGGCTGAGTTCTGGAAATAAGAGCAGGAGTCACAGTTTCCCACTGTGGCTGCAGGTCCCAGCCTTCTCCTCCCGGCGTTTGTTTATTTCTGGTTGTTCAAGTCCAGTGCCTACCTCAGCTAGCTGTTCATCACCCACTTCAGGGACATGGTGGCCCATGAGCCACAGATTGCGAGGGTCAGGCACTCTAGCTGCCTCCGTCAGTGCGCTGACACCCACCTTGCCTCCAGCAGTTGGCTCAGCCACACAGCTCCCATGGCAGGACCCCGGGCAGCACTTCCTCCTGCTAACACCATCCACGCAGCTCAGCTGTCCTGGAGCTTCTCAGCAGCTCTGCCTTGTGCCAGCACCGTGCTGGCTGCTCCACTGTGAGTGTGTACTCTGGGCCCTCCTGGGACCCAGGCAGGTGGCAGTCCCTGTGGTCTCATCCAGTGGACCCGCCCCCTCGGCTGGGCACTGCCCAGCACTTTGGGAGGTTGAGGTGGGAGGATTTATTGAGCTCAGGACTACAATGCCAGCCCAGGAGACATAAGGAGACCGAATTTCTGCAAAATAAAATAAAAAAGCCAGGTGTGGTGCGCACCTGTGGTTCCAGCTACTTGGGAGGCTGAGGTGGGAGGATTGCTTGAGCCCAGGAATCCAAGGCTACAGCGAGCTGTGACTGCACCGCTGCACTCAGCCTGGGCAACAGAATGAGACCTGTCTCAAAAAAAAATAAAATAAAAATGAATAAATCAATAAATAAACAATAAGCCCACCCCCAGGCCCAAGACTCTGCCTGAGTCTGTTTGGGCTGCCATAGACGGGTGGCTGATGAACAGGGTGATTTCCCACCGTTTTGGAGGGTGCAGGTCTGAGATGAGGGTGCTGGCGTGTTGGGGCCTGGTGAGGGCCCTCCTCCGGGTGTAGACGCCGGCTTCTCATTGTGTTTATGTGAGAGAAAGCGGACAAAGCCTTCTCAGGCCTCTTATGGAGGCACTAATCCCACCAGGAGGCTCCACCCCACTCACCTCATCACCTCCCAGAGGCCCCACCTCCTAATACCATCACCCCTGGGGGCAAGATTTCAACCTAGGAATTTTGGGGCAACAGAGACATTCAGCCCACTACAGACCCCTTCCTCACACTCCTCCAAGTGAATCAGGACTAGCTCTGTCTTGCTGGGACGTGAAATCTATCATCATAAATGGGTGCTTCTATGTCCCCCCGATCCAGCATCCTTCACACCATCCCAGCTGCGACCGCCTGTTCTCACCAGAGCCCATCAGTCAAGACCCACGGTGACCCGAGCCGTCGCCTCCCTGCTTGGGCCGTATGGAGGCTCCAGCTTTAGTCCTGGCTGCAGGGAGAGAAGGCAAGGCAGACTCTGAAGGGGACAAGTGTTATGAGTAACATCCCCGAGGAGACACTGAAGTCCTAGCCCTTGGTACCTGTGAGTGGGACCTTACTTGGAAATAGGGTCTTTGGAGACGTAAGTTAGATGGAGTCCTATTAGATTAGGGTGAGTCCTAAATCCAAACACTATCGTTCTAGAGGAGGAGACACAGACGCAGGGCGAAGAAGGCTGGGAGGGAACAGACAGAGATCGAGGTGACATGCCTGCGAGCCAAGGATTGCCAGCACCAGGAGAGAGGCCCGGGGCAGACCCTCCCACACAGCTGCAGAAACACCAGCACTGCCCACACCTTGGTTTGGGACTTCAGGCCTCCAGAGCTATGAGACGATACATTTCTGTTGCCCAAAGTCACCCAGCTTGTGGCCATTTGTCACGGCAGCCCCAGGAAACTGATATCTTGTAAGGTAGGTGCCCCAGATGAGATATTTTCAGGGACTCCAGACAGAAGTCTCCTCTCCTCTCCTCTCCTCCAACAAGTGGGGTGGAATTTGGGAGCACAACATTCACAGGTGAATTCACCCACAACGACCCCAAACCAGGCCCAGTTCTGATGCCTTCCCTGCCAGCTGCGCTTGGCATAGCCAACTCCCACGGCTGCACGGCGGTCTTCTCTGGGATCTGTTGCTCTTCTGCTCAGCTGTTGGGCCTGATTTTCAGCACCATCTGCTTTCTGGCTGCAGGAGAGGAGGGTCTCTTTCAATGCCACCATGGAGAACTTTCTGGCTTCTGCCACATTCCCTGAGGCCATAGTTGGTTCCAGACTCAGCCCTGGTGAGGGCTCTGCAGGCCAGCTTTCAGCTCCCCACCTTCCCCCTGCAGGAGGCCCTCGTTGTCACTGTCCTGGTGGGAGACCCAGAGCTACAACCCCACCCTGAAATCGGCCACCTCCAGGACCAACCGTCTTAGCTTGGGTGATCCCCAAAGCAGAGCCTGATATGAGACTTCAGTGCATGTAGTTATTTTGGGGGGTGATCCCAGGAGGCAGGAGTGAGAGGTGGGGTGAGACAGGGAGGAGGACACGCCAAGGCAGAGCAGCCGTAGAGGCAGGGGGAACGTTTGGGTGAGACTTGCCTGGCAACAGCCTACCCTGGCGGCTCTGAAACTACAGGCAAGCAGAGGGCATGTGGCCCAGAGCACCAAGAGCATCTAGGGTCAAGAGCTGGGGATTTCCCGCAAAATTAACCTAACCAATTTGGAGGAAATGAACACACTTCTCTCTCTTGCCTTCCTAAGTATGGGGCTTCTCCGGTGTCGGTGGCTGGGAGTGTGGGCTCTGGAGGGAGCCTGGCATGAGTCTTGGCCCTGACCGGTTGACCAGCTATTCGGACCAGATATGTAACCCTGGGCAAGGCATTTAGTCCCCTGAGCCTCAACATCTTTGTCCCTCAAATAGGGACGGGGACGATCCTCTCCTCACTGGGTTATTTTGAGCCTCAACAGGTATCATTAGCCAGATGCAGCTAGGCCAGTGCCTGGCAGGGCTACGGCTCAGTCATTTGCCTTTATTAGTTGGTCCAAGGCAGTCGTCTGCCTAGCTTGGGCGGAGATTAGCCTTGTCAGAGAAGAAATGCAAAAAGAACACTCGTTACTATTTAGGTTTAGACACTGGAAATAGGATTTGCAGCAAGACAATAGCCTTGCAATCTGGACTATTGTGTTAAAAATTCCCTAACTGGCTGGATGCGGTGGCTCATGTCTGTAATCCCAGCACTTTGGGAGGCTGAGGCGGGGCAGGGGGGAGGATCACCTGAGGTCAGGAGTTCAAGACCAGCCAGGCCAACATGGTAAAATACTGTATCTACTGAAAATACAAAAATTAGCTGGGTTTGGTAGTACATGCCTATAATTCCACCTACTCCGGGGACTGAGGCACAAGAATCACTTGAACCCAGGAGGTGGAGTTTGCAGTGAGCTGAAATTGTGCCACTACACTCCAGCCTTGGCAGCAGAGTGAGTGAGACTCTGTCTCAAACAAACAAACAAACAAAAATTTCCCTAACCAGGCCAGGCGTGGTGTAATCTCAGCACTTTGCCTGTAATTTCAGCATTCTGGGAGGCAGAGGTGGGCAGATCACTTGAGCCGAGGAGTTCGAGATCACCCCGGGCAACATGGCAAAATCCCATTTCTACAAAAAATACAAAAATTAGCCAGGTGTGATAATGCTTGCCTACGGTCCCAGCTACTCAGGAGGCTGAGGCAGGAGGATCGCTTAAGCTCAGGAGGTCAAGGCTGCAGTGAGCCATGACCGTGTCACTGCACTCCAGCCTGGGCAACAGAGTGAGACTCTATCTCTAACACCCCATTTCCTAACCTCTCTCAGCTCCCAGTCACCACACCCCCAAGGGCGATCAGAGGAGATTCGGTCATTGGCCTGCTCTTCAGTGTGCTGTGAATCAGGCTTGCTGCCCTGTGGAGAAGGATTTGACCTAAGAAATGGGGAAAACCCACCTCTCCAGGCCTGGGATAGTTGGAAGGAGGAGGCAGGCACAGGGTGGAGGAAGAGGACTCCTGACGGCTCCCAGCACTCAGTAAGTTCACTGGCCACTGCGGCCACACAGGGTGGGTTGTCTGGCCTGCCGTCTTGAGCTTCTAGAGTGGCTGGTTTGCATCCACTGAGGCTGAGGGAGAGATCCTAGGAGAGAAGCTGGGGGCTCCACCGAGGCTGAGGAGCCGAATGGCAAGCTGGAGGCAAGGGGCCTGGTCAGGCAGTTGCTGTCACCAGATCAAATCTTCCGTTTCTGGCCAGGTGGCTCACGCCTGTAATCCCAGCACTTTGGGAGGCCGAGCAGGTGGATCACCTGAGGTCAGGAGTTCGAGACCAGCCTGGCCAATATGGCGAAACCCCGTCTCTACTAAAAATACAAAAATTAGCCAGGCGAGGTGGCGGGCACCTGTAATCCCAGCTACTCGGGAGGCTGAGGCAGGAGAATGGCGTGAACCCAGGAGGCAGAGCTTGCAGTCAGCTAATATCATGCCACTGTACTCCAGCCTGGGCGATAGAGCAAGACTGTCTCAAAAAAAAATGAAAAAACAATCTTTTGTCTCTGACCCAGGAGTCTTGTGTCTTCTGCCAGCATCCATGAGACTGGGGCCAGCTAATTTGTCCAGTCTCAGGTCGTTCGCAGCTCCAGACAGTTCCTCCACCACAGTGTCAGCTGTGGGTGCAGACAGAATGCCCAGGTCCCAGCCGCCCAACTTCGCCTAGCAAGCCTCAGGGCAGCCACTCTATAGCCAGGTACAGCGAGGGTCTGGGGCACTTTGGGATCTGAGGAGCCCCCAATCCTCTGCCTTGACTTTCCCTCCACACCCAGATGTCATCTCGTGGGGGACGCAGGAGCCCCTTTCCCTCCACACCCAGATGTCATCTCGTGGGGGACATAAGACAGATCAGCCACCGCCGAAGACTGAGGAGAACCTGAGCACTTATTCGAATGATGGGTTCAGGTGGACTTGAGCTATTGCTTTCCCTGCTGCCTGGTACATGGGGGCTCCAGAAGGGAGAAGGGATGGAAGAGAGTTGAACTGCGATACTCTCTTCCCCTCCCAGTTCCATGGCCTCTAACCGTGTGCCCCACCCCAAGGGCCCCTGGGAAGGGCTGAGGACTGCCCTGCTGGGGGCCTGACCTGGGTCCCGTGGGACTTGTTCTGGCCTTGGGGTTCCCCACTTTCCCAGCCGTGAAGCAGAGACATGGGGCTGGCTGGAGCCGGCTCGCAGCCCCGAGTGGGCCTGGGACCCGGTGGCAGTGGATACACCCTGCGTATCCAAGCGATGCTCAGGTCAGAAGAGCCACAACCAGGACACAGCTCGACCATGAGCAAATACAACCCGGCCACACTGAGACAGCGTTGCAACAAGCCGAGCGTCGGGGCTGACAGCTCTAGCCCGTGAATCATCCCCACCCACTTGTGGTGCAGTTCCTGCCTCACACAGGAGGAACCTGAGGCCCAGCAAAGTGAGGGGACCAGCGCCTGACCACAGAGTGGGAAGGGGTCCAGTCCAGCTGGCTCAGATACCCCCCTACACCCTCAGACCTGTATTAGGGAGCTTCCCCGAGTGCCCCCCAGGCCAGTCCACGCCCTGGGCAGCAGAAGCCTCTGCACCAGGAGAGCCCCACCCCTTCGCCCCTGCAGGGCACTCCTGAGCTGGTGACAAGGTCCCCGGGTCTGCTCCCTGCAAGAGGGGCTGGGACACTTTCCAAAGAGGGAGATGCTGGTACACAGTGCAGCTGCAAGGCCTTGGGTTTGGAGCCTCCCTGCTGGGCAGGGCCCTGTCCATCCATCTGCTGACTTGTTGGGGCCGGTGCCACCTGGCAGGGGGCATGGCTCCTTCTGTCCTAGCAGAACTGCTTTTGCCTGGGGAGCACCAGAGTATGTGCCTGCACGTGTGCATGTGTGCTGTGCATGTGTGTGCTGTGTGTGGGTGTGTGCATGTGTGTGCACGTGTACTGTGTGTGCATGTGGTGTGGGCATGTGCATAAGTGTGCCTGTGTGTGGGTGTGTGCTGTCTGCATGTGTGCGGGTGTGTGCATGTGTGCCATCTGCATGTGTGTGGATGTGTGCATGCATGTGCGTGTGTGTGTGTGTGTGAATGTGAAACTCTCAATCTCAAAGGC
>NW_012122820.1:1000980-1003590 GCF_000951035.1 Colobus angolensis palliatus | reverse complement strand
ACACATATAGATTCAGACAAGCACACAGGCACTCACACCCCGGACCCTGTCTGAGGCTTCCCTGACCCTCTCTTCCCCTGACCCTCCTGGCTGGGGCAGCCTGGCCTCTTCACACTCCCTGCGCCCTTCACTCACAGAGCCCTCGCTCCCTGGGGCCGCAGGGCTGCCCCACCGCACACATCGTCAGTCCTGGGGCCAGCCTCTCCCGCGGGGACCTGGTCAGCCCTGCTCGGCCATTCTGCACCCACTGTTCTCTGACAGTGGCCTGTCTCCAGCCGCGTCCCACGAAGAGACCCTGCCTGGCCGGCTCACTGCTGTCTTCCTGGCTCAACTCCTGGTCCTCCATCCAGTAGACCCTCAACCAACATCCACAGAATGAACCCATGCAGCTGACATTGTCACTTGAGCCAGTTTTTCCAAATCCCATGATCCCTGACACAGAAAGGAAACATCTGGCCAGTCCCTCCCACGGCTGCCGTGTCCAGAGCCTGTCGGCAAACGCCTGGCCCTTCCTGTGACGGTGGTCGTCGCAGGACCCCACAGGGCAGCCTCACATCTGGCAGGAAGACCCTCCGGGCCCCATGGGCTCTGTGAGATGCCTGCTCCTGCCGGGCACCTATCTGGGCAGTCCCAAGCATTGAGCCGGCACAAATGCAGTTTATGAAGCTGATGAGGGAGGCCTCCGTGCTGGGGGCGTGGTGATGGGGACCCCATGGGCCCCAGCCAACCCTTCCCAGACGTCTGACGAATCACACCCAGCATAAACTGCCTCTCTTCTAAAAGGCCTCAACATCACTCCATGGTATCATCAAAGGGCTCTTCTAAGGAAAATCACAGGGTAGGCCTGGCAGCCGCACAGAGCCACCTTGGCCCGGGGGTCAGAGGCCACCCTCAGCCAGACCCTGCGCCCACACTGCCCTCTGCCGGTCAGCTCCCTCCCCCATGCCCCGGCGGTCACCCAGCACCTCCACCTGCGGTCCCAGGCACGGGGAGAGGGAAGGCTGTCTGCTTCACTGCCGGGGCTCCCGCTGCTCAGCTGAGGCCTCACCTCTCCCTATACCACCTTTCTGTGTTGCTCCAGTTTTCTAAAAAGCCAGTGTGACTTTTATAACCCTTTTTTTAATTTAAAAAATAATAGGTGTTCATGATTATGAAAGTATATGAGGACTTTAAGAAAAATTTGGGAGCTACAGAAACCAGCGAGGTGGAAAAGCCTGGCCTTTGGCCACCCAACAGCCTTTCTCAGAGTCTGCCCCACCCACTCCAAGGGTCACCTCCACACCCCACCTGCCCCGGAGGCCCCAGGGCAAGTCCTTGGAAGATTCCAGGGCTGTGTCTTCTCGGTGTGCGAGCTCAACGGGAGATGACTCTGTCCCCACCCACAGTCTTAAGAGGCTGCCTGGTTCCAGCATTCTTGAGGGGTCCTTACCCAAGTCACTCACTCATTCCCCGTGTGCCAGGTGCCTGGAGAGGCTGTGGGGACCTGGTCTAACAGGGCCCAGCCCTCGGCCAGGATCTGGATTGGAGTCGTTGGCAGATTCCAGAGCAAACACCCTGTATCTGTCGCCGGGCAACACAGTGACACCACCGCCAGCCAGCGAGTCTATCCGTGCCTCAGGAAGTGCCCTCTGCCCTCAGGGGCCTCTCAGGGGCGCAGGCTCAGGGCAGAGGACCTGGGAACCTCCCTGTGACCTGCCCCATCTGCCCAGAGGCGGGTCCCAGGGCCTGGGCGGGTCAGGCCTTTGTTTTGCAGATCTCATTAGTGGAGGCCTCTGCCCCCCGGAGGGGAGGCCAGAGTAGGTACAGGGGCAGGTTTTCGGGACATTTTGGGCAGCCCCTGTGCCCGCAGCCCTCTGCTGGAGCCTTTCGGGACCTGCATCTGCCCCCACCCCCTCCACAGGCATCAGGGCCGAACAAAGTCCGACACTGGGGTGGACTGTCCACCGAGGCCGCCCTCTCCCTCCCAACCCCACAGATAATAGAGCCCCACCCCCCATCTTCCCTCGCTGGGACTGGGGTACTGCCGTGACCCTGGGACTGGCTTTCAGGATGGAGGTTCCTGCCTGGCAGCATGGATCTCCCAGGCACTGGGGCACTGCCACGACCCTGCAACTGGCTTCCAGGACGGAGGCTCCCACCTGGCAGCACGGATCTCCCCGGGGAGGCCAGCGCCAAGGGCCTGTCCCAGCAGGGGCGTCCCTGGTTAGAAAGGGTCCTCCGGGGCCTTGGGTGGGGCAGGCCCAGGGAGATGTGTCCAGTGATAGGGAAGGACACAGCCGAGGGTCCGTCCTGCCTGCTGTGGGCAGTGGCATCAAGGACCGGGCCTTGCTGCCTCCTTGGATCAGAACACCAGCCAGGAAGTCCTGTGGGTGTCCAGTGGCCCCTTCCAGGCACCGCCCCACTAAGGCGAAACCCTGCTCTTTCCTGCCCATCAGGAAGTGCCCAGGCCATGTTGCCAGGCCGGACTCCAGATGAGGCCACAGCCCCGGCCATGGGGCCCAGGGTGGGGGAGCTAGGCCGACGGGTGCCTGGCTCTGGGGCTGCTGCAGACACAGATTCCCACTCATCACTGGGAATCTGGGAATCACTGCCAGGCCACCCCTCACCCTC
>NW_012122820.1:998022-999345 GCF_000951035.1 Colobus angolensis palliatus | reverse complement strand
TAGCTCCCGCAGTGGCAACCTGAGCCCCAGAGGCAGGGAGGGCTGGCAGGGTTAAGTGGGTGACATCTTCCCTGGGCCATGTCCTCTCAGGACAGGACCCCAGGGATCTCTGTGGTGCCCTGCGACTCTGAGCGGGTTCAGCTCCTTGCGAACCTTGTCTTGGGATCTCGGGTCAGCCCTATGGGGCTGCTTGGCCCCGGGTTTGTTGAGGAGGCTCAGTTGTCTCTTCTTTGGGAAGGTTGGGTTCTCTGCAGCCCCCCTCTGGCAAGCACCTGGAACCCTCGGGGTGCAGTGGGGTCGGATTTGGTGCCAGAAACCAGAAGAAAGGAATTTCTGGGGAACTGACCGTCCAACCCCACCCAAAGAGGTAGGGCAGCCATGTCTTTTGGCCTGGAAGTCAGCCGGTTAAAACTTGGTGTGATTGAGGTCCTGGCTATTGGACTTGTCCAGGGACCTGGGCTTGCTGTCTCCTTCCCAGCCTGGAGCCACCAAACTAGGCAACAGGTGATGGTGTGGAGGTCAGGGGCATCCTGCAAGAGGGAGGTTCACACCCGCAGGGCTGCAGGGGCGCAGACGTTCCTGCATTTCGGTGCCCGATTCCCGGGACCAAGGCTCAGGGGCAGTGCCCTGGAGTGCTGGGCCGCCCTGTCCTCCCTCTGTCCTGCTTTGGCCCCTGGGAGCACTTTGGTGGTGGGGCGGGTGTAATTCCACCCGGTGACTCTGGTTTCCCCGGCTGGAGAGACCAGGCTCCCACCCCTTCCTCTTCCCTCCCTTCCCGGACTCTCTCCCCTCTCTCCCCACCCCTTCCTCTTCCTCCCTCCTTCCCTGTCGTTTTCCCTCCTCTTCCCGCTCTCCCCTCTCTCCCTTCCCTGCCACACCTCTTCTTTCACCTTCCTCCCTGTTCCAGGGCCTGTCTCCCCTCTGGGTCTTCCCTGCTCCTACCATTCCTTCTCTCCTCTGTCCCCTCCCAGGTCCTCCTCCTCTCTACTAGAGAGTGTGAAGTGCCCTTCTCCCCATGCTGGCTCCTCGTCCCTCTTGGCACCCAGTGCCTCTCTGAGGGGACTGGCTGTGGGGTGGGACACTCAGGCCTTAGGGCAATGACGCAGTTCCAGAAAGTGGTTGCCAGGATGAGTACTGGGTTATTGGAAGCCGTAGAAACTCCGTCCCTGGGGTGAGACGCTGCTGTCCGTGGAGGTAGCTGAGTGTGGACACGTGGAAGACTAGTCTTTAGAAAAAGGAGGAGCTTGGCCGGGCACGGTGGCTCAAGCCTGTAATCCCAGCACTTTGGGAGGCCGAGACGGGTGGATCATGAGGTCAGGAGAT
>NW_012122820.1:994573-996537 GCF_000951035.1 Colobus angolensis palliatus | reverse complement strand
TCTCGAAACTTGTCTGACGAATTCAGATAACCTTGATGGGGAGCCAGCAGTGTCTGCAAAGAGCAGAGCCTGTATCTCTGTGGTTTGGGACGTCTCACACCCCTTCAGGCTTCTTTTTATAGGCCCTGTGTTCTTGCCCCGCGCTCTTGTGGGTGTCAGAAAGCCGTAGATTTCTCTGAAATTTCAGTGTGTTCCACGAGGGTGTGATTCCTGCTCCGAGTTTCAGGAAACACCAGCGAGGCCCTGTGGTGGTCCCTCCCCTCCATGCAGGGTGAGACCAGCTCTTGCTCAGTGCAGGCGGTGATGGGGGGACCTCGGGTTTCTAGCAGCAGGGAAGCGCCAGCCTTCAAAGGGTGCCTGGGGGTCCCTGAGCTTCTCCAGCCCCTGGGATTCAGGTCCTGTCTGGGGTTGAGAAGATAAAAGACACTGACACTGTGTGACTCGGTTTTCAAAAAAAGAAAAATTTGCCCAGGCTTCTGTCATAGCCGCAGCAGCGGACCCAGTCCCCACTCTGGGGTCTAAAGAGCGACCTTTCATTATGGAATTATTTAATCTGCCGCCACTTCACCCCCTGAAGGTCTGGCCTCCACCGCGGGCACCATTGAGGTCTGGGGGCAGGTCTGACTGGGTTCCTTTACCTTAGCGAAGCCGGGGGGCCTGCACCGACCCAGCTTGTGTCCATCCCGGGGTCACCCACATTTCGGTAAACTTGAACGGGAATCCGACCAGGTGCCGTTGCCAGTCCTCCCACAAGAGGGCACTTTCTTTTCTCCCAGTTTGACCTCATTCTTTCCAGCCAGGTAGGTCGCACTTTCTTCTCTGTGCGAGGAAGTCGATGGTGGTCGTTTTTAAACGGTGGTTATGGTTAATGGTTCTGTTTTGTGTTGGAGGGGCGTGGGGGAGGCCGTCATGTTGTTTTTGGGGAAAGTTTCACTTATCTAATCCGTGATTTGGTTAATCAGTAATAATTGTTTAATTTGATTCAAATACGCCCCACGGTAACAGAGGCCCGTGTCCCCCCCGCCCCAGGGACATCTTCATCACCAGCGTGGACGCCGCCACAACCTTCGAGCAGCTCTGCGAGGAAGTGAGAGACATGTGTCGTCTGCACCAGCAGCACCCGCTCACCCTCAAGTGGGTGGACAGCGAAGGTAGCCCTCAGGGGACTTCGCCAGGGCAGCCTCTGTGTGCGGAGTGTGCTCAGCCTCTTCTGTGGGGAGACTTAAAACCGTGGAATTAAACTTGTCGGAGCCAATGTTTCCCCAGTGGGGTGGTGGGAAAGAGGTGGTTGCAGATGCTTAACAAGGACCTGGGCCCCGATGCCCCTAGGAAGCGCTCTGGTCTTGAACTGCCTGCAGGGGGTCTCCCTGCCCCACCCTGGGCAGGTCCTCCCCTCTTCCTCTGACTTCCTTTCTCATGTCCTGGCCTTTTCCGGTAGGTGCTTCTGGAAGGATGGGCTCTTCATGTTCTAGGGACCATGGAGAGGGCGCGTGCAGCCAGGGCCTGCCATGTCCGCCTCCTCTCTCTTAGACACACATCCTGAAAAGGATGGGAGGGGATTGGGAGACGTCCAGAGAGACCCCTTTCTCCCAGGGGCTGGCGGGCAGCTGTTGGCTGAGGACACGGCTGTGTGGGTGGAGCCTGATGCCTCCCCCGTTGGGTTGGATACAGCCCCGCAGGGCGTGGGTTCTGTACGCCTCCATGTCCCTGTCCAGCCACAGAGGGCAAGGAACTTTCCCTGCACCCGGGACTGACCTCAGGAGAGTGTCCTCAACCCTGCTCACTGCTTAGCCCTCCAAGTGGTGCCCAGGGCTGCGAGTGCACCAGCTTCCCTTCCTGGGTGGCTCTGATGCGGCACCGGGGGCCGGGTGACTCCCTAGTGTGCACGGCCGTCCTCGGACCTCCCAACCCTGCCAGGAGGTGGCCGATCTGAGCAGTGGGACTAGACCCTCGTCTGGTGTGCT
>NW_012122820.1:992811-993651 GCF_000951035.1 Colobus angolensis palliatus | reverse complement strand
GGATTACAGGCTTGAGCCACCGCGTCCAGCCTTTTCTTTGACATTTTATTAACCCAAATGAAAACTGCTCTTATAAAGAACCTATAAACTGCTCAGAGGCTCCAGTGGCCAGCATAGAGCCCGTGGTGCGTGTGGACAGTGGGGACAGCCCCACCAGCCACCTCACCTGCCTGGTGCTCCCTGGGCCCGGCTCCTGGCTCACAGCTGTCCTCGGCTTTAAGTTCAAAGCCCTGTGATGAGCTGACGCGTGGGAGATGTGACTTTGTCTTTAGGTGAGCACTTTAGGCTCCCTAGTACTGCTGGGGTCTCCAGGGTGTCTGGGGCCTGCGAGTGTGGTTCCAGCAGCGGTGGCCAGCCAGCCACGTCTGTGTCTCTGTGTCCACTTCCGGCTTAGCTTGGGCTCCTTGCCAGGCATTTGGCCATGGACCACTGAGTCCAAGATGGGACCAAAGCTCGAAACCACCCACAGTTTTCTGACAGATCCATCATTCTCCTGGACACGGGGCTACTGGGTTACAATATTTAATTTTTGTAGCCCTTTATATCAATGTGGCTTTAAATTTAAAGACTAGACCGGGTGTAGTTGCTCACGCTTGTAATCCCAGCACTTTGGGAGGTCGAGGTGGGAGAATCGCTCCAGCCTAGGCGTTCAAGACCAACCTGGGCAACATAGTCAGACCCCCATCTCTCCAAAACTTTTTTGTTTTGTTTTTTTGAGACAGAGTCTGGCTCTGCCCTCAGGCTGGAGTGCAGTGGCGCTATCTCTGCTCACTGCAACCTTCACCTCCCGGTTATAAGCGATTGTCCTGCCTCAGTCTCCCGAGTAGCTGGGACTAAGGC
>NW_012122820.1:992232-992610 GCF_000951035.1 Colobus angolensis palliatus | reverse complement strand
GGCTTCAGAGGGAAACTTCTGGCTTCACTTCCTACCACATCCCGGAGACCGCTGGGCCGTGAGCAGGTGGCTGCGCTGCTCTGGGGCCGTGCATCCCATGGCTGTGTTTGATGGGGTTCCACCCCCGCCCTCCAAACCCCACACTGCCTCCAGCATCCGTGCCACGCCTTGTTTGTAGTGTGGGCAGGAGATCCTGGACCGAGGCTGCTGCCTGTCCAGTGCAGGGCATGTGGCTCAGTGCCCTTCGAGCAAGGTGTCCCCAGCCCCTGCTGCCAGGGTGCACACCAGGTTGGCCTCAGGCTGGATGCTGGGTGTTGGCAGTGCCCTGTGTTGGGCAGGAAGCGGAGGTGGGGGCAGATTCAGGCCAAGAGGGCGAGT
>NW_012122820.1:989480-990229 GCF_000951035.1 Colobus angolensis palliatus | reverse complement strand
TCTTGTCTCAACCCTGCCTGGGGGTCTGGGGTCTGCTTTTTCTGTCTGCGACCTCAGCGGCGCCTCTGCCCGTGTGGACAACCTGCCGGCCTCACATAGGGAAGGGGGGGCCCGTGTTTGCTTGGCCACTGCGGTGGAGGAAGGGGAAGTTGAGGGGGGGGTCACAGGATGCCCCGGGGCCTGGGCTCTGCAGGGGAGTGTCTTGTGGGGGTGGCGGCCGAGTCACTGTGGGGAATGTGGAGAACGTGGCCAAGCCCCGAGGAAGGACCTCCTGGGATACATGAGTAGGTCCTTGAGATGTTTACCAGGGGTGGCTCCACGGCTTTGGGGACCACTCAGCCTGGTTGGGGACATTCCGCCAGAGCCTCTGGGGTAGCCTTTGCCGAGGAGGTCAGAGGTGGATGCCGAGGGTGGGGAACCCCGCCCTACCCTGCCCTACCCTGCCCTGCCCTGCGTGCTGATGTCCACCTGGACGTGGGGTGGGTTTTATGGTGCTGGTATCAGGAGTGTGTGAGAACACACTGCCCACACGGGTTCCCAGGCCACCAGGGCTTGGGGGGCTGGCGCCCTCCCTGATGTCGTACGTGTTTCTTTTGCTGTGACTTCGGTGCTCATCTCAGGACACCCTGCTCTGGTTGCCAGTGGCCGCCGCCCGGGCTCTGTGGTTTTAGCGCCTGTGGGGATGTTCACAGGTGTTTTTGTCCTCAGGCAGCACTGCCCAGGCTGAGGGTCAGTGAGAAGGGTCAGAC
>NW_012122820.1:986175-987777 GCF_000951035.1 Colobus angolensis palliatus | reverse complement strand
AATTTTTTGGAAAAGTTTGAGAAAAACTGGAGTTAGTTCTTTAAGTGTTTGGTAGAATTTGCCTGCGAAGCCTTCAGGCCCTGGGCTTTGCTTTATTGGGAGGTTCTCTCTCTCTCTCTCTCTCTCTGATGGAGAGGGTGCAGTGGCTCAATCTCAGCTCATGTCACCCTCTGCCTCCTGGGTTCAAGTGATTCTCCTGCCTCAGCCTCCTGAGTAGCTGGCATTACAGGCATGCGCCGTCATGCCCAGCTGATTTTTGTAGTTTTAGTAGAGATGTGGTTTTGCGTGTTGGCCAGGCTGGTCCCGAACTCCTGACCTCAGATGATCTGCCTACCTCGGCCCCCCAAAGTGCTGGGATTACAGGCTTGAGCCACCGCACCCGGCCCTGCACTCATCTTTATTATTCCCGTCCTTCTGCCAGCTTTTGGTTTGTTCTTTTTGTGGTTCCTTAAAGTGTAAAATTTGGTTGTTAATTTGAGATCTTTCTCATTTTTTTATTTCAAATATTTATCACCATAGCCAGGCGCGCCATGGCTTACGCCTGTTATCTCAGTGCTTTGGGAGGCTGAAGAGGGATGATCACTTGAGGCTAGGAGTTGGAGACCAGCCTTGGGCCACATGGCAAAACTGTTTCACACACACAAAAAGTTCATCCCTATAAATTTTCTCCTTAGCACTACCTTCTCTGCATCCCTGAAATTTGATATGTTGTGTTTCTATTTTCATTCATCTCAGCATTTTCTGATTTTCTTTGTGGTTTCATCTTCTATCTGTTGGTTAAGTGTGTAGTGTTATTTCCGTATATTTGTGAATTCTTCTGTTTTCTTTCTGTTAACTGATTTCTAAGTTCATCTCAATGTGGTTGGAGACTATACTTTGGATAATGTCTGATTTTTCAGATTTACCGTGGCTGCATCTGTGGCTCACTGGTGTTCTGTCCTGGAAAACGTCCCCTGTGCGTTGAGGTTGTGCCCCCGTTGTGGGTACATTGCTCTGCTGTGTCTGTCAGAGCTACGTGGTTCATTGTGTTGTTCAAGTCTTCTGTTTTTTAACGTGTCTTCTCCCTAGTTGGTTTTTCATTCCTTTTTATGGCTGGATGAATTCTGTGATGCGATTCACCATCTGTCTGTCTGTTCCTCTGCTGATGGACACTTGGGGGCCGGGGCATTCAGGACTGAGCGTGTGATGAGATCAGGAGCCCCTGGTTTTCTGGGGGAGGTGAAGGCTGGTCACGCCCTGATCGAGTGGGGATCCTCTGTGTGTGTCCGTGGCGACCTCTTTGGTGTTGAGGTGGAGTGATTGGGTGGTGGAGCTGGGGTCTGCGGGCTCCACCTGCTGCCACGTGTCCCTGGCTGCCCAGGGCCCAGGAGGGTGGTGGCACGGGGGTCCACATGAGGGGCCGCAGGTGCCTCGGGCCCCTCTGCCGCTTGTTTCTCCATCTTCACTGTCTGTTTGCTGCAGCACCGGGTGGTGCTGTGTGGCCAGTAGATTCCCGGGTCCCTCTTCTTTGTCCCTCTTTGCTGCGTCTGGTCATACAGAAATGGTGTGTGTGATTTTTATTTCAATACTCAAATCTGTTAATATTTTCCCTTCTGGCCGGGC
>NW_012122820.1:981846-985215 GCF_000951035.1 Colobus angolensis palliatus | reverse complement strand
AAAAAAACTAGCCGAGCGAGGTGGCGGGCGCCTGTAGTCCCAGCTACTCCGGAGGCTGAGGCAGGAGAATGGCGTGAACCCGGGAGGCGGAGCTCACAGTGAACTGAGATCTGGCCACTGCACTCCAGCCTGGTGGACAGAGCGAGACTGTGTCTCAAAAAAAAAAACATATTTTCCCTTCTGGCTTCCCCTAGTGATACAAATTTATTTTCTATCATTTTGGTCTTTGAGCCGCTTTGCATGAGTGTCTGCGTCAGGGGTGGTATCGGCTGGCACCTGGGCCAACCTGGGAAGGGCCCTTCTCTTGGACTTGAGTGGATGAGACTCATAGCCCAAAATGCAGCAGGTCTCTGAGGCAGATCCTCGGTGCAGATCCCTCAGGCCATGGGACACTGGACGTTGGCAGGCCTGTCAGCCTGAGCCATGTCTGCCATGAGAGGCAGCAGTACGTTCCTCAGGGCAGCGGTGAGACCAAGGCTGGATCCGAAGACCTCCGAGCAGCTCCTCTGGGGCAGATCCCAGCTGCAAGCCACAGCCCAGCCCTGGTAACAGGAGAGCATCGCTGGGGGGTGGGGCGGCCCAGCTTTGATGCAGCCATGTGGGAGGGCCACTCTCAGAGACCCCTCTCCTTCCTCGCCACCCCTTCTCCAGAGGGGAAGCTGGAGCCAGGAGGCTGCAGACCCGAGGCCAAGGTGTGGCCAGGGCTGGCTGTCTTGGGAGGCTCTGAGCAGCCTGCTTCCTGGCCACCCAGCTCTGGGGCTGCTGTCAGCTCTCGACTTGTAGACGTCACTCCAGCCTCTGGCCTGTCACCCTGAGGCCCCCCCCCAAGTCTGTGTCTTTTCTCACGGGGACACCAGTGGTCGGCTTTGGGCTCCACCCGGGCAGTCCGGGACACTCACCTTGAGACTTCGACTTCATCACATGTGCAGGAACCTTTTCTGAAGGAGGGTCGTCTTGCAGGTTCTGGGGCGGGACATGGACTTACCGTTTTGGGGGCTCATCTTCAATGCACCACAGTTGACTACATCAAGGTCTGCCTCTGATCTTGTGGGAGTGCTGGGTGGTCTGTCCCCACCAGCAATTTGTGGGTGGGCTCTGTCCCCAGGAAACGCTCTCTGGCCAGGCCCCCGCCCCGCGAGAGGTTCGTGCTGCCAGTGGCGCTGGTCAGTGGGGCCATGTGCCGGGCCGGCACCTGGCAGGACAGACGGCAGACGGCTCTTCTGTAGGTTCTTCTGGCTGGGACAGGCCCAGCCGGCACTCAGTGTAAATGAGACTGATGCCCCTTTTGGACCCCTCTAAGTAGGGAGGCCTGGGTGGGCCGCCTCCCCTCAGAGTTGGGGAGACGTGGCCTGGTTCCCACTAGTCCACCACTCTGCTGGCCACCACCAGTACACGTGGCCCAGTTCCCATTGTCACCACCCTGCTGGCCGCCACTGGAACATGTGGCCCGGTTCCCGCTGTCACCACCCCAGCGGCCACGTCTTGAACGGCGTCCCTACTGCAGTCGCTTGTCCTTAGTGTTCCAATAATACCCCAACCGATGCAACCCCCAGAACCTCCGTCAGCCCCGTCCGGGAGAGTGCCTCCCCTGGTCCGTGCTGTGCTGGTTGAAAGCGAGGTCCTCCCGCCTTTGGCCTCTCCGGACCCAGCCCCAGCTGCGGGCCCCAGCCATGGTGGTCCCTTTGGGAGGCATGGTCCAGGAGGTGATGGGCAGCTGAAGAACCCCCATGGCTGGCGGCTGCTGCACCTGGCAGGGAGGGTACTGGGCAAGGGGGCGTGGGGTGGAAAGGAGTGGGTGTCCAGAAAGTTTCTGGGGCTCCACCAACGAGAACATTGCCATTACCTTGAGGGAATGGCCCGTTTAGTGGTGCCTTTTCTTTACCTGTAAAACGGGGTGATTATAAATAATACCATGTTTGTAAAAGTGCTTAGGATCAGACTCCCCTTCGAGTGAGTGTTGATACCTGTCTCAAAGGATGGTAGGTGGACGTGGCAGGGAGGGAGATGTCAAGACGACAGCCAGGGCCCTTTCTGCCACTTCTCCTGGTGGGTGGTGGGCAGTCCCCTGAACCCCGGCAGTAAGAGAGGGACCTCCCAACACCCTGGCCCCGCTGTGTTGGCTCCAGGGGATTCCTGGGGGAGAAGGTGCTGTTTCTAGATGGCTGGGCCCATCATGTGGAGGGAAGGGGGGATGCTGTAGGCAGCAGTCCCAGTCTTCCTCTGGGTGGAGTCATTTCTGCTGCTGTTCCAGTCCAGAGGCTCTGGGGCTCCTCCGTGGGTCGCCTCAGGCCTGGGCGGCATCCATGGGACAGGGTGGTCCCCAGTCAGGCCCCATTGGCCTCCCTGTGGTGTGTGGTGAAGGCTCAGGGTGCCTGCCCTGTGGAGGAGGTGCCGGAGGAAGCCTGGCTTTGTACCCAGACCCTGCTGAGGGCAGCGCTGGATGGTCTGCTGGACCAGGCCTACGAAGTCCTTAGAGTCCACGGAGGAAATACAAAATCCGCTGGGCTGGGCGGCCGCAGACCCCACTTAGCAGCTGGTGGTTCCTTGGGGTCATCAGACCAGTGCTGGCTGCCCCACGCATTTCCTGTTGTTGGTCTCTGCCTGTCCGCAGCACAGACAGTGTCCCTGGGCAGCAGAACCCTGCTCCAGCCTGCACCCTGGGCAGGGGTGTCCTCCGTGCCACATTCTGCCCGTAGCAGGCAGCCCCACCCCACTGTAGCCCATCTTGTCACTTAGGGTGATCCTGGTAGTGGGTTCTGGAGCCTGGAACGCTTGGGCCAGGCGCCAGGCAGCTGGGACCCTCCTGAGCCTCACCCCTTGGGTCTGGTGGTGCCCCTGGGATTTGACCGGGAGGACACCTGGACTGTTGCCTTTGCCTCTGGATATATCCCCTGCTCAGCCCCTGAACCCAGCTCCAAGGCCATTTCTACTTGGCAAGAAGGAGGTTTTCATGACCAGGGATGTTAATAGCGGGTTCCTGGACGCAAGGATGCCAAAATCGCCTTGGCCTAGGTAGGGGGAGTGGAGGAGCCTGGGCTCTCCCGGGCTGGTGGTCCTGGGGCAGATGACAGGGGAAGGGGCTGGAGCCACATGGGTGGAGCCATGGGGGGGCATGGAGGGGCCCTTCCTGACCCCACAGTAGGGGCCGGGGTGGGGCTGGCAGGGGACAGTCCTCAGTTGCAGGGGCCAGGGTGGGCCAGGAAGAGAAAGGGGCTCTTGGGGTGCTGGGGCCTTCTGGCTGTAGTGTCTCACTCGGGGCAATGGCGGAATCCCTAGATCCGTCCCCCGGCCCGTCTGCCTCCCGTCCTCATAGCCCTGCAGGCTGGGGCAGAGAGGGGTCCTTGGTGGGGACACCATCCCCACAGGGAC
>NW_012122820.1:964090-975796 GCF_000951035.1 Colobus angolensis palliatus | reverse complement strand
AGATCCGTCCCCCGGCCCGTCTGCCTCCCGTCCTCATAGCCCTGCAGGCTGGGGCAGAGAGGGGTCCTTGGTGGGGACACCATCCCCACAGGGACGTAGAGGGTGCTGGACCCGGGGTGCCGTGCAGTCGCCTGCTGGGAGCAGCCAGTACACCCGGGCGTGTGACCTGGGCGGTGTGGGGGCCGAATGCTCAGGTGGGCACCTGTGCTGCCGGGTTCAAACCCCACCGGCAGGGAGCCTGCGCTGTGACTTCGGGCAAGTGGGTGGGGCTCCCCGTGCCTCAGTTTCCTCTTCTGTAAAAGGGGCTTTGTGAAGCTCAACAGAGTTTAGAGGAGCTCCTGGAGCATGGTAAGTGCTCAGTGAGGCTGCCTTGCCGCCTCTCCCACCTAGGGAGGGTCAAGTGGGAGGAGAGCGGCCCCACTGAGCGTGTTCCAGGCCCCCGCGGCGTCTGAGAGGAGGCAGCCAAGCCTAGTGAGGACGCTGCTGGTGTCCTCCAGGCCTAGGTGGGCGGGTTACCACGGAAGCCTGTCAGCGGACGCCTGTGATTCCCTGGTATTTATAGGTATGTCTGTTGTTTTATTAAAAAATCCGGTTTCATTCAGCTTTGTCTCAAATTATTTGCAACAAACTGGAAAAGCTAGTTTTCCCCCTAAAATAGGCTTCTAATAAAATTGACAATCTGCCTGCTGAGCCTGAATGTTCTAGAGTTCTGCAAAACTAGGTATTTTGGGATGGATTAGGAGAAAGGAGTTGGCTGAAGGACAGTGGTCGTGATGCTGAGCCGGCCGTCTGTGTGAAGTAGACATTGGACCAGGATAAATGTGTATTTCCTATGGGAGCCCAGCGTGGCTGTGGTGTTCGGTGGTCTTATGATTTTATAGGCCTAGCCAGGGGTCTGCGAGCTGCTTCGCTCCAGGGCCAGGTAGTTGAAGCCTGGGGTTCTGAGTAGGCATGGGCGGCACCCGAGGAGGTGCATGGCTGTGTCCCAGTGAAGCTTTATGCATGCTGAAATCTGAATTTTATAGACTCTTTTCCTGTGTTTCAAAATATTATCCTTTTCATTTTATTCAGCCAATTAAAAGCGTAGAAATCCTAGCTTGCGTGATTTGGAGCACCAGGCATTGTAGGTTGCCAGCCCTTGTTCCCCGTAGATTTGGGGACTTGAGTGAGACGCCCATGTTAGGCTTATGTGTTTCACATTTTACGGAATGCCCCTCACATAGCTGGTCAGCCGCCTGACGAGGGGAGCTTGGCCTTTTGGAGGCGTGGCCATGCCTCGTGGTGAGCTGCTGACAGAGCTGGAATTTGAACCCTGGGCTTTAGCCCGACTTCCACTCCGTGAATGCAGATAAACACAGGTTTATGAGCTTGATGATTTAAATGGAGGTTTTATTCCCGTTCAGGCAGGTATGGGAGGCCAGTGATCAGGAGATGATGCTGTCGAGAAGGTCGTTTATTACTCAGCTCCAGAGAGGAGACCTCCTCATGCCTTGCAGGGCCGTGCGGGGAAGTGCCGAGTGGGTTAGAGGCGGGGGATGTGTGAGTGGGGGCCTTTACTGTGGTTTCCATGGGAAAGTGGGGGGACTAGGCATTGGGTCGGCCAGGTGGAGTAACTTCAGCAGGCTCTGGAGTGCAGGGGCTGTCCCTGTGACGTGGGGAGGCCCCCAGGACTACTGGGGGCCCGTGTGGGAGGTGGGCCCAGGCGAGGGTTCTGGGCTGATGGGTTTGCATTTGGAAGGTTCACTGTGGGATGAGTCATTTGCTGTCTGTAGGAATCGGTTGCCCCTGGAGGGGCCGTCCTTCCAGAGTCAGCAGGGCCGCAGGTGCTGGAGCATTGAGGGCACAGCACGTAAGAATGCAGGGAGCGTGCGGTGTGACTGGTCAGAGCCAGAGGTCTGCAGGACACTCCCCTCTGTCCCTCTGCACCCCCGGTGCGAAGCCTGGCCCGTGTGGGGTCAGCACAGGTGCCGAGTGGGATTGGGGTAGCGGGCAGAATTCCCGGCCGAGCACCCTGCCGCCGCCCATGTTTTTTATGACTGTAGAAAAATGCCAGCTCTCATTTTCCAGTGGTGCCTAGGTCCCAGGGTTTGTCAGGGTACCAGGGTGGGGGTTGGAGGGTCAGGCCACCCAGCAGCGGTGGCAGCTCTGGGTCTGCCCAGGAGCCCGGGCTGGCCACAGCCAGGTACAACACAGCACGTGAGGTCCGGCCTCGGAAATGGGGGTGTCTCCTGCCTTAGGCCGGGGGTGTGCGTTTCCAGGCCACATGGGACAGTTTTCAGCCTGGGGAAGCTTGGCCTTTCCTGTTCCCGCACCCTCCCCCCACTGTCCCTGCACACACTGCTGGGGTTCGTGGGGTGGACACGACCACATCACAAGGCCCCCATGCCTCCTCTCCTCCCCTCTGTTCCGGGGCCGCAGGACAGTGCTCGGGACCCTTGGCCATTGGCATTGAGCCCATTCACAGCCTCTGGATGCAGGTCAGAGATCACTTGCCCTGGCCACAGCTGCACTGTCCCCCACTCCCAGCCTGGCAGGCCGACCTGCAGGACCCCGGGCTCAGCTGGGTTCTGTTCCCATGTTGCATTTCCAAGGTCCGCTGAGTCCGAGCCCTGCCTGGGTCTGGCTGCTGCCCGCACGCTCTCTGTGCTGTGCTGATGCAGAGATGCTTGTTTTCCTGTGACGTCAGCGTCAGCTCCTCCACATCCATGCCGTGTTTTAGTTTGTGCCTCAGCTGCTGGCTACAGCTTCCCGGGGGAGCCGGGTACCACCCGGGCCTGGAGACATGAGGAGGCAGGGATGTGAGGGGCGGGGGACAGGACAGCCGGCCTTCCGTTAAATATCTGCTCCTCGCGCTTGAGCCTCCCTGCCTATTGTCGGGCCGGAGGCGAGCCGACAGCATCAGCTCGCCAAAGGGAAGGAAGATGCCTCCCCGCACGCCCGCCACGCACAGAGCATAAAGAATCTGCGCGGAGGAGGCAGGAGAAGAAAGCCGGTGAGTCGGGGGCATCTCCCCTGTGGATCGTCCGCGCCCCCGGGGCTGGGCCAGCCGTGCTGCAGGCCGTGCGTGCGGAGGACGGTGCCCGAGTCAGCATTTTGGGTCTGAGTCCCGTCGTTGCCGCCGCCTGTGCGCTGCACAGATGCTCCGGGCAGCAACACGGCTGGTACCCGGCCCGGGGAAGGCGTGCGGCTGCAGCAGCTCCCGGCGATGTCGGGGGAAACGCAGTGAGAGGCTGTTGTTTTGCGGGTGACAGATTTTTAGAAACAGAAGGTTGTGGAGGGACCTTCCGAGCGAGGCAGGGGCTGCCGGAGGGACATGCTCACCCCGAGGACGGACGGTGTGTGGCCCAGGCCTGGTGGATGCGTGGCGGCGGCTGCGGAGGGCTGGGGGCCGGGGGGCTCGGGGAAATCGTTTTGGGCTCATCTGCCTGCCTGGCCCTGGGGAGTCGCTGGCTGCTGGGAGTTTCGCTGTGGCTGATGCTGTTTGGTTGTGGGTCTGTGAGTCTGTGTCAGGGCCAGGACGGATGGTATGTCTGCCGCTTCCTCTCCATTCTGCAGGTGGGCAGATTGATGGGACCACAGGGGTGAAGTCTGGAGACCCCAGGTGCCAGGACTGGTGGTGGTAACAGCCGGCACCTGTTCCAGGCTTGCAGTCTTTCCATCTCGAGCCTGCCCTCCCGCCTGTCTGAACCCCCGTTTTGCATTGACAGTGTTGGTTTGGCGTCTGGGTGGCACGGCCAGGGTTAATGTGCACGGCTCACTCCATCGGGGTCCTCGGATGGTGGCGAGGAGCGGGGCTGCGGTGTCCTGTTTGCTATTCTGAAATGGTTGGAGGTAGACTCAGAGAGGTCTGGGGGCTGCACGGTGTTTGGCAGGGATGTGGCAACGTGGGTGCTTTTCTGACGACCATTTTGCAAGGTGTTTTTGTAAAAAAAAACAACAACAACAACAACCAGCCTCCCCAGTCAGGCTTGAGGGGAGCTGTGGGCCTGGGGGACTGGGCTGCTGGGGAAGGCGGCTTTCCCCCTCGTGGGGTGCTGGGTGCTGGGGAGGCTGGCAGTGCGCCCCTCCCCCAGGCGCGAAGGGACCTCAGGAGACACGGGGCCGCTCTGCACAGCCAGCGTGGGCCGCAGGGGTCCTTGAATGATGAAGCTTCTGTGTTGATGGGGCGAGTGGGAGAGAGAAGGAGCTGGGGTGGTTTTCACACGTGCGCCTGCCTGCGAGGAGAAACGTGCTGTGTCATCGTTTCCTCGGTGCCTGGGACGGCTTGGCCTCTGCTTTCGTGTGAGCCCACGCTGGCCGTGCACAGCTGGCACGGTCCCTCGCGGTGGGAGTACACTGCTGGATGGGAGGGCTGTGGCCAGGGTCAGGATTCGAGCGGTTACTGGCTTTTGGTCTGATGGCCTTCGGTGGGTGAGTCAGAGCCAGGATGGGGACAGACTGGGGGGCCACTGGCTGCCCCTGCAAGCTGTTTCGTGTTGATGCGGCCGGAGCCGGCTGTGGTACCCGTGTCTGTGTCTCGGCCAGATCGGCACACATCTTCCACATTCCTGTCCCAGCTGCATCAGCCATCAGTGGGGACCCTTCTCCGACTGTCTTCCTAGACTTGGGAGCCACTGGTGGTTATGTAAGGAGTTGTGTGTTCCTCTGCCCAACTCCAAGCTTGGTCCCACCTCCCAGACTCACCTCCGGGCTCCGGGCTCTGCTGCGGTGTTTCCGAGGCTCCCGGTTAACCAGATCCGTCAGCCCAGAGTGTCCACAGGGCGCCTGAGAGCCCGGCCCATCCACACTGGGTGCCGCAGACCTTCTGCGGGGTCCGGTGGGGACCTGCCAGGGCTGTTGATGGCCCCAGTGGAGAGGCCCACTGAGCATCCTCAGAAGTTCCCGTGTTTGTGACCTGCTCTCGTGTGTAGCGGTGGGGGCTGCGTCTCATCTGCCGGACGTTTCTGATCACCGAGGACTCAGCCGGGCACATGGAGGTTGAACCGTCGGGGGGCGGGGGGGACCGTCCATGGGGTCAGGCACCAGCCTCTGCTGAGGACCCCAAAATTGGGGTAGCCGTCCTTTCCCGTGCTGACGTGGAGCTTTTCCCAGGAGCTGGGCAGGGAGCTGTTGCAGGGCCAGGCCCCTGAATGGGCTGTTTGGGGCCGGGGCTGAGGGGGTGCCCAGTGCTGTCAAGGGGAAGCCTGTGGGAAAGTGTGAGGACATCTGGAAAACCAGTAGCAGGTCCCTCACTGTGCTGGTCATGGTGCTTGAGTGTGGGCACGGCAGGTCTGGTCTCCTGGCGCCCATTCACTCCCTGGCCATCTCCCCGCCTCCCACATGTGGCAGGGGGAGCAGAACGTGCGGCCACCGCTCCTACCAACCCCCATGCCACAGGCTGGACAGGCACCCTGAGGCATCCCCATCTCCCAGCCCCTGGGGTCGGCACGATGCTGGGCCTCCAGGCCGAGGCGGGGGATCACCTGAGGTCAGGAGTTTGAGACCAGCCTGGCCAACATGATGAAACCCCGTCTCTACTAAAAATACAAAAATTAGCTGGGCGTGGTGGTGGGCACCTGTAATCCCAGTCATTCGGGAGGCTGAGGCAGGAGAATCGCTTGAACCTGGGAGGCACAGGTTGCAGTGAGTTGAGGTTGCGCCACTGCACTCCAGCCTGGGCAACAGAGAGAGTGAGACTCCATCTCAAAAAAAAAAAAAAAAAAAACTTGATTCAAAAGAAGCCACCTGAACCAGTCAGTCATCCAGTGCTCACCTTGTGTTTGGTCATAAAGTGACGGCAGTTGTCACTCATACAGGAGACACTGTGGCAGAGTCCCCTCCACACATCGGCGCCCGGCGGTGCATTTCTAGGATTCTCCTGAACACTCGAAGGAGGGCACCCACCACGCTCAGGACTGGCTGCTTCTCTGTGAGGCCTCCAGGCAGAACCAGTGATTCCACCGTCTCCGGGCAGCCTTGCTGGGCCCGCAGGTCTGTGGTTCCCGCTGAGAGAGGATCAGAGTCAGGAGAGGCGCGACGCCAAGTTGACACGAACAGATGCCTGCTGCCGGTTGTTCCGGCCGTGCCGTGAGCACGTCTGCCGGGTGTGAGGGCGCGGGGGCTTCGTTTCGTCCACGCTCACGTATCGGGTGCACAGGAAGCGTTTACACACGCTCTGGTGGGTGGAAGGGCCCTGACCTGATGTTGTCTTTAAATAGGGGGTTTGAGTGTGTCTGGTCTTTCTGAAATTTTCTTTTTTTTTTTTTTTTTGAGACTGAGTCTGGCTCTGTCGCCCAGGCTGGAGTGCAGTGGCTGGATCTCAGCTCACTGCAAGCTCCGCCTCCCGGGTTTACGCCATTCTCCTGCCTCAGCCTCCCGAGTAGCTGGGACTACAGGCGCCGCCACCTCGTCCGGCTAGTTTTTTGTATTTTTAGTAGAGACGGGGTTTCGCCGTGTTAGCCAGGATGGTCTCGATCTCCTGACCTCATGATCCGCCCGTCTTGGCCTCCCAAAGTGCTGGGATTACAGGCTTGAGCCACCACACCCAGCCTGAAGTTTTCTTTTTTAACGTCTCTTCTGTGGGAAGTTTGAAAAGATTTGACTGACTGCAAGACGGAGCCGCCCTGCATCTGGAGGGGCCGTGGGGACCCAGGGTGGACTGGCGGCTCGGCCCCATTGTGGGCCCGGATGGCTTCCTCTGTTTGCTCCTCACCGTACCTCGATTGTTGAGAGAATCTCATGAGGCTGTATCAGGTGTACACAGGCCAGGCCTGGTGTCTTGTCCTGGTAAGGACATTGTGGTGTTGCCCTTGCTGAATGGTAGTGTATACAGTTTGCATTGTACATTCTATTTAAAATGTTATTTTGAGTTTTCCAGGTTTTCTGTTGCAAGGTGTTGATAATCCTGTGGGACTCACAAAGAGAGAACAGGTGTCCCTGGTCCTCCCTGCTGCCCCGACTCCACCCCCTGGAGGGGGTCAGAGCAGTTTCTTCTTGACATTTATTTCCAGATTTCTAAATGACACGTTTCTGCTGCTGTTTCTAGACTTTTCCATTTAGGATGTTACTTCCTCACTTTCTCTGGGACACATCAGCCTCTCTCTTCCTTGTTCCATCCTCCTGATGGAGTTATGTCACCGTTTATTGTTTTTAGTCGTTGAGTGTTTACCTAATTGTAGATGATGAATATTCATGAACTACCAGGATTGCATTCCCTTGTTTGCACAACCTTTGGTTTTCCTTGGACTTAATACATCGTGATTGTTTAAATCAGTTTCCTAGATGTCTTGTCTCAAATTTACTCCAGTTTCCTCTTCCCAGCAGAGGGGCAGCTCCCGCCGATGCCTGTGTCACCTCCCTCCTGGTGCACCCGGGCCCCCACACCCACCGTAGGGCTTCCCTGTGCCCCGAGCTGGGAACAGCCCCCTCCTGTCTCCTCTGCCTACAGTCTTGATCTCTGGCTCCCTGTCTTCATCTTTCTTGGCTTAATCTGCGGTTAAGACCTCTCCAGCGGCTTTCTGAGAAAGATGGCATGGGAGGCCCTTTTGGGGGATCTAGTTGGAAAATGCTTTTCCTCCAGCCACACACTTAAGGATAGTTTAGCTAGGTATGAAACTCTGTGTTGGAAAGAATTTTCCCTTTGCATTTTGAAGGGATTGCTCCACTGTCTTCTGGCTTCTTGTGTGACCGAGAAGTCAGGTGCCATTTTGATTTTGTGTGTGTGTGTTTTTGTCCTGAAAGTCTTGTAGAATCTTTTGTCTTCGGGGTTCTCAAGTTTCACGATAATGTTCCTTGTCGGGGGAACTTCTTTGTCTCTTGTGCTGGGAACTCGTGCTGTGGAAGCTTGGAACATTTGGATGTGGGCAGCTTTATACCCAGTGATTTATCCCTCGGCCGACTCTCCGTCTCTGACTGTTTTTTAGAGTTAACGCTGATTGTTTGTTGGCCCTCCCAGGCTGGTCCTTTAATTCTCTTCTGTTTTCCGTTTCTTTGTTTATTTTATATTCTAGGAGATAGCTTCAGATTTTCCTGTCCAAACCATCTATTAAGTTTGTCACCTTGTTCCTGTTCTTATCTTTCGTTCTTTTTTCTCTGAAGGTGCCTTTTTAAGGCAGAGTGTCCTGCCCTTGTGTCAAAGGCATATCACACTCTTTCTCTGGGGTGATTCACCGTGGCTGAGAGGCACCGGGGTGTCGTGTGGTGGTTCACAGTGCCTAGCACATTCACGGCTGCAAAGGCTTCCCGTGTGTAAACTCATTTAATCTCCTCAGTTCCGGTGGGGTGGGCCTCATTGTTTTCTTTGTTCTGGGGAAAGAACAGCACCAAGGCACAGAGAGGTCAAGAAATTTCCCAAAATCACACAGTTTGAGCCGGGACTCAAACCCCAAGGGCTGGCTTAAGCCTATGCTATTTGCCGCGTGCCCCGGGGCCTGAAGCTGTGTGGTCAGGCCCCAGCTCTGCTGCTCACCAGCCATGTGACCTCGCTGTCCACCGTGTCCCAGACCCTTGTAAGTGGGCGTGGTGGTAAAAGGCTCGGCTCCCAAGGCTGTCACGGGATTAGTAACGAAGCTACAGTGCCGGCCCCGCGGCTGCTGCTGGTGGCGGCACACAGTGGGAGGGGGTGGCTGGCAGCGGTTGGTGACAGTGTCTCCTTTCGGTGTTTTCTTTGGCCTCGTACTCAGCTGTTTTCACTGAGGATCCCTTTTTCTGTCTGTCCTGTGGCCTTTGCGGCTTCCTCGGCCCCTGGTGACCCTTGTTTGGCTGCCCACGTTGACTTGTGGGCACCACAGAGCGGGTGGTGGCGGAAGTCCCTGGGGGAGTGTCCTGCCTGGGAGGGCGTCTCACGCCTGGTAAGGAGTCTGCTGCCCCCGCAAGCCCTCTCATTCCCTGGCTGCCTCGGGCGAGGAAGCGGGTCTGGCGGTCGAGTCCTCAGTGACTGGGACCCTGCACCGCAGGTCCCCCACTTTCCTGCTACCTGGAGCCTCTGGCTCAGGGCCCTTTTTTGGGGTTTGGCCCAGTGCGGTCTCCTGGTGGCCACAGGGCCTTTTGCCTTCCAGGTCCCAGGGCATCGCTGCCCAGCCCCTCCTCCTCTTTGCTGTTACGGGTTTATTGGAGTTTTTCTTCCTTTGGTCTTGGGGGGAGGGTCAGTCAGTGATGTGGGCGCGCTGCTGTGTCCACCTGGAAACTATTGCGATGACACCTTCTGAAGGCTGAAGTCTGCAGGAACACCAGAGTTGGGGAAGGTCTTTAGGTAGGGGCGGTGTGCATGGCCGTGGCGGTGTGTGTGGACGTGGCGGTGCCCGTGGGCGTGGCAGGTGTGGACAAGCACGTTCCACCGCTCTGCATCCTGAGGGGCCGGAGGGTGCAGTGCAGGGTCTTAAGGAGGACAAAGGCCCTTATGTTTGTTTTTCCTTGATACTGCCCCCCGTGCAACCTGGGGGCAATTTTCAAATGCTTGGCCCAGGTAGTTTGGTTCTGTCACCCCCTCGTTCAGTGGGGTGTTGGGAAGACCAGTTTTTGGAACGGTTTCAGATTTATAGAAAAATCAGGACAGGAGTAGAGCACAGGCATTCCCTGCTCCCTCTTGGTCGGCGCTATGCATGAGTTACACTTAACCAGCCAGTCTCGGCGCCTTTCCAGCTAAGGCTTTATTTCGCTTGCCTCAGTCTCCGCTCCTGCCCCCTTTCTGTCCCGGGATCCCGTCCAGGACCCTACGTGGCACTTCATTGTCACACCTCTTTAGGTCCCTCTCACTGTGGCGGGTCTCTCAGACTTGCCTTGTTTTCAACAACCTTGGTAGTTTTAAGGAGGGCTGGTCACATGTTTTGTGGGACAGCCCTTCATTGGGGTTTGCCTCATGTTTTTCTCGTAAGGACTGGGGCTCTGGGTTTTGGGTGGAAGGGTGCAGAGGTGAAGCCTCCTTGTATCGCTGGGTCCGGGTCCACACCCTCCACACAGCCTGTCTGTGTTGGCCTCGCAAGTCACCTGGCCGTGGTGTGTTTGTCGGCTCACACCTGCCTGTGCCTCTTCCCCCGTGCCGTCCTGGCTCTGCGGAGTAAGGTGTGTGTGGCCCACACCTAAGAGGTGGGGAGCGACATATGTGATGTCAGGTTTCGCACAGGACTTGTTCGTCTGTTCTCCCATTGGTTATTTAATCATTCATTTTTGTCCAGGTGGACTTGCAGGTATCAATTTCATGGTTGGGTTAGAATTGGATACCGTCTCGCTTATTTTATTGCTCAAATTGTTCCAGCTTTGGGCACTGGGGCCCTTGCAGGCTGGCTGTTGGGACAGCGATCAGGCCAGACACTGGGCAGGTTGGGGGTGGGTGCTGACAGGTCTCTGGCAGGAGGGGGCAGGCTGCAGGGAGCAGTGGGGAGCAGATCCCAGGTCCTGAAGTGGGTCTTGGGCGAGTCTGGGCTGTGGGCATGGATCCCCAGGAGGGGCCTGTGTGGCCAGGACGTCCTGCAGCTGCAGACCCCGGTGTGGGGTGTGGGCTCTGGGAGATGATTGGTGCTGCAGCTGGGGCTCCAGGGTCGTGCCAGGGTGGTGCTGGGTCAAGGCCAGGAGAGGAGAAGGCATCACACCGTGCCTGGACTCAGCAGCATGGTGATGTCGGGGCTGCAGGGGGGCTGCCCTCGCCCAATACTCTTCTCCCAGCTGAGTTGGCAGTGCTGTGGGGTCAGCAGCCCTGGCTCTGCACGGGGCTCATGTGGGACTCGGCAGGCCCCCGAATCGCCTGGCACCAAGTGCAGGCACGCCCCCCTGGGCAGAGAGTGGCATCATCGCTGGCCCCTCCTGCCCATTTGTCCCCTACTTGGTGGGCAGTCCTCTTTTTTTAGAAGCATGTTCAGTTATCTTGCATTGCGTGATTTGTTCACATTAAAGCAGACTTGATCCGGGCTGCTGTGGTCCCGATCGACTCCCAATAGGACACCACAGTCGTGCCAAGAAGGCGCCTAAGTGTCTCTCTACACGGCCAACCGAGGACGGACGTGGTCAGAGACGCTGCACGCACCAGATGGGTTCTTTGCAGCCCTTGGCAGCGTCGCCCGCTTTGTCCCGCCTGTTGTGTGCGCCTTTTCCCTGCTCCAGGGCTGTGTGTCTGGCGAGAGGGAGGCTCCGTGGCATGACCACATGTGCGGGAGCTGGAGGCTGCCGGAGCGGCTGTTCAAGATGGACTTGGTAAATCACCTCTTTCAAGCTGCCGGCTGCTGTAGACGGAGTGAAGTCTGGTAGCTTTTATTTATTTATTTATCTTGGCCAACAGAGAGAATCGAGTTTGCATGGAGACGGTAATTTCGTTCTGTGAGTGTAAGATCACGTCCACATTCCTAGCGACAGGTTGTGATGTGGACAGTGCTGTGCGGGTCAATGCTCTGTGAGGAAGGAATGATGGTGGGATTTGTCACTCGGTCAGTTTTCCTGGCGTAAACACTCCCGCTTCGGCCGATTTCAGGCTGCCAAACTAGGGGGTTCATTGAAGGTGGAGTTGGGCAAGGGCACACACGGTCAGCTTTCAAGAGTTGGTCCTCCCGTCCAATCCTACCCTGGAGGTGGGATGTCAGGGAGACCTGGTTCCATTTGTTTTTTTGCCTGAGCATCTGGGGGCGGCTCTGAGGACACCTGTCCTCCTTCACAGTGGCACTGAGGATCCAGTAGCAGGGAGAGGGTGGAGGGGCGGCCGTGAGGGCGTGAGGGAGAGGGTGGAGAGAGTGGCAGTGAGGG
>NW_012122820.1:960450-963733 GCF_000951035.1 Colobus angolensis palliatus | reverse complement strand
GTGGCAGTGAGGGCATGAGAGGGTGGAGGGGCGGCAGTGAGGGCGTGAGGGAGAGGGTGGAGAGGGTAGCAGTGAGGGTGCAAGGGAGAGGGTGGAGGGGCGGCGCGAGGGAGCGAGCCACCTCAGGCAGCAGGTGAAGGACAAGTGTCCACAGTTCGGGTACCCCCGTCCTCCCTCTCTTCATGTCCTAATAGGTCTGAATAGGAAGTTACATTTAGGGGGCTGTACAGTGAGTTTTAAATACCTTGGTCCAAATTTTCAAACACGTATCTTTAGCGTTTCCCCTGTTGCCGGCCCCAGAGCGTTTGGTTCACTGAGTGGAACATGCTCTGAGCCCCGGAGGTACAGGGATTTTGTGGGAGGATGGGTTGGTTCAAGGGGAGGTGGCTGCGTCCGTGTCCGGATGGAATTACTCACTGCCTGTCCCTCCCTGCAGCTTCTGTCCCCTCCTCACCAGTCTCTGATCCCAGTTTCAGGCTCAGCCAGTGGTCTCAGGACCTCCCCACATTCATGAAAATTATTGAGGTCCTCAAAGAGCTTTTGGGTACATGGGCTGTAGCTGCCAGTGTGAACTGTACTGAAAATTTAGAACGAGGAATATTTATTCCTAATTAGCTCTAATTAATTTATGATTAATTAGATTAATTCTAAAATAATAAACTCATTGCCTGTTAACATAAATCATAGCATTTTAATGAAAAAAGGACCATTTTCCCAAACAAAATATTCAGCAAGAGAGTGGCAACGTTTTTGCATCTGGCTGAGCAGAAGACAGTCAGGCCATCGCACCTGCTCCTGTGTTCAGGCTCCTGCGGTGTTGGTTTAAGAGTGGGAGGAGGCCGGGCACGGTGGCTTAAGCCTGTAATCCCACCACTTTGGGAGGCCGAGACGGGCGGATCACGGGGTCAGGAGATCGAGACCATCCTGGCTAACCCGGTGAAACCCCATCTCTACTAAAAAAAAAAATAGAAAAAACTAGCCGGGCGAGGTGGCGGGCGCCTGTAGTCCCAGCTACTCGGGAGGCTGAGGCAGGAGAACGGCGTGAACCCGGGAGGCGGAGCTTGCAGCGAGCCGAGATCCGGCCACTGCACTCCAGCCTGGGCGACAGAGCGAGACTCCGCCTCAAAAAACATAAAAAATAAAAAAAAATAAAAAAAAGAGTGGGAGGAAATCCAGTGTGTGAGGAGGCTTGGGGCGTATTAACAGCCTTTTCTGTGGTAAACGTGGGTATTCTTCTTTGATATTTCTCTAAAACTCAACACGTGGTTATTTCTTAAATGAGTTGAAACATGGAATCTGATTACCCATGCGTGTGTTTTAAAAATCACATGTTGGCCGGGCGCAGTGGCTCGCGCCTGTAATCCTAACACTTTGGGAGATCGAGGCAGGCGGATCACTTGAGGTCAGGAGTTCGAGACCAGCCTGGCCAACATGATGAAACCCTGTCTCTAGTAGAAATACAAAAATTAGCCGGGCGTGGTGGCGGGCGCCTGTAATCCCAGCTGCTCGGGAGGCTGAGGCACGAGAATCACTTGGACCTGGGAGGCAGAGGTTGCAGTGAGCCAAGATGGTGCCACTGCACTCCAGCCTGGGTGACAGAGCGAAACTGCCTCGAACAACAACAAAAATCGCATATTGGCTGTTAGGAAATGTCGCTTCACTGGGTTCTGCAGGTCTTCCAAAGTGCCGTGGAAAATTCCCCCCGCGCTCATGAGGACGAGTGTGAAGAAGGCAGGTGCTGTCCTCTTCGGATTATGGGCATAGCTTGCAGTCGCGGCTCCCCTGCCTGGTCTCCGGGACCCCCAGGCACCCCCAGATCTCTCTGGCCTCAGCCAATTCCCACTGCTTCACCATATGGCGGAACACATGCGCGGCCGGCCGGCTCACAGATGGACGTCCCTGCGTCTGGCCCGCCCACCTGCAGTCCTGTGCGCTCACCCTGCCCTGGTCTCCGCCTGGACTGTGGATGGGGGTGAGTGGGGCAGGGAGGCGTTCCGTGCCCACCAGCTCTCAGCGCCAGCCACCCGGGCTGCCCAGCATTGGGTCTGTGTGGCAGCACCTTGTCAGTAAGTGGAGGTCAGATGTGGGGTCATCCCAGCATTTCAGGAGGCCTAGCCGGGTGGATCGCCTGAGCTCGGGAGTTTTAGACTAGCCTGGGCATGGCAAAACCCCATCTCTACAAAAAAATATAAAAATTAGCCTGGTGTCGTGGTGCACACCTGTCGTGCCAGCTCCTTGGGGAAGCTGAGGTGGGAGGATTGCCTGAGCCCAGGAGTCCAAGGCTGCAGTGAGCTGAGATTGTGCCACTTCACTCCATCCTGGGTGACAGAGTGAGACCCTCTTAAAAAAAAAAAAAGATTCCAGTCAGGCACAGAAAGAGGCAGGCTGCTCCCACCCCAACGTGACCGACCAGGTGCCATGTCCCTCCCCTCCCTGTGGCTCTGAGGGTAGGGGTGACTCCTCTGTCAGCTGGGTAGGGAGTGGAGAGGCAGCTGAGCGGATATTTATTTAAAGGGAAGACAAGGACGTAGACTGTATGGCTCTCTGAAACTTCAGCAACTTTTCCGAGACACATTGTACCATCCGCCCTACCTGGCGTGGGCGTGAAGCTGGTAGCACACAGAAAGTCCTCGAGCAGGAGCTGGCCCCGAGCCAGCAGCTTTGCACCCCGTGTTATCAGATCTTCAGAATGCGCCTCCGGTCTGTTGACCGTCTTACTCTTTACCTGGGTCCACGGCCCTCCAGATACTGGGCTTGACTTTAATTCCCGGCGGGGCTGGGGCCAAAACTCAGACTGGTTGCCGCACACGGTGCCTGTTGCCAAACCTCGCATTTGTTGGTTGTGTTTTTCACGACTCTCGTCCTCTGAAGATGCCTGCTCAGAACCTGCGCAGCGCCACACTGGAGGGGCTGAGGACGTGGGGGGCCCTTTGCTCAGAGCCCGTGTGGTGCCGTGCTGGAGGGGCTGAGGACTTGGGGGGTCCTGGCCCGGCTCCCCTCTCACAGGCAGGTCTGCACTCATGGGTGCGTTTGGGAGACCCTGGTCTTACTGTGTTGGTGCAGAGACACTTTTCTCTTTCTCGTTCCCTTCTCCTGTCTAGGTTGGCATCGTCCTGTAAGTAAGAGCTATGTCTTCTCCCCTTTCTGTTGAAAGGAATCTTGATCCTAATGTGAACTCAAGAACTTTCTAAAAACTGAGTTTATTATCATCCTTTTTTTTTTTTTTTTTAAATTGAGACGGAGTCTTGCTCTGTCGCCCAGGCTGGAGTGCAGTGGTGCAATC
>NW_012122820.1:955225-959449 GCF_000951035.1 Colobus angolensis palliatus | reverse complement strand
ATATATATATATATTTGAGACGGAGTCTTGCTGTTTCACCCAGGCTGTAGTGCAGTGACGAAATCTTAGCTCACTATAACTGCGGCCTCCCGGGTTCAGTTGATTCTCCCACCTCAGCCTCCTGAGTAGCTAGGATTACAGGCACCCACCACCACCAAAATTTACCCGGCTAATTTTTGTGTTTTTAGTAGAGTCGGGGTTTCACCATGTTGGCCAGGCTGGTCTTGAACTCCTGACCGCAAGGGATACACCTGCCTCAGCCTCCCAAAGTGCTGGGATTACAGGCATGAGCCCTTGCGCCCGGCCCCCATTCTTATTTTACTTTTGGGTTGTGAGGCATCATGGCTCACAGGGCCACGGCTCACCGTGGCAACAGCTGGGCATGCAGCCCCGCCACGCAGAGAGCTGTACCAGCACCTGTGGATGGCGTCCTGAGGTGCCAGGCGAACCCTGGGGCTTGTGTGCCTCTCCTAAAACCTTCGCTCGCTCGCAAGGGTTTTTAATGATGCCCTTATTTTGCATTAGTTAATTTGGTCGTATCCCATCCCCTGGGTGTGATTACCAAGAGGCGTATAGCAGGATACCTGACTAATATGTGTGCGATGTCACCAGAAAGACGTGAAGAGAATAAATGAGCAACAGGTGGTTTTGCTCTGAAATGGCCTTTTGATGGGGGCGGGGCGGGGGGTGTAAAACCTTCCTGCTCCCCTAACCAGACACCCACTAACAAAAAGTGCCCGACTCAGGAAAGCGGTCCCCAGAGGCCTCTGAGAAGGACCAGCATCTGGCCTTCCAGGCACCGGGGGCAGCATCCAGGCCCTCGGGAGCCAGGCACCCGGGGAGGCCTGGCTTCGAGGCTGGGGATGCTGGGACGGGCGTGAGGGACAGGCTGCTGGTGCCTGGCACGTGCTGACCGCCTGGACACTCGGTGAAGGCGGCCTTTGTTTTGATGGCGGCAGAGCCCGTGGTGAATAGCAGCTTTCTCTGCTGTGTGGGGTGGGGGCCTCGGGCTTGGATGCTGCCCGAGTTGGGGTGTTGGTTTTATAGTTCCCCACTCGTGTAACTTCAGGAAGGCCACTCAGCAGTGTCCTCACCTACCTGGCCCAGACGCCGCCTCCCTCATCTGGATAACGCCCAGCACACCTAAGAGGAGGCACAACCCTGCCCCGTCTGGCCCTCGTAGTCCTCACCCTCCCCTTCCCCCTGCCTGGACGGCACGCCCCGTGGGGTCTGCACTCCCCTCCCTCAGCCTCCCTGTTCCTCCCCTGCAGTCTTAGCTCGGAGGCCATCCCTTTCCGTCCTGGGCTTCCTGGAACCAAATCCCTCAGCTTTGACCCCGGTTGTATCCTTAGGGCTGAAAAATGGTGCCTGGGACCCAGCAGGGCTCCCTGGACGTTTGCTCAACGTCCTTGAGTCCTTGAGTGAAGACGGCTATGGCGAGTGACTGCCACGTGACTCGGCCTCTCCATCGCATGCCCAGCCAGAGCTGCTTCCAGAGGTCCCGGAGCCCAGTCTCCAGGATGAGCCCAGCAGAGTCTTCCCGTAGACACCGTCGCCCTGTGTGGAATGTCACCTCTCCTTTCTAGGTCAGGCTGTGGGAGCCTCGGAGCCCGACCAAGCCCAGGTCACGTGTGCACAGCTCGGCTGCCTGGAGGCCCCTCCCAGGCGGCAGCGTGTCTTCACTCACAGACTCAGGCTGGGGCTCAGCGCAACATAGCAAGACCCCATCTCTTAAAAAAACACAAATCAGTGTTTCTGGTTGTAAAAGCAACACATGTTGACTACAGAAAATTTGACCCATAGGGCAGAATGTCAGAAAAGCTCAAACTGCTCTCTCTTGTACTCCCTGGAGAGCATGTCACTTTTGTTTTCCGAGAGCACATTGTGTTTAATTTCATTCTGGTCTTCAATACTATTAGTTTTTATTTATTTATTTATTTATTTATTTATTTATTTTTTGAGATGGAGTCTCGCTCTGTCGCCCAGGCTGGAGTGCGGTGACGCTATCTCGGCTCACTGCAAGCTCCGCCTCCTGGGTTCACGCCATTCTCCTGCCTCAGCCTCCTGAGTAGCTGGGACTACAGGTGCCGCCACCATGCCCGGCTAATTTTTTGTATGTTTAGTAGAGATGGGGTTTCACCGTGTTAGCCAGGATGGTCTCCATCTCCTGACCTCGTGATCCGCCAGCCTTGGCCTCCCAAAGTGCTGGGATTACAGGCGTGAGCCACCACGCCCGGCCTACTGTTAGTTTTTATAGAAAATACTAACGACACGAGGTTAGAATCTCTCCGTTATCAGCCAGTAATAACAGTAACAAGGGTGCCAGTTCTGTTCCAGGCTCACTGTTTCTTTTTAAAATGGCAGGGCTAACTGACGCAGAGTTTTTTCCTTAGCCAGGGTCAGCTCTGCTCTTAGACCTCATTTCCCTGTTGGCGAGGTCCTGGGCTGAGTTCTGCCGGGCGATGGCGGACACCGATGAGAAAGGACCCAGAGGTCTCTCTGTTCCTGGGGGCTGCATGGGTAGAAACGGGGGTGACAGTGTGGGCACGAGGATGCTCAGAGCTGGGAAGACTTGAGGGTCAGGGTTTGGGGACAGAGACTTCCAGGAGGCAGGGGCGTCTCTGATCCGTCGGGGTCTGCATTCATTTGCTTCAGCCTCTGTGAGGAGGCACCACGAGGGGCGGCTTGCAAATGAGGACCCTGATTGCTCAAGGTGCTGATGGCAGGGAAGTCCAAGCAAAGTGCCAGTAGATCTGGCGCCTGGTAAGGACTGGTTCACAGCTGGAGCCTTCTCAGAGTCTTCACGTGATGAACGGGACGAACTCACACTCTGGGTCCCTTTGAAAAGCACTAATAATCCCGTTCCGGAAGGCGCCGCCCGCACGACCTCACCACCTCTCAAACGCCTCCTGACACCATCGCCTATGGGTGACGATTTCAGCGTGTGGATTTGGCGGGACGTAAATGCTCAGGTCACAGCACTGGGGCCGCTGTAGCAACGTACCACAGATGGCGGCTCACGCAGCGGAACCCGATTCGCTCTCAGCTTGTGTGGTGGTCCCAGCGACTCGGGAGGCTGCGGTGGGAGGACCACTTGTGCAGGAGTTTGAATGTAGCCTGGGCAACACAGCAAGATCCCGTTAAAAAAAAATCCAAACAAAAAGCTTTATTCTCTGTCTGGAGACCAGAGTCCAGGAGCTGAGTTTCAGTAGGGCTGCTTCCCGGAGGCCATAAGGAGCCCCGGCCTGTGCCCTTGACTGGTGGAGCCGCCTCTCCTTCACCCGGGCCCTTCCTCCACGTGCGGCCGTGTCCATGTTACCTCTGTTGTGAGGACAGTGGTTGTTCGGGATCTAAGCCTGCTATAATGACTTCACTCACTTAACTGATTGCATCTGCAGTGCCCTGTATGTAAATAGGGCGTGTTCTGAGCTCCTGGGGGTCAGGATGGCGGCTTGGATTCCGGGAGGATTCAGTTGCACTCATTCGGAGGCCCTGGGGGCTGCACCTGGGCAAGGGGTTCCCGTGGCCTGGCCGGTCTGCAGTCCTTGTGGTCGGCTGCACCCAGCCCTCCCACCGAAGGGGCCCGTGCACCCACGGTTTTGTAGCGGTCGGGGGGCACCTGTTCAGAGGGCCCTGCCGCCTGAGGGGCGTGGCCTCAGCACTGCCGGGGCCCGTACCCTGTGTCCCCGCAGGATGTTGCTGGCCGTCTCACTGAGGGGATGCCCCCCGGCCTCCTCGCCCTCAGCTGCTCCTTCCAGGAGCTTAAGGCCCTGAAAGTCTGCCCTGGTCCCTGGGGTCAGAGCCCACCCTGGGGTGGTTTTGAAGAAACACTGGTGCTTCTCCAAGGAGGCCCCGTCCTCCTACAGCCACGTGCCCCTCCTGTGCTGCGTGTGCGGTTTCGCTCATGGCACCTGGTGTGGGCGCCCTGGGAGAGGCAGCCGGGGCATCTGGGAGAGAGCCAGCCCGGGGGGACCCCCCGATCTGGGAGGCCATGAATCCTGGTTGCGGCTTTTTGGTTTTAACGTTTGGTTTTCTTATTTTCAGACATTTTTCCACACAAATGATTTATCTGTATTAATTTAGCTCTCCCTGTGGAAGGAGTAGAACCTCAGTTTTCTTGACATTATGATCTAAGCAGATTATTGAACATGTGTTTTAAATATCATTTTTTAAAACTGCCAAATGTACCATCATATAGATGTGCTTTAATAAAGAGGTCAGAGA
>NW_012122820.1:954562-955005 GCF_000951035.1 Colobus angolensis palliatus | reverse complement strand
ATTGTAACCGTTTCTAAGTGTGTAGTTCAGTAACGTACATTCACGCCGTGCAGCCAGTCTCCGGAGTTTTCTCGTCTTGCACGACAGACCCCCTGCGCTCCCACCCGCAGCAGGCAGGAGGTACGACGTCTGCGTCCTCGCTGACACTGCTTACTTTCTTTCCTGGCCGTCCTCTTGGGGCAAGGCGGTGCCCAGTGTGGGTCTAGTTTGCGTCTCCCAGTGGTGGGTGATGTTGAGCCTCTCGTGCCTGTGGCCACTTGTACGTTGGCTTTGGACAAACGTCTGCTCAGGTCCTTTGCCCGTTTTGTAATTGAGTTCCTTGTTTCTGTGGTTGCGTTGTCCTGTGGGGTGGTTGACCGGCACGCACCATGTGAATTGATCCCACGTCTTCCATGTGGGAGGAGCAGGGACCGTCGGAGGACCCTGACCCCAGGCAGGAGGAG
>NW_012122820.1:953131-954512 GCF_000951035.1 Colobus angolensis palliatus | reverse complement strand
CGCCTGGCCAAAT
Organism: Colobus angolensis palliatus; assembly: GCF_000951035.1. Taxonomy (NCBI): domain Eukaryota; kingdom Metazoa; phylum Chordata; class Mammalia; order Primates; family Cercopithecidae; genus Colobus; species Colobus angolensis. The sequence goes on along the minus strand of NW_012122820.1, from coordinate 954,499 downwards.
CCTTGTGAAATCTTTATCAAAATTCATTAAGGAGAAGACTCATGTCGAGCCGAAAGCATTGTGCCAGACAGTGCTTGGTACTTACAGGAATGGCCATGTCCGAGGAGCCGGTGGACGAATCTGTCCTTGCTGCCACCCGTGCGGCTGCAGCGTGAGGCAGGAGGGACTGGCGGGTGTTGCGCTCCTCCCCTAGATACTCAGGCCTTGCCAGCTCCCCGCTTGGCCCCGGCCCTGTCCATCCAGCCCCTTCCCAGGGCTCCATCCTCTCACCCCTGCCGCCCTCCCCCCGTTTTCCTACGTGAGGCGACTCCTCGATGAGAGGAGGAGTCCGGGTACCCTGCCCCCTCCGTGTGAAGACAAGGGCAGTCCCTCCTGCTTTGTAGGGAAACCTCACTCAAGAGAAGCCCCGGCTCAGCAGGACGGAGCCCGGCGGTCCTGCCTCAGGGTGCCCTGGTGCCCAGAGAGGGCGGGGACACCCCAGCTGGGAGAAAGCGTGCAGCTCTGCCCTGCTCTGAAATGTCCGGGGCTCGGCCGCACCCTCCCCCTTTTTCAGAGCAACCTCTGGGCCCTGGCAAGGACGGGTCCCAGGCAGAGGAAAACCACCCTCGTTTCCTTAGCTTTTAGATTTTAAAGGAGCAGTGGGGCCAAGTGGACTTGAAGCTTTGTGGGTTTAAGACGTAAATTCATTGAGCTTGAAGACTTGTTCTTGGAAGTGAACAAAACACACATAATTTATTCATGGATTTTAGTTGGCCTGTTTTTGTACAAAGGGAGCTTTTAAATTTAATTATTTTTAAGCATTAGAGGATGGTATATCTGAGGCAGCTGGAGGCCCTGGTCTTCCCTGCGAGCAGGGAGGGCCCTCGGGATAGGGCTAGGGAGGAGGGGCCGGGTGGTCCCCTGCGGGGCCGGAGGACACTGAAGGCCTCAGATCACCGCACAGTGGGCCCTGCTAGGGGGTGACTCTGAATTCCAGTCCTAGCGGACACATTTCTTGTGTTCAGCATAGGGGGCTCCAGGCCTCGGCCCCCGTCTCAGTTGCCTCCACGATGTCAGCTTCCAGGTATGGGGACCGGGTGCCACCCCACCCCCTAGCTACACCCACATGAGGCCGAGGTGCCCAGTAGCACCTCGTGATGCCACGTGATGGGTGATTTTCAGCAGGGACTCAAGAGAAAAGTTTGTTCCTGTGAGGACAGAGCCACCGCCTGAGCCACGAGGTCCCTGGCGGGAGAGGAGGCAGGTGGCGAGGGTCACGCCAGCAGAGCCGCTCCTCCTGGTGGACGCCAGGTGCGTGGTGCGGTGAGGGGTGAGGCGTGGGCCCGCTGGCCTTGCTGCTTCCTGGTCTTCCTGCATCCCGTTGGCCAC
>NW_012122820.1:937038-952521 GCF_000951035.1 Colobus angolensis palliatus | reverse complement strand
GCCTGTCCGCCTGTGCTTAGAGCTGCATCAGGCACAGCCTGCCTTGGCAGGCAGCGGGTGACGAGCCCAGAGAATGCCTGCATCGACGTGGAGGTCCACGGCCGTCAGCACTGCAGCCCTTGGCCGGGCACTAAGGGCTGAGTGTGGGGCCAGAGCAGAGGGAGCCTGGAGCCGGATCGGCAGCTCTGGGGCCGGGGTGGAGGAAGTGCTGCCTGAGATGTGTGTTTGCTCCCTACGGCACGTCCACAGCACCTGCCACCCCCCTTTGGGTGACCCTCCCGTTTGTCCTGTCCTAGCGCAGCCACATCCCTTGGGAACCTGCTTGTCTCCGGGACCTTCTCTCTGATGCACAACCTCAGAGCCCTCTGTCACCATCCCTCCCCAGTCCCGGGAGCAACCCCCGACCTCCCCCTGTCCTGGACGGGAGCTGGAAGGGACGTGGTTCCCGTCCTGCTGTGCCAAGCCCGGTGACCCGAGGGTACCCTCGGCCTCCCGGCCTCACCTCGTCTCCCTGCGTGGTGTTGCCTGGGGTGCCACGTGGTGCTCGCTGGCAGGGCAGAGGCAGAGGCCCTGGCTCGTTGAACCTTGGGCACTGCCTGTTCTGAGGTGTCCGCCGTGGCCCTTGCCGTGCGGCTTCTCTCCGGGCTCTTTTGGCCTCGGATTCATTTCTGGAGCCTCAGAGTCAGTTCTTTTAGAGCCTGGTTTTGGCCAGTCTCTCCTGCCTATAAAAAGCCCTGCCCTGGATTCCCTGCTCCATGCCAGTTCTCCCCCTGCCCCCACCGGCACGGCATGGACACTGGCGCCCGAGTGACGCTTGAGGGTGACGCAGACACCAGCTGTCACCCCAGCCCTCCATGCGCTCCTCCACCACACCCCTGGCCCCATGGCAAGGTGGTGGTTTGGGCAGACGGGTTTGCTGGTCCCCCGGAAGTCCAGGTCACCTCTGCCTGACCCTGGCTGTGCCGTCTCTTGGGGGCACCTGTGCTTCTGGCACCCGGGGTGGAGGTTGGTTGTCTCCTTTCTAGACCCTTCTGGGTCTGCGGTGGCCTGGTTGGTTTCCCTGAGGTCCCCTCTGTAGGGGAGGGTCTGCCCTCCTGGCAGGGGCCCTTGTGTGCATCCTGAGCTCACCGTGGTTTTGGAGGTGGCTGGGCGGTGGTGGGCAGAGCCCCATGCTGTCCTCTGCCTGCTGTCCTCTGCCTTTGAAGTGGGCACGGCACACGTGAGAACTGAGCACTGGTGGAGGAGGCCACGACCGGTGCCCAGTGGTTGAGTCGCTGGTGCCCACTGAGGGCCCGGGGAGTGAGGGACCCCCTGAAGAGGTAGATGGGAGCCGGACCCTCCTGCCTTAGATGCCTTTTCAAGTAACTGTCCGTTGTTCAGAGAAGAGGGGGAGGATTCACGCTTCGCATCAGATGCATGCGTCCTGCATGGGTGGTGCCGGCCGACTGTGCCCAAAGTCGTGCCCTGCCCCTGTCTCCGCAGCCTGGCGTGGACTCACGTCTGTGTACTTGTCCAGCCTCCCCTCGCCACTGCTTCCCTCTCCTCCCCTTCTTCCGTTTCCCCTCTCCTCCCTTCCCTTCCTTTCCCCTCCCCTCTCCTCCCTTTCCCCTCCCCTCCTCTGCCCTGCCCCACCCCGTTTGTCTCTGCTGTGCCCGGGACCAGGGCAGGGCTGGGCCCTCACTCTGCTGCGGAAATGAGTGTGGGGGCCGGGCCTGTCCGGGGTCAGGGCAGCCAGGCAGGGTCTCCTGCAGGAGCAGGCATAGTCCCAGGGAGCAGGCAGCTGCCTAGGAAGGCAGTCAAGCAGATGGGGACCCCGGCTGCCCCAAGACTGGCACGGGGCTGGTCCTCCCTGCGTCTGGCCTCTGGGTGGGTGGCAGTGGCCTCCTTGTGACTTCGTCCCTCCAGCCGGGCAGGTGGTTTTATGCAGTGTGCCGGGTCCCTGAGTGTCACAGCAGCATTGGAGGCCGGTTTGGCGTCTGGAGTAGCTGCCATCGAGAGAGGCCCAGCCGCCAGGCAGCTGGGAGTATGAGTGTGGGCGTCCCACTGGAAGCACGGGTGAGGTGCCTCCTTTCTCTGGGCCAAAGTCTCCCCAGATGGTAACGTGGACGCCAGGAACGCAGTTGTGGGGACTTTGTGAGGATCTGACACAGCAGTGTGTAAAAACCCTCAGCGCCACGCGTGTCCTCGGGCACTCAGAGGTGGGTGTGAGCGGCGCAGATGCCGTCGGCCTGGTTCTGAGAGGGTGATCTAGGGGCCTCCTGGAGAGCAGCTCCACGGTGTGGTGTGGACGGTGACAGGAGGCTCCTGTGGTCATCACTGCCACGGTCGGGAGTGGCCCTGGGCTGTGTGCAAGGCAGTGAACGTGGAGCCGAGCAGCTCCCGAATCAGGGTCTGTGTTGCTTGTTCAACTCGTGAACTTCCCCGGATTCCTGAGTTTTCCTCTAGCCGAGGCCGGGGCCAGCCAAGGGAAGGGTCAGCCAGCTCATCCAGACCTTGCCCGGTGATGAATCTCCAGCCTGGGTTGCCCTGAGGGACGCTGGGGAGAAACTCAGGACGGGGCCCCTTGAGGCTGAACCTGAAATCTAGGAAACTCGAGGTGGGTCCTAACAGGGCTTGTCACTGAGTGTGGGCCTGGACACGGCCCTGCGGCATCTCACCCACGGGCACCAGTCCCTGTTGAGCGAGGTCCACGCAGCCCTTTGTTCTGGACGGAGCTGATGTTCAAGCCAGACTCTGACTCCGTGCTTCAGAGGCTTCATCGCCTCTACAGGAAGAGAGGCCTGGAGATACCAGGTTGCCTTGGGCCACAGCCGGCCCTTGGCATGGCCAGGGAGCAGCAAAGTGGTTCGTTAGGACAAGGGCCGAGCACACCAGTGTCCATGCTCAGCGGTTCTGGGTTCTGCCCTCTTGGTGTTGTCCAGTGCAGACCACGTGACCACCCGGGGAGGCCTCGGTCATCGTCATATTCTGAGTGTGACTGAGAGTTCAGGGACCACATTACCTTTCTGGGCCCCTCTCAGGGTCTTTGGAAAAGCCCAGAATGAGCTGGGCTGGTGGAGAACTCAGGAGGTGCGGCCAGGTCCCCCCTGTGCTTTGAGAAGCAGGGGTCACTGGCGAGAGGGCTGGGTGACCGGGCAAGCAGCCTGAAGGCATTCCTTATCTGCCCTTGGACCTGGTGAGCCAGTGACTGGCATAGGCTTTCAAACTACCTCTCCAAACGTAGGAGATGCTTCACTTGGAGACGTATTTTTTTTTTTTTTTTGAGATGTAGTCTCGCTCTGTCGCCCAGGCTGGAGTGCAGGGGCCGGATCTCAGCTCACTGCAAGCTCCGCCTCCCGGATTCACGCCATTCTCCTGCCTCAGCCTCCCGAGTAGCTGGGACTACAGGCACTGCCACCTCGCCCGGCTAGTTTTTTTTTTTTTTAGTAGAGACGGGGTTTCACAGTGTTAGCCAGGATGGTCTCGATCTCCTGACCTTGTGATCCGCCCATCTCGGCCTCCCAAAGTGCTGGGATTACAGGCTTGAGCCACCGCGCCCGGCCTGACATATTTTTTAATTTTAAAAAAATCTGAGAAAATGTGATCCTGAGGTGAGCCCTGGACCCAGTACTGCCTGGGACAGAGCAGCTGTGGAGCCCGGTGTGTGTGCGCCCCCAGCCCATGTACCCCGGAAGGCACGCCTCGCACTCTGCTCCTGGCAGGGCCCGTGCCAGGTGGGCCCAGGCTCCAGGGGACAGTGGCCCAGGACTTGAGATGTTAGAAATAAATTTTTGGTGCCACAAAAGAAATAGCACTCGAACATAAACTTAATTTTCTCAGCAAGGCAATTTTCCTTCTGTGGAAGGGTGCCTCTCACAGATGGAGCAGCATCTGAATGAGGGAGGTGGGAGTCTCATCCTAACACAGCCCGTCCCTACTGCTGTGTGGTTCCCCTGTTGGCTGGGGTTGGACAGCACAGTCTGAGCTAATTCCAATTGGCTGTTTTAAAGAGAGCAGGAGTACCAGCCAGAGTGGTGGGGTGAATAGTTCAGCGGGAAGGATGGTTGCAGAACAGGTGACTCAGGATGACTAAGAACAGAGCAGGTGACAAGGATGACTAAGGTCAGAGCAGGTGACCAGGGGTGACTAAGGACAGAGCAGGTGATAGAGGCTAGGAGGGGGTTGTTTACGGGAACTAGGGGCAAGGAGACGTAAAGAACAAGGAAGTTTTAGAATGAAGAACAAAAAACGGGGATCTAAACATACGGATACATTGCTTCTTTGGGGAGGAGCTCAGAACTCATTATACTTAACAACTGACAGGCTAAAACCTTTGAAGAGGAATGTATTATATCCTACAGGAGAGGCGCCGCTGGCCTGTGCCTTCTGCAGGGACAAGGAGCGGCTGTGGCCGGGAGGTGTTGGCGGCTGTGCTTCAGCCCCGGCCCCAGCTCCAGCTCTTCAAGTTGCTGGCGTCTCTAAGGCCCATCCTGAAGTGGCCTGGAGACTGCTGAGTTACTTCTGGAATCTGCACCATGAAAGTGAAACCTGGACTGTGATACGAGGCTGGTGAGAGGGTGCCCTGCCATCACACCCGGCCTTGTAGAAAACTCGTTCCAGTGGCCCCCTGGTTCTCAGGGACCAAATGGTGATTTTTGTTTGTTTGTTGTTTTGTTGTTTTGTTTCTGTTTTGTTGTGTTGTGTTTGACATGGAGTCTCACTCTGTCGCCCAGGCTGGAGTTCAGTGGCACGATCTTGGCTCACTGCAAGCTCCACCTCCTGGGTTCACACCATTCTCCTGCCTCAGGCTCCCAAGTAGCTGGGACTACAGGTGCGTGTCACCTCGCCCGGCTAATTTTTTTTGTATTTTTAGTAGAGACGGGGTTTCACTGTGTTAGCCAGGATGGTCTCGATCTCCTGACCTCGTGATCTGCCCGTCTCAGCCTCCCAGAGTGCTGGGATTACAGGCGTGAGCCACCGCACCAGGCCCGATAGTGATGTTTTTACTGCTCTGGGCCTAATCGCATGCACCGTTTTCTGTGTTGTGACTTCCGTGGGAGGTTCTGTTGGAGAAGGAGCCACACAGCTGTATGGGACCCGGCACTCCTTTATCACCATCATCCGGGGCCACGGACACCCCCTCTCACACGTCGCTGGGATATGAAATTAGGGAATAAATGGGAATTTTCAGTGCTATGCAGCTAGCGCTAAGATCCTCCCCAGTGTGACGTCTGAGACCTTTTCCCAGCTGGAGCCCTGTCATTCATTCATTCATTCATCCCTTGCCAGGCTGGGCAGCTGCCAGAGGCACAGTCTGGAACCGCCCCTTGCTAATGGGCGGACCGGTGAAGGCAAAGCAGGCTCACTGTGCAGACTGATGATTGACAGTTCCAGGGTGTGATTGACACAAGCGCCTGCCAGGAAGGAGCCCCTTCAGAAGCAGTGGGCGGGGCGGGGCGGGGCGGGGAAGGCCGTGGGGAGGAGTGACTTTGAGAGGAGGCTCACAGGACTGTGCCCGGAAGGAGGGAGCAGCAAGGACCCTGCGGGCAGCGGGGGGCACAGCACAGGCCGTGGCTGTAGGCGAGGGTGGTGCCCAGGCGTTGACGGAGGGGAGCTTGCTGGGTGGGGCAGCGTGGGGTGAGGGTCAGGAGGGCCCATGTTTCATGACTAAGGAGTTAGTGAAGCCTGCGTGTGACCTCTTTCCTGTTCGAATTAAACACGTCATTAGTCTGTGTCATCCTAAACCAGATCACTTGCAAGGAATGGAAAAACCTTGAAATACGTTTTTAAACTGATGAAAGTGAGATACCGAGGCCTCTGGGGAAAAGACCAGACTCCGGGGTCTGCACCATCAGAGCGGCGAGCTGCGTCTGTTAGGGGTGACCTGAGGTCCCTGCTGTGAACCAGCTTATTGAAACAGAAGTCATTGCTCGTCTTCTCTAAGAACCTGCAGCCCCTGTCAAATGTCAGCCATTCCCCATGTCTTGCTGACACTGTCATTAGGATTCCTGTGAGGGCCAGTGGGGAGACAGCTCAGTCTTGGCCCTGCTTCTGACCCCCCCACTGCCCCCAAATGCATACTGCTGGCCTTTCCTGGGTTTAATTTTATTTTGCAGTGGTAGAGGTTGTTTTGCTAAAATTATTTCAAAATCTGCCTTGTGGAAAAACGCCCACATCAGGGTGACCATCTGTGGCAACCGAGAATTCCTCAGAGGCAGCGTCTTCACCGCCCAGCTCAGCGGACGGCGCAAGCTGCCAGCCAGACCTCTGTCTGTCCCTGCTCGAGGCCCCAGCTGCCCCTTCCTCCCGGCAGCTCTCTGATCTCCGGAGTCCAGGTTTTGTTCCCAAGGTCCTGCCTTTGTATCTAAATGCTGTGTCCTCTCCCCGGACGATCTCCTCCAGACACTGGTTCTCAGGGACCAGCTCCCTATGGGTGATGATGTCTCTGATACAGGAACTTATGGGTAATTTGCAAGTTTGCACAGAAAGTGGAGGCCGTTTGTTCCTCCTGGGGTGCGTGAGCGGGGCCTCGGGGAGCAGGTACGGGACAGGACACAGGAGGAACAGGCACGGCTGGTGGCGTGCAGCGAACAGCAGTGGCCACACCAGGTGGTGGCTCCCGTGGGGCTGTCAAGGCCGGCCCAGCCCTGAGCAGGTGGGGTCTGCAGGTGAGATCTGCAGAGGCCTCCTGGGTTGGAGGAGACTTATTCAGGGGGAGTTTTGGTCTTGCTAGAAATTCCATGAGATGAAAGATGACATTTTAATTCTATCATTGAGGCGTGATCTTTTCAATACAACCCCCTGTGTGAGGGATGTGAGGGAGGCTGTTCCTTCGTGATACGGTGCCCGCTCCTCCAGGCTGGGGCTCCTGGCCAGTTCATCTTTCATCTTGTGTCTGACTTTCTCTATCATTTCTAAAATGACTAAGACAATTTATTTTGTAAAAAAATAAAAATAAGGCGTTAAGATGATTCTACTCTGTAGAGGGATCCCGAGGAAGCGTCTCCTCTGGGACTGGCCTGTCCCCCTATCTCGTTTTCCCTCTAAGCGACCTGGGAGTTCCCAAATCTTGATTTTAGTTCTGACAAGTGGAGACTTTACCCCCATACGTTTTTAAAACCTTTTTAAAGGTTTAATTTCAAGGAGATACAATTTCTTTTGTGTGTTTGGTTACTAAAGCTGTCTTGCAGCTCAAATGTGATTTAAGAAATCTACCAAAATGCACCAGCCACGTCCTCTAAGTAGGAGGAGGCCAGCGGGCATCTCCCCTCCTCACCCCTTCCCTGGTGGTCTCACTGATGTCCCGCCGCCCCCAGCCCTCCTTCCTTTCTTTCCCTTGACGTTGTCATCAGACGCCAGGGACAACCCCTGGTGCAAGACATCCTGTTGTTGATTTACTTCTTCTCTCATTTGTTTCTGTGTTTGTTCCATTTCATTCATTCATTCATTCATTCATTCAAGCTCAGCTGTGGAGACCATCAGCCACTCTGCCTTTGGCCTGTGTCTGCCACTGGCTGTAGGGCCCGGGGCAAAGGTCTTCAAGTGCTTTGGGCTTTAGTTCCCCTTCCTGGAGAACGAGGGTCGGGGAGGGCCTCCCCTGGGGTGCTTGTGAGGATGAAATAAGCCAGTGCATCCTGAGTCTGGACCGCTTCTGATACTTAGCAGGTACTTAATAGTAGGTACTGAGTGGACACACAGTGGCCCCACAGCAGAGGCGTGTGGTAGAGGCGTAGTGGGTGCGTAATGGAGACGCGTGGTAGACACGTGAGGACACGTGGCAGAGATACATGGTGGGTGTGTAGTGGGTACAGCAGGCATCGTAGATTTATAACAGATACATAGCAGATGTGTAGTGGGAACCAGACATGCCAATGACATGTCAGGAATGTCACCCAGAGGACTGTGTCTTCTTGGGGTCCTGGGGCCCTTTTCATGAGGAAGGTGGGGCTTTGGAAAAATTGTCCAATTTCCATCCCCTGTCTCCTTTCCCCGGGCACCGCGCCCACCCGGTGGCAGGTGGAGAAGGTGACTTCTATACTGGGGGCCAGGATCAGGAGCAGCCACATGCCAGAGCGGGTGGGCAGCCCCGGTGCCTGCCTGGCCCTGCCCCGACCTCCACACCAGTTCAGCCCTGTGTCCTGCCTAGGATGGGTGGGTGGGTAATTTAATGTATTCATTCATTCATTTCCAGGGTCTCCTGTCGGCTTTTTGAGGCCTGGTACACATTTGTTATTGCATTTTTGTTTGTTTTACTTTGTTATGAGTAATGATAGATTTCTAGAAACTTTGTATATTTTTTTCTCCACTTTATTTCAACTTTGTAGAAAAAAGATCTAAATATGCTAGTCCGTGGCCCCCCCCCCCGCCCAACTCTCCTGCCTCACGGATTGGTTCAGAACCAGGAGACACAGGGTCCAGAAACCTCAGGGCTGGAGGGGCTTCACCCTTTGGACTCTTACTATTTTTGTATTCTGGCCCCTCCACCTGGGGAAGGGGCCATGCCTCTCTCTCCCTCTATCTCTCTCAAGAGACAGGGTCTTGCTCTGTCGCCCAGGCTGGAGTACGGTGGTACAGTCACGGCTCACTGCCGCCGGGCTCAAGCAAGCCCCCCACCTCAGCCTCCCAACTAGCTGGGAGTTCACGTGCGCACCACCACGCTTGGCTACTATTTTGCTTTTAGTACAGATGGGGGTCTTGCTTTGTTACCCAGGCTGGCCTCAAATGCTCCAAGTGATTCTCTGCTTTGGCCTCCCAAAGTGCTGGGATTACAAGTGTGAGCCACCGCGCCTGGCTGGACTGTGGGTTTTTTAGGGGCAAGAATTGTACTCACATCTCTGCTTTCATAGTGGGTCTTACTAACGGTTAGTGGACAAACAGCAGCTGATGTTCTCACCCAGCCTTGTTCTAAGAGGACTCCAGAAAGCAAGTTGTAGCCCCAGTGACTGGGGAAGGCTTCCTGGGGAGAGCGGCCGACACAGCTGCCGCCGCAGTAAGGGTTTATCTATCATGACTGATTTATTTATCAGTTCAAGACACAGTTACACAGAGTGTGGGGTGCGGTGGCCAGTGCTAAGCAGCTGGATGGTTCAACAGCTGGCATGTCCGGTAGCGCGTGTGCCTTGGGAAGGCCTGGGAAGGGGACGCAGGGCTCCGCAGGGAGAGCTGCCCACCCCCCAGCCGGGAGAAGCCTCCCCCAGCCTGAAGAAGACCCCCAAGCTCCATCAGTCACATGGTCATGCACTTTTCCTCACCAGCACAAACCCCGCTTCCTTGAAGAGAAGCGTGAGGCTGGGCACGTGTCTGTGGGCCCAGCTACGAGGTAGGATCGCTTGAGCCCAGGAGGTCGAGGCTGCAGTGCTGTGATTGCAGCACTGCACTCCGGCCTGGGCCACAGAGAGAGAGAGAGAGAGAAGCAGCGAGAGAGAGAGAGAAAGAGACAGAGAGAGAGAGGAAAACTGTCTAGAAGGGAAAACAGGGACAGCAAAGTAGACGGAAGGAAGGGCCTCTGGGGCGGTGGGGCGAGTGCCGGCCGCTCCCTTCTGCACACGCTCCTGTGGTCTCTGGGGACAGACTGCACCTGAGGCAGCAGTGGGAGGAGAGGGGTGAAGGGCAACACGCCCCCATTTAAACACCTCCTGGCCTGGACACCAGCTGTTCACTTGTAATCACTGGTCACCCTGAAGAGATGGGACGGACCCCTGCCTCAAATTTGGCTCAGCTGTCCACACGGATGACAGCACCGCACACAGACGGGAGGAAGCTTCTTGCCACATCACGAGGCTTTCTGGGGAGAGCAGGGGAGGGGGGTCTTCCAGGCTGGTCCAGAAAGGTCTTGAGCACGCCGGTGAGGAGACTGCCTCGGTTTCCATGGTGGTTCGGGGGCAAGGCAGGGTGAGCAGGGGCTGGGGCTTGCAGGGTTTGAACTTTCCCCAGGGCCAAAGGAGAGAGCCCAGGTCCCCATCACCTCATTGGAATGTGGGCAGGAGGGGAGTGGGTCATCTCAAACACCACCAGCAGCCGAACATCAAAAATGGGGTCCAACTCTTGATTGCGATTTCTTTGGCCAAAGCCTGGACTCCCAGCCCCATGGGCTGAGGGGAGGTTACAGCCAGTGGTGGGATAGATGCCAGTGCTTGCCCCAGAGCTGCAGGGGAAGAAGGCGGCCTGAACCCCAGGGCCTCTGTGTCCAGTTCAGGGGCCAGGATGGCAGCATCGGTCTGCAAGGGGTATGTGCTCTAGAGGAGTGAGGGGACAGACAGGTGAGCCCTGGAGGCATCCAGTGGCGTGAATGGTGGGAAGGGCTGTAAGAGGGGAGGCTGGGAGGGGACAATCCCAGGTGGCAGGGAATGGCCATGATGGGGCCCCGGGGTGGAGCCCAAGCAGGGAGCATCCAGGGGAAGCTGGTGTGGGTGGGGACTGGGAGGAGAGAGGGAGGCCGGGCCTGCCCTGGCAAGTGGTGGTCAGAACATCGCTCGGTGCCGAGCAGGCAGGACGCAGCAGGCTGGCCTGTGGGGCCCACTGCTGCCCCCGGGGCCAAGCACGAGAGAGAGAGCTGGAGGGCGCTTTCTCGCGGCGTGTTGTGGTGTGAGCGGGGACTGGTGGGTGTGCACTGTCTTCGGAGAGAGAGGAGCAGTTTTCGGGGTGAGTAGCCTTTATTCTTCGCACCTCATTACACAGAACCCAGGCCTTTTATTCAGGAGGGCGCCGCCAGCCTCACCCCGACAGCCACCCTGGCTCATTGACCTTGATCTGTGACAGCTCCCCTGTGAGTTCAGACTTCTCAAGGACGCTCGCATAGCCAACATTGTTGAGAAGAGTAACCCCTTATCACAGCACACGTCTGTCGTGCCATGGAGCAATTTCCCGTCCCCTTGGCTTTGAAGGCATAAGACACTGCGTCACAGCCATGCTGTTCCTTCCAAACCGGCTCGTCAGGAGGCAGGTCTTGCGCCCTGTGCCGGCCCTGCAGGCCAGCAGGTGACCCCAGCAGCTGGTTTGTCCCTGCCCGAGGGTGAGGGCCTGCAGGGTGTTTGTAGACACAACCTTTGAAAGGCCCTGAGAATAGGGCTTGGTCATGAGGGCGCCTGGGGCCCATCCGGCAGTAGAAGTAAGTACATTAGGTATTTGGCCAAGGGTCACGTTAGGCCTTATTTATTTATTTACTTTTTGAGACAGTCTCACTCTGTCGCCCAGGCTGGAGTGCGGTGGCGCGATCTCAGCTCACTGCAACCTTCGCCTCCTGGGTTCAAGCGATTCTCTTGCCTCGGCCTCCCCAGTGGCTGGGATTACAGGTGCACGCCACCACACCCGGCTAATTTTTGTATTTTTAATAGAGACGGGGTTTCACCACGTTGGCCAGGATGGTCTCAAACTCCTGACCTCAAGTGGTCCTACCACCTCAGCCTCCCAAAGTGCTGGGATGACAGGCGTGAGCTGCCACTCCTGGCCAGGTCTTTTTTCAAATAAATGTCCAAGCAAAATGAATTTGGGGTGAAGTAGTCTCAGAGCTGCCAGGAGGAGCAGGGTGGCTGCATGCCACTGGGAACTGCTGTGGGTGATGACCAGGTGGTGCCGGGAAGGTCACGTTCAGACACATAGTTGTCATTGTTGGAGGAGGAGAATTCTCCAGTCTCGGGTGGGAGGGGCTGCCCACCAGGCCTGGATGAGGCCCCACCCCCCCCCACATGCTGGGACCACGAGAGGCACCCACTGAGGATAAGGGGACTCCTGCATTTGTGCTGTGCGTGGGAGGCATCACCTCATTTGCATGTGGCCCTTCCACGTCTCCTGGGTGCCAGATGGGTCCTCAGGATTGTGGGGAGATGAGGGCCTCGTCCAGGACTTCGATGGGGCGTCCCCCCAGCCCCCTGTGGCTGATGGAGTGGCCTGACATCTTGTGCACACAAAGCCCCCCTAGAGCCTTGGAAGGACAGGGCCGGACCCAGAGCCCGGGAAGGACAGGGCCGGACCCAGAGCCCGGGAAGGACAGGGCCGGACCCAGAGCCCGGGAAGGGAGGTGGAGCTCCAGCCAAGGCGTCCAAACATCAAAAGGCAGAACTGAGCTGCTTGGTATTTGAAAAGTTTTTATTCGGAAAACTACCAAACCGACTGAAGTAGAGAGAATTACGTAGTGAAGCCTCGTGCACGCCCTGCCTGGCTCCTGGCAACCCAGTCGATACCTGTAACTCTCAGCAAGCCCCTACTGGTGGGCGAGGACCTCCGTGCGCGTCACCAGGCCAGAACAGAAAACGTTAGCACAGAGTCACTTGACTTCACCAGACGCAGCCAGGATTGCAGTTTCTCCGGCTCGGCTGTCTCAGTTTTTTAAGAGAGTTCATGCTTTTGAGATCAAAGTTAAAAGACGGCCTGTGCCTCTCAGGGCCGCTCTGCCTCCCCGATGTTTCCTGGGGGTTCTGTGTCTGTGACCGGGGCGTGGAGCACCGTGTGCGCAGGTCTCTGGCTCGTGATTTGCGTCATGGTGAGTGCTGCCTGCACCAGCAGCTGGCTGCCTTCCGTGGCTGTGTGGGCTCCTGTGCAGAGGCCGCCCCTCTCCCTGGCCAAGCAACACTGAGACAGGATTGCGTCCTCCCTCTCCTGAGGCAGGTCCTGTTCCAGACCTGCATTTTCCCGCACGTCACGTGTCCTGAGACCCCTCTGTGGATACGTCCTCCTCCTTCCATGGCCACACACACTTCTGTGCCGGGCGGGCTGGGCTGACTGATGGTGCATGTAGGGGCTCTGGCCCATCTTTCTTAACTACAGATGGAGCTGCAGTGGGAAGCCGTGTGCAGATACCTCCCGTTTTACTTTTGTGCTGGGGCTTTTTTGGGATCAGTTCCTAGAAGTCGGGGACTGGGTGAAGGGGTGACTACCCTCAGACACTGAACTCCCAGAGGAAACACAGGGAGAGAGGGCAAGCCCTGCAAAGTGCAGGCCTTCTTTTAACACTGACCTTGGATTCTTGGGACTGCCGGGATCCCCTCCACCCGGGCTGTGCCTCTCTTCCGGCCCTTCGGCAGTGTCGAGGGAGCCCCCTACCCCGGCAGTGTCCAGGGATTCCACCCAGGGCAGTGTCGAGGGAGCCCCCCAACCCTGGCAGTGTCCGGGGAGCCCCCAACCCCGGCAGTGTCAAGGGAGCCTGCCACAGTGGGGTGCTGCCAGCCGTAGACCTGGGCCAGTCGGGGTGCTTGGACGCCTGTTCTAGGGATACAGAGGTCAGGCAGCCCAGGGCCCGCACTCTCAATAGAGCTTCAGGGCAAAGGCATCAAGGTAAATGCCTCATCTGAGTCCCTGTGTGATCCCTGGGTGGGGTTATGATCCTCCTGGGTGCTGGTCCGAGCGCATGGTGAGGCCGTCCTCGCCTGCAGACCCCCAGCCTCTTTGCCCCATGCCCACTCACCTATTCTCACCTCCTCCAGGAAGCCTACCTGGCCCCTTCCTGGTGTATGGGTGTGGCCCCTTGTCCCTGCAGCTGTGCATTGACCTCCATGGCTCCTGGAGGCCGGGCCACATACTCATCCCCTCTGGGTGAGTGAGAGGCACAGCCTGGGTGCGTGGAGCCGTGGTGGCTCTGAGGTGCCACCGCTGTGTCCTCTCATGAGTGGGTGCCATCCGGGTCTATCCTGGGCTGGCTGTAAGGAGGAGATTGGCCCCGCGTGGCCATGTGCATGACAGTGGAGACATCACCAGCCTGCTGCTTGCACAGCTGACGGTAGCCCCCCTCTCTCTCTAGCCATGTCCCCAGGACTCTCGAGTAGTTGGCCTGGTGACCATGGGAGAAGCAGGCCCCGAGTCCCCAGGGCTGTGAGCAAGGCTGTCTGATTTGCCCCCTGGTCACCACCCCTGCCTGTCCGTCTTTCCTGGGCAGATGGAGGTAGATGAACTTCATGCGGCCGCTGTAACAGTGGCTGCCACTGGGGGGCTTAAAGCAACACGCATTTGTTAACTCAGCCGTCTGGAGGGTGCAAATTCAGATAGATCTCACTGAGCTAAAGTCAAGGCACCAGCAGGGCGGGTTCTCTCTGGAGGCTCCAGGGGAGACCCCGTTTCCCGCCTTCTCCAGCATCTGAAGCCGCCTGCCCCTTGGCGCAGCCCTGAGTCACCCCAATCTCGGCCTCCGTCTCACGTCACCACCTCTGACACAGCCGCCCCCCATCCCTCTTGTGAGGACCCCGCAGTGACATGGGCCCACCCAGGTCATCCAGGAACATCTCCCCATCCCCACGTCCTTCACTCCATCGTCTGCAAAGTCGCCTATGCCATGGAAGGTGACACAGTCTCGGGTCCTGGGACTTGGATGTGGGGCTCTCTGGGTTTTGCACAGCTGACCACGGGAGCTTCTGGATGCTTGGCATTGGAGGTTTCTGTCCTCCACTGAAGGGATTCCTGGAGTGAGGGCAGCAGAGGGCACTCAGACGGAGGCACTGCTGGACACACAGGGGCGATGGCGTCGGGGGGAGCCGGGGAGCTGGCTCTCTCTGGGGGAGTGACCCTTGACCTTGGTGGCCTCAGTTTTCTCATCTGTAAAGTGATATACATGATACCTGCTCCATCTTCCTCATGGAACTGTCCCGAGATCATATGTGGTCGTGAATATCAAACATGCTGATTGCAACCCTGGACAGAGCTCCAGTGGACAGTTGAGCGGCGGCAGCCAGGTGTGGGTCCAGCCGTGGGCAGAGAGGGTCACACGGGGCCAAGCGGCTGCAGCGGGAGTCCACAGGACGTGGAGAGTCCCGGCCATGGTGAGGACACGGCGTTGCGGCAACTCATGCCCACTGCAGTGTCTGGAAGGTGGTGCTGGGTCCGCGCCATTTACGGGGTCGGTCTCTCATTCTTGCCGTTTTACAGCCCAGCCTGTGGAGGCAGCGGAGGCCCAGGCCATGGGCCTGTGGGCCGTGCCACGTCGCTCAGATTCTGTGGTGTCGGTGGTGGGAGCCTCCAGGGAAAGCTGTCATCCCGGGGGCCTGGCAGGAGAGGTTCAGGGCAGTGGGGTGGACTCCAGAAATGTCCAGTAGCAGAACTGCCATACTTGGCCGTTGGCTGGGGTATTGAGGGAGACGTCTCCAGGGACGTCCAGTGTCTCCCAGGCTGGGCAAGGGGAGGCGCCGGCCAGCATGGGGCATTTCATCGGGGCCCTCCCTGGGGACAGCCAAGGACCTAAAACCAATGGGTCCCAGCAAAGAGGATCCCAGACACAAGAGAGAGAATGGCCAGGGCTGAATCTGGCTCCAGCGGGGTCCCTGGGCGTGATCAGAGCAGGCAGGACCTGGCTTCCCTCTCTGCAGCTCCGGCACCAGCTTCTTCCACTCAGGCTTCATCCGCGGTCAGGGGGCTCCTGATCCCTTGGTAGCCCCGTGGCCGCTGGGTTGCACCTTCATGGGGGAAACAGAGACTCCTCTGGTACCAAGGTCCCCCGAGTCCACTGGGCCCTCGACACCCTTGGGTCACTTGTCCACCCTCACACCATCCCTGGCCCAGGGTGACCGTGGGCCTCGCCTGAAA
>NW_012122820.1:933433-936988 GCF_000951035.1 Colobus angolensis palliatus | reverse complement strand
GTCTCACGTCACCACCTCTGACACAGCCGCCCCCCATCCCTCTTGTGAGGACCCCGCAGTGACATGGGCCCACCCAGGTCATCCAGGAACATCTCCCCATCCCCACGTCCTTCACTCCATCGTCTGCAAAGTCGCCTATGCCATGGAAGGTGACACAGTCTCGGGTCCTGGGACTTGGATGTGGGGCTCTCTGGGTTTTGCACAGCTGACCACGGGAGCTTCTGGATGCTTGGCATTGGAGGTTTCTGTCCTCCACTGAAGGGATTCCTGGAGTGAGGGCAGCAGAGGGCACTCAGACGGAGGCACTGCTGGACACACAGGGGCGATGGCGTCGGGGGGAGCCGGGGAGCTGGCTCTCTCTGGGGGAGTGACCCTTGACCTTGGTGGCCTCAGTTTTCTCATCTGTAAAGTGATATACATGATACCTGCTCCATCTTCCTCATGGAACTGTCCCGAGATCATATGTGGTCGTGAATATCAAACATGCTGATTGCAACCCTGGACAGAGCTCCAGTGGACAGTTGAGCGGCGGCAGCCAGGTGTGGGTCCAGCCGTGGGCAGAGAGGGTCACACGGGGCCAAGCGGCTGCAGCGGGAGTCCACAGGACGTGGAGAGTCCCGGCCATGGTGAGG
This sequence comes from Colobus angolensis palliatus, assembly GCF_000951035.1. NCBI lineage: Eukaryota > Metazoa > Chordata > Mammalia > Primates > Cercopithecidae > Colobus > Colobus angolensis. Next base: position 936,356 of record NW_012122820.1, on the reverse strand, counting down.
ACACGGCGTTGCGGCAACTCATGCCCACTGCAGTGTCTGGAAGGTGGTGCTGGGTCCGCGCCATTTACGGGGTCGGTCTCTCATTCTTGCCGTTTTACAGCCCAGCCTGTGGAGGCAGCGGAGGCCCAGGCCATGGGCCTGTGGGCCGTGCCACGTCGCTCAGATTCTGTGGTGTCGGTGGTGGGAGCCTCCAGGGAAAGCTGTCATCCCGGGGGCCTGGCAGGAGAGGTTCAGGGCAGTGGGGTGGACTCCAGAAATGTCCAGTAGCAGAACTGCCATACTTGGCCGTTGGCTGGGGTATTGAGGGAGACGTCTCCAGGGACGTCCAGTGTCTCCCAGGCTGGGCAAGGGGAGGCGCCGGCCAGCATGGGGCATTTCATCGGGGCCCTCCCTGGGGACAGCCAAGGACCTAAAACCAATGGGTCCCAGCAAAGAGGATCCCAGACACAAGAGAGAGAATGGCCAGGGCTGAATCTGGCTCCAGCGGGGTCCCTGGGCGTGATCAGAGCAGGCAGGACCTGGCTTCCCTCTCTGCAGCTCCGGCACCAGCTTCTTCCACTCAGGCTTCATCCGCGGTCAGGGGGCTCCTGATCCCTTGGTAGCCCCGTGGCCGCTGGGTTGCACCTTCATGGGGGAAACAGAGACTCCTCTGGTACCAAGGTCCCCCGAGTCCACTGGGCCCTCGACACCCTTGGGTCACTTGTCCACCCTCACACCATCCCTGGCCCAGGGTGACCGTGGGCCTCGCCTGAAACGCTGCGAGTGTGGGTGGGGCGGGCTGGGTCCTGAGGGAGCTGGGGAGCAGTGGAGTGAACGGGGCTGGGGTGGGGCTGGTGACCGGGAAGTCCCTGCAGGGGCAGGGCTGGTGGACAGTAGAGTCCCTGTAGGGGCTGGTGACGGTGGACTCTCTGCGGGGCCAGGTGGGGCTGGGGGACAGTGTAGTCCCTCCGGGACCGGTCCTTAAGGTAAAGGACTGGAAGCTTGCGCACGGCCTCTGGGGTCTTCCCCTCGGGTGCCAGGCCTGCCATCCTGAGCTCCCCCACCCCACCCCGTGCCCACCCTGAGGGCGGACCCAGGCCAGTTCACACAGCACGGCGAGGCAAGGGCTCAGAGTGGAAGGCAGAAGGAGAGTCAGGGGCCTGCTGCACCCGTGGGTTTTGCGGCAAGGAAGGCGAGGAGGAGCCGGGGTGGGTGCTGGGAGCTCTGGGGCCGGCTCTGCGTGTTGGGCTTAACTCGGGCTTAGCTGAAGTTACCGAGCCTTCAGGAGGGTGCTGGGGAAAAAGAAGAGGCAGAGAAGGTGTCTTTGGACCACTTGGGGGTCGGGGAGAGAACCCCATGGCAACCGTGAAGGTCTGGGGCAGAGCCAGGGAGGGTCCCAGGTTGTCAGGGACAGGTGGGGGGTGCAACATGGAGGCCTGGGGCTGAGCCTCTGAGAAGTGATGGGCAGGACGAGGGGACCAGAGGGGATCACACAACAAGGGGTCCACCTTGGTGGTCTGGGTGTCGCCGGAGAAGCTGGTTCTCAGGACTCAGAGGCAGACAGGGAGGGGCTGGGATTAGGGAAGAGTGTGTGACGAGGGGAGGAGAGGAGCCTGGGCCTCTTTCCTGATGAGGGGGACACTGGTTGCTGGGTCCCCTGGCATTAGGAGCTGTTCCCTGCCTGCTGCACCACCCCTGCCATCGTTGGGGTTCTCAGGTCAGGGCTGGTCTGGATAAGGAACTGGTGGCGCTGCTGCCGGCCTGGACTCAGAACCCTCACCCTCCAGCCCGCACCCTCGACTTCCCGCCAGCCGGACCCTCTGTCCTGGTGAGGGCAGCACCCACATCTGGCTCCACCCTTGTTTCTTGCCCTTTGACCTACAGCCTGAGGACGTGCAGGAGGTGCGTAGGTAGCTGTGGGTCCGGCCTCCTGACCGGCCGTCCGTCCACCACCAGGCTGCTGGATGTTCACCCATGTGGGAGAGATGGGTGTTGGGGAGGGGACCACTGCTTCCTTTCAGAAGACCCAGACGGGCAGTGCCGTGTGCCAGCCTCACAGTCGGCCCCCTTCTTTCACCTTAGTTATCTTCGAGGTGATGCTTCCCTGGGACAAGTCATTTTCGTGAATCTGCTGTAAAACGTCTCCCAAAGTCCAAGTGTTTCCCAAACTGAGTGGAAATCGTTGCAGAATGTGGTTTCCATCAAAGCTTTTCCCTCTTCCTTCCTTCACCGCTGCCTGGGTGACTGGGTACGGGTTCCAGGAGTCCACCTAGAAGGCAAAAAATCCGGCTTTGCTTCGAACCCCCTAAATTGCTCATAAAACACATGGGGGTTTATGTGTAGACATGATCCTTATGTGGGTTAAGGCTGAGGCCCCTGCCCCAGTGACACAGAAGCCACAAACGGCACAGTGCACCTTCTGCCCGAAGCAGCCGGCGAGGCTGCCCGCGAACCTCTGGCGCGCTCCGTTGCAATGAGGGTGAACGAGCCTTGGGCGCGGGGTCAGCCTGGAACCCCTGCCCCGTGAACACCAGCCAGCTTCACGCTGAGGCCCCCTCAGTCTAACCCAGAGCCCCAGCTGGGGTCCCAGCATGGGGGGCTGTGGGGTGCAGCCGCCGCTTGGAGCGGAGGTGAATGGGAGCCCACACATTTCCTCCTCCTTCATCGGACGCTTGTAATCATCACAGTACTCAAAAAAGGAAGAAGGAAAAGGTCCTTGAAACTTGCTGGAGTTGCAGTTCCATTTGTTGTTGTTGTTGTTTTTGAGACGAAGTCTTGCTCTATCTCCCAGGCTGGAGTGTGATGGCGCAATCTCGGCTCACTGCAAGTTCCGCCTCCCAGGTTCACGCCATTCTCCTGCCTCAGCCTCCCGAGTAGCTGGGACTACAGGCGCCCGCCACCTCGCCCGCTAGTTTTTGTATTTTTAGTAGAGATGGGGTTTCAC
>NW_012122820.1:924281-932602 GCF_000951035.1 Colobus angolensis palliatus | reverse complement strand
CCGGCCTAATGTAAGGTTTTAATGTAAGGTTTAAAAAGGCAGCCACCCCGTTTCCTCCCCTCTGGTGCCGCGTTCAGCAGTGATTTGTGGTGGCTGTGACTTCCTCTTCGGTGGGTTGCCCGTGGATCGCCAACGGTGTGCTCCTGCTGCTTCTACCTGATGTCTCCCCATGTTGGGCTTTGAGGGGGGCTCATCCGGGGCATTCATGTTCTCTGCCCGAGTTTGCTGCTGACACAGGGCAGGTGGAAGTCAGCAGGTGAGGACCGGGGTATCAGCCAGGAACTCGAAAGTGGCACGGAGGCAGCATCTGATGGCCCCTTCGTCAGAGGTGACCAGGACCTTGAGGGAGCTGGGGTGGACTTCTCTCATCCTGACATCCTGGAATGGGGGTGCAACCTGCCGTTCTGTGTCCCAGTTGAGTTGGCAACATTTTTTGTCCTTTTTCGTGATGCACGAAGTAATGGTGTTTCTGAGAGCCAGTGGCAGCCTAGCTGCAGGGGAGAATGGTGGGGAGTGGGCGAGAGTTGGGGCACAGGGGGCTCGTGGGGCAGAGGCTGTGGTCCAGTCCTTGTGGGCGTAACTCCAGGGACGGCAGGCGGGTGGTGTGGCCAAGGAGGAGGGAGGTCAAGGCATTGGTGTTGGGGCAGGGAGAAGGGACCCCAGTGCCCACACGTTTGCAGGGTGGTAGATGATGGTGTGGAAGTGCAGAGAGGGCGGGAGCCGAGCCCACAACATCCATGCCCTGGGGACTGGGTGCCACCCGTCAAGGGCTCCACGAGGCTGGCTCTGGGGGAGGGAGAGCGGGCGCCATGTTGCGTGTGTGCTGCATGTGGTGCGTGTGGCGTGTGGGTGAGGGTGTGGCAGGGCACTTTAAGTTTCTGGAAGTGTTTGGAATGTTCAGGAGATAAAAATAGCAGAGGGCTGCGACCCGCGCCCCAACCCCAGCCTTTCTCGAGGAGGACGCTCCACCGTGGCCTGGGAGGGCGCGGAAGGAGGGACCCCGGATGGGGGGCGCGTTTGTCTTGTGTGTGGAGAATGTGCTCTCCAGGGATCTGTGTTAATACAGGCAGCCCAAGCACAGTGTCCAGTGAGGAAAAGAACATTTGGAACAGAAGAGGTGACTCATTTTGTTGGACAAAAAAGGAATATGGTAGACATTAATTCTTTCTCAGAAGAGGTTTTATTTGAAACAATTCACAAAAATAATTCAACAGCAGGTTGACTTTTGAGTTCGGCTCATGAAAGTTAAGTTTATAGAGCAAATAAAGAAAATAAGCCAAAGAAAAAAATAAGATGACTGGGTGGAGTGGCTCACGCCTGTAATCCCAGCACTTTGGGAGGCCGAGGTGGGTGGATCACGAGGTCAGGAGATCGAGACCATCCTGGCTAACACGGTGAAACCCCGTCTCTACTAAAACAATACAAAAAACTAGCCGGGCGAGGTGGCGGGCGCCTGTAGTCCCAGCTGCTTGGGAGGCTGAGGCAGGAGAATGGCGTGAACCCGGGAGGCGGAGCTTGCAGTGAGCTGAGATCCGGCCACTGCACTCCAGCCTGGGCGACAGAGCGAGATTCTGTCTCAAAAAAAAAAAAAAAAAAAAATACAAAAATTAGCCAGGCACGGTGACGGGCGCCTGTAGTCCCAGCTGCTTGGGAGGCTGAGGCAGGAGAATCGCTTGAGCCTGAGAGGTGGAGGTTGCAGTGAGCTGAGATCACGCCACCGCATTCCAGCCTGGGCAACAGAGCGAGACTCCATCTTAAAAAAGAAGAAAAAGAAGAAGCTGAGATGCAGCCGGTGTAGCTGCCTGCTGTTGGGGGGTTCAGCTTTTCTTTATGGAAAGAATGTTGCGATCTGGGTGCCTCCGTTCTCTGATTTCTTTTTCTTTCTTGACTTTTTAAAATTGAAACAAAACTCGCTAAGACGTGACGTCTGGAGTGTTCAGCTTCACGAGTTTTTACAAAGCAAACTGCACCGCGTCACACAGCTGATCCGTGTGTAGCTTTTCCCTTGGGTGCAGGGTCGCCCCCACACCCCGAGGTGACCCTAGGCGTAACTGCCCGTCCCCGGCCTCTGTGCCTGCAGATAGTTTTGCTTGTTTTGAGCTTTTGTCTTGGGATCTGGGGCCATCCACCCTGAGTGCGGCCGCTCAGTCGGGCCCCTGTGTGGGGCTCTCCCGTGGTGTGGAGTGCGGTTCTGCCGTGCCCGTCCCCACCGCGAGGCTGCTCTGCTGGCTGAATTCTCCACGTCTTACGTATCCACCCTCCTCTTGCGAGGCACTGGGGTCCCGGCTTTTGGCCACAGACATCTGAGCGCCTTCTGTTGCCCGTGGTGCGTCCTTCCTGTGGGCACACCCAGGAGTGGAGTTTCTGGGAAACAGACGTTTCCCTCGCGTGGCCGCACCAGGTCGCGCTCTGCACTGTGTCTCTGACTCCAGTTACGTGGGGTTTTCTGCACCCACAGCCACTCTGACGCCAGCTGGTGTCCTGTGTTTCCGTTCAGCTCTGACATCGACTACCTGACGTTAGTGCAGACCCCGCAGATTACGGCCTCGTTCCCACAAGACTGCCCCTGCTTGAGAGCCAGCCGCAAGTGCCAGGTGACTGCCTGGATTCTGACCAACCGGCTGTGAATTGGGGGTGTCCGTGACCCCTTCCTGAGGCTCAGGGGTGGGTTAGAATAGCTCCCAGGATGCAGGAAAACGCTTTGCTGAGTGTACCCGTTTATTGGAAAGAACAGCCACATGGAGGAGCTGCACGGGCGGCTGAGGTGTGGGGGTGCAGAGCCCTCTCCAGGCACGCCGCCCTCCAGCACCTTGGTGTGTTCACCAACTCAGACACTCTCCAAACCACAGCATTGAGGGGTTTTCGTGGAGGCTTCATGACAGGCACGATTGATTAAACAGCCGGCCGCTGCTGACTAACTCAGTCTCTCCTGTCTCCTCTCTGGACCGTGGGCTGTGGGATCAAAAGTTCCAACCCGTTAGGCATTCCTTGGTCCTGCTGAAGACTGGCCGCATCCTGGAGCTGTCTGGGGGCTCCCGGCTCCCCGTCATCTCATTAGCATGCAAAAAGAGGCTCTACCACACCCCAGGATTCCCAGGGTCAGAGGGGCTGCGCGCAGGGAAACTGAGACAAAGGCTGAATCTGTGTTGATGGCACAGTCGCTCTGGGTTGTGTGGGAGTTCCTGGACCCACCTCCTTCCAGCACGTGGGCTGTCAGAGCCCTGGGTTGTCGCCAGCACAGCAGATCTGGAAGGCACCAGGCTGTGGCCTCGTGATGGCTGAGGTGAGCTACTTCTCCCAGGCTCCTGGGTTATTGGGGACCCTCCTTCATAATGGTGCCTGTTCCAGTCTTTTGCCCCATTTCAAGATTGGGCTGTCGAAAAGCAATGCCATTGGGCTGTCCGTCTTTTTTCGTTGGTTCATGGGGACTGTGTTTTAGAGACAAGCGCTTTGATAATGTGTGTTGCAAACGTCTTCTGTCACTCGGCGGCGTCTGTCACGCGGCGGCTCGCCTTCCGGTCCGTGGACGGTGTCTTCTGATGAACAGAAAGCCGAAGCTCACTTTATAATGAGGGGTTTTGCATCCTGGCTGCGTGTGGGGCCTCTTTCTGGGCTGATCTGTCCCCTTCGTTTTTTGCCCCCGTGTCGTAGTGTTCTGTTGTCTTCCGTTTCATAATCACCATTGGTAACTTGTGTTATGAGTCTCTGATTTGGGGTTTTTATTTTTAAAGTTTATCTTGTTTGTTCTTGGCTTTTTACATTTCCATACACCTGGCCTTGTTAATTAATAAGCCATTCACAATTGGCTTATTTATTTTCAAAAGCTCAATAAGACATTTGGGTTGCATTTGGATTTACTGATCAGTATGGGAGATTAGCGTCTTTACAATACTGAGGATTCCAATCCGTGGACATATCGTTAGGCCTTTGATTGGTTTTTTTTCTTTTTGGTGGGGGAGTTCTGGAGGGACAGGACCTCACTCTTGCCCAGGCTGGAGTGAAGTGGCGTGATCATGGCTCACTGGAGCCTTGACCTCCTGGACTCAAGCAATCCTCCCACCTCAGCCTCCCGAGTAGCTGGGACTACAGGTGTGCACCACCATGCCCACTATTTTGGTGTTTTTTTGTAGAGACAGGGTCTCCCTATGTTGCCCAAGCTGGTCTTGAACTCCTGGGCTCAAGTGACCCTTCTGCCTCAGCCTCCCGAAGTGCTGGGATTACAGGTGCGAGCCACCGTGCCCGGCCTTAAATTCTTGCAATAATATTTTGTAGTCTTGTGTGTAGCAGTCACCCACATTTTTTGTTCAGATGATTCCCTGGTATTTCAATGTTTATGCTCTTTTAAACAGTATTACTTTTACAATTTGGTTTTTTATCTTTTTGTTTCTAGCAATGTGTAAAGAAGTGGGATTAACTCGTTCGTCTCGGTCTCTCCTGGTCCCCACAGTTTGTCTGTGGTTGCTCCGGAATCTCTCTGTGCACCACCGCTTCGTCAGTGACCGGCTGTTCGTTTCTACCTTTCCTTCAGCTGTTGCCTTGTTACCCTGGCACTGTTGATCCTTCCAAAACAGTGTGGGACAGAAGTGGTGACAGCCACATCCTCTTGTGCCTGATTTCAGGGAAAAGCTTTAAGAATTCCACCATTAAGGGTGCTGTTTGTGGAAATACTGTTTTTCCTTTGTAAATCCCCACCAACAAATTAAAGAGGTTCTATTTTATTTCCAGTTGAAAGTTGTTCATATGAATGGCGTTGAATTTTTTCAGATGCCTTTTTTTTCCTTCATCTGTTGACGTGACAGAACTTTTCTCCTTTATTCTGTGCATACGATGAATTCTGTGGATTGACTTTTAATGGTAGACCTATGGCATTCTTTTAGTGCGCCTTGTTTGGTCGTGGTGTGTTAGCCTTTTTATATTTTGTTTGACTGAATTTGCTACTATTTTGTTTGTTTTTGCAACTGTATTTATGAGAGAGATTAGCCTATTACTTCCTTTTTTTTTGGAGTCTCATTCTGTCACCCAGGCTGGAGTGGAGTGCAGTGGCAGGATCTCGGCTCACTGCAACCTCCGCCTCTCTGGTTCAAGCGATTCTCCTGCCTCAGCCTCTGGAGTAGCTGGGATTACAGGTGTGTGCCACCAAGCCCAGTTAATTTTTGTATTTATAGTAGAGACGGGGTTTCACCATGTTGGCCAGGCTAGTCTTGAACCCCTGACCTTAGGTGATCTGCCCGCCTTAGCCTCCCAAAGTGCTGGGATTACAGGTGTGAGCCACCATGCCTGGCCATATCTTCCTTTTGATCAATGCTTTTATCATGATGAAATGTTGCTCTTTAAGATGAAAAGTATTATTGTCATTAACATCTGATCTGTAGATCTGTATGATGTTAGTGTGACTACACCAGCTCTGTGTGTGTGTGTGTGTGTGTGTGTGTGATGATGGGAGGGAGGGAAGGAGACTTAGTGTTTATATGCTCTATTTTTTCATCCTTTTACTTTCTTTTCTATATATTTTGGAAATGACTCTTATAAGCAGAAGTTAGTTATTTTTAATCTAGTCTGAAAATGGCTGTGTTTTAAATGAAGGATTTAGTCCGTTTACGTTTAATGTCACACTGATGTGTTACATTGTAGCTCGGTCTTTATTTGTCCTGTCTGTTCTTTTGTCACTCTTTCTTGCCTTCTTTTGGTTTAACCAAGCGTTTTTATTCCACTTTCCCCCCTTTTATTATTATAGCTTTGTTAAGTAATGCCTCTCTTAATGTTATTTTAATGGCTACCTTAGAGACTATGAGTCACATCCTTGGAACGTAGCTTAAACTACCTTTACCATTTCCTTTAAAACCTTGTAACAGTTTCATTCTTTTTATTTCTTTATTATTAATTATTATTATTATTATTATTTTGAGATGGAGTTTCATTCTTGTTGCCCAGGCTGGAGTGCAGTGGCGCGATTTTGGCGCACTGCAACCTCCACCTCCCAGGTTCAAGTGATTCTCCTGCCTCAGCCTCCTGAGTAGCTGGGATTACAGGTGCCCACCACCATGCCTAACTATTTTTTATATTTTTAGTAGAGGCAGGGTTTCACCTTATTGGCCAGGTTGGTGTCAAACTCCTGGCCTCAAGTGATCTGTCTTGCCTTGGCCTCCCAAAGTGCTGGGATTACAGGCGCGAGCCACTGTACCTGGCCTAATTCTTCTTCTTTCCTTATTGTAGTTTGTGCTATTATTCTATCAGTCTTTGTGCTGTTATTATCATGCCTGTAAATTCTATGTGTATTTCAGACCCACAAACCAAGTGTTGTCTTAGACAGTGGTCCTTCAGATTTACCCCCCGGGTTACCCTTCTAGGCACTCTAGTCTTCCTGCAAGACGGCACTTACATGGAGACCATCTTCCTTCTGCCTGAAGTAGTCCCTTTAGTATTTCTTTCAGCACAGACTTGTAACTATCTGCTTTTTGTTTGTGTGGGAAAGGTCTTTGGCATTCTTTCTGGAGGGTGCTCTCCACTCTGTGTGGAGTTCTGGGCAGGCAGGGGGTTTCCCCAAGCAGGTTTTTGCATTGGCTTAGGGTGTTTGTCATTTCTGTGGTGAGGGCGCCTTCCAGCCTCACTGCCACCCCTGGAAGGCAGCCTCTCTCTGTTTTCTCTGACTCCTGTTAAAAATGTCTTCATCACAACAGCAGCCTTGTGAAGGAGAGAGGAATCTAGAATTTCTCCTAATTGAGGTTGGTAGAGCTTTCTGAATCAGGGACGTGATACCTTTTGTCTGTTTTGGAAAATATCAGCCCTTGACTTTTCTTTTTCTTTTTCTTTTTTTTTTTTTCCTGAGACGGAGTCTCACTCTTGTTGCCCATGCTGGAGTGCAATGGTGCGATCTCGGCTCACTGCAGTCTCCACCTCCCCGGTTCAAGTGATTCTCCTGCCTCAAGGCCTCCCAAGTAGCTGGGATTACAGGCACTTGCCACCATGACCATCTAGTTAGTTTTTTGCATTTATAGTAGAGACAGGGTTTTGCTATGTTGGCCAGGCTGGTCTCGAACTCCTGATCATACATCCACCTTGGCCTCACAAAGTGCTGGGATTACAGGTATGAGCCACCGTGCCCGGCCAGTGCTTGGCTTTTCAAATATCATCCTGTTCTCTCTCCCCTGGAACCCCTACACTTCACACCTGTATGTCTGATGTGCTCTTTTTTCTGGATTTCTTCTGTCTTAGTTTTTTCTGCTTTGTGCTTCAATATGGATTTCTTTTTTACTGTTATCTCTTATTTCACCCAATCTACTCTTAAATCTAACCTTTAAATTATTAATTTCAGTCACTTCATTTTTTACTTTTAGAATTTCCATTTGATTCTTTTTTTTTTTTTTTTTGCCCAGGATGGCAATGGCGCGCTCTCGGCTCACTGCAACCTCCGCCTCCCAGGTTCAAGCAATTTTCCTGCCTCAGCCTCCCAAGTAGCTGGGATTACAGGCTCACACCACCACACCCCGCTAATTTTTATATTTTTATTACAGGGTTTTGCTACGTTGGCCAGGCTGGTCTCGAACTCCTGACCTCAGGTGATCCGGTTGCCCTGAGCCTCCCACAGTGTTGGGATTACAGGCATGAGCCACTGCGCCTGGCATCCTAGTTCTCTCTTCTGGGGTGGGAATGTCTATTCTGTGTCCTTCTCACGTGCAAAATACCATCGCTACATCCCAATGGCCCCAGAACCCTTAACTCCTCCCAGTGTGGTGGCGGCAGTCTCGTCTGAACCAGGTGTAACGGAGCCTGGAGGCCCATTCTTCCTGAGGCCAAGTTCCTCCCTGGCTGTGGGCCAGCATAACTGAACAAGGTGTGCACTTCTGGAATGCTGTGGACAGAGTGTGTGTCTCCCTAGAATCCATATGTTGAAGCCCTAACCCCCCAGCATGATGGTGTTTGGAGACAAAGCCTTTGACAGGTAGTTAGGGTCATGATAGTAGTCAGGGTCATGGCGGTAGTTAGGGTCATGGTGGTAGTTAAGGTCTTGCGGTAGTTAGGGTCATGGTAGTTAGGGTCACGGCAGTAGTTAGGGTTATAGCAGTAGTTAGGGCTATGGCTGTAGTTAGGGTTATGGTGGTAGTTAGGGTCATGGCTGTAGTTAGGGTCATGGTGGTAGCGTCACCTCGGTAGTTAGAGTCATGGTGGTAGTTTGGGTCACAGCTGTAGTTAGGGCATGGTGGTAGTTGGGGTCATGGTGGTAGTTAGGGTCATGGTGGTTGTTAGGGTCACGGTGGTAGTTAGGGTCATGGTGGTAGTTAGGGCCATGGCTGTAGTTAGGGTCATGGTGGTAGTTAGGGTCA
>NW_012122820.1:915142-922999 GCF_000951035.1 Colobus angolensis palliatus | reverse complement strand
GTGGTAGGGTCATGGCTGTAGTTAGGATCATGGTGGTAGGGTCTTGGTAGTTAGGGTCATGGTCGTAGTTAGAGTCACGGCGGTAGTTAGGGTCACGGCGGTAATCAGTTAGGGTCATGGCGGTAGTTAGGGTCACGATGGTAGGGTCACAGTGGTAGTTAAGGTCACGGCGGTAGGGTCACGGCAGTAATCAGGGTCACAGCAGTAGTTAGGGTCACGGTGGTAGTTAGGGTCATGGTGGTAATCAGTTAGGGTCATGGCGGTAGTTAAGGTCACGGCGGTAGGGTCACGGCAGTAATCAGGGTCACAGCGGTAGTTAGGGTCACGGTGGTAGTTAGGGTCATGGCAGTAATCAGTTAGGGTCATGGTGGTAGTTGGGTCACGGCAGTAGTTAGGGTCACGGTAATCAGTTAGGGTCATGGTGGTAGTTAGGATCTTGGTGGTAGTTAGGGTCATGGTGGTAGGGTGACAGCTGTAGTTAGGGTCACAGTGGTAGGGTCACGGCTGTAGTTAGGATCATGGTGGTAGTTAGGGTCACGGCGGTAAGGTCACGGCGGTAGGGTCATGGTGGTAGTTAGGGTCTTGATGGTAGTTAGGGTCACGGTGGTAATCAGTCAGGGTCACGGTGGTAATCAGTTAGGGTCTTGGCGGTAGTTAGGGTCACGGCGGTAGTTAGGGTCATGGCGGTAGTTAGGGTCATGGTGGTAGTTAGGGTCACGGGGTAGAACCCTTGTGGTGAGATTTGGGCTCTTTATAGGATGAGAGGGTGAGACGCAAGAGGTTGCATCTGTACCCTCTGCACCATGTGAGAACATGGTGAACGTGCGGCCGCTAGCAAGCAAGGAGAGACCCCGCCCTTCAGTCGCCGTCATCCCGACTCTAGCCTTGGAAACATGAGAAAGTGAATACCAGTCACTTAGTCACCCAGTCTGTGGTATTTTGCTGTAGCGGCTGAGCCGATGGAGACAGTTCCATAGGTCTTGATTGTCCCAGTGGCTATGAACCCCAGTTTTTGTCTCAGTGAGATTCCCGGCCCAGCTTTCTGTGTGGCCTGCGAAGGGTCAGCGGACGCCGTGCACGTGCAGGGCCTGGGTGGCGCATCTCTCTGGCAACACCTCCTCTTCTGATGCGCTTGCTGGTCTCGGGTGCCTGCAACACAGTTTTTGCTTATTTTCCAGCTTTTATAGATTGTTCGTGGGAGGAGGGTTAGACTCCTAGCGTGGCGTCCCTGGCCACATCCTCAGCGCCACGTCCCCTCACAGCTCAACTCTTGGTTCTGAGTTATTCTGACTCAGCCGCACGTCCTCACAGCAGCCTTCCTGGCCTGGCTCTGCCGGGCGCTGGGCAATCTCTGCCTCCAGCCTGGGCCTTTGGGTCTGTTTGAGGTGGGGGACACTGAACTCAGCAGTGAGGATCTCAGAGCAGCTTCTTGTTGGTGTTGATGCGTTTTGTTTGTTTTAGTGAATCCAAAAAAAAAATTTCTTACATAGAAAGGAGCGGTATTTGGTATGAATTTATTTGCAACTGACTGCTTGGAAGTTGGCGTACATCTTTCCACGGAAACTGTGAAAATACTGGTCAGCCTCTCAGTCATTTCCTAAAATCTTGATTTTGTATTACAACAAGTTAGGATATTTTCAGTAGAACTGATTGTAAGGCCAAACTGTAGGAATGTAATTCCTTCCCAAACGTCTCTCGGGGGCACTTTCCTGAATGGCTGCTGACAGCAGCATTTGGGGACGGTGGGGCGGAGGACACCCTAGGGGGCCTGGCTTCTTGGGAACCGGAGGCTTTGGCCCTCGTCTCAGCCCTGCTCCCCTGAGGAGGGAGGCATGGGGCCCTGGGCTGGCTGCAAGACGTGGAGTGCCTGTGGGTCCCCGTGGCCCCTGACACGCTCCCAGGGAACCCCCAAGTAAACACTGAGGCCCTTGTGATGCCTCCCGCCTTCCGTGCGCATTCCATGGCAGGTGAGTCTGATTATTTGAAGGAGGCTGGAGTGTGGGTGGAGGGCAGCGCCAGGTTTCCCCGTCAGATATACTCAGGGCTCCTCCAGCAGTCCATGCCACAGTGGCTGTCCCTCGGGGGCCACGTGTCCAAGCCACGGCCTCCTCCTTTCCATGTGGGCATTTGCTCCCGGGAAGGAGCCGCCCAGCTGCCTCTCGCCAACATGAAGCAGTTCCTTTCTGTGGAGCGCAGTTCCTGTCCCAGGGGTCCATGGTGGCCACTGTGGGAGGCAGTCGGGCAGCTGAATTTCCGCAGGTGGGAATGCCACGGCCCGAGGATGTTGCCCGTCCTGAAGGCTGTCGCCCAATCGCTCTATCCAAGGCTGCCCTGGAGCAGCATCAACTGTGGGTCCTGCGGGGGCTTCTCAGCACAGCATCCAGCACCCCCACCCAGTGTATTCCCATCGCGGGTTCTGCCCCCACCCCGCAGCAGGCACCAGAGACCCAGAGGCCAAGGCCTATCAGCTTCTCAATGGGAAACTTTTCTTCAGTGAACAAGGCTCTGTTTTATAGACTTTTTAAATTTTCAGCTCAAAAACCAAAGTTAGCTGACGGTGGCCTTGGCGAGCTGGTCTGCTGCCCTGGGCTGCAGGGGCTGCCCAGCAGGAGTAGTGGCCGGGGCAGGTGCTGCCCAGGTGACCCATCATGTGTCCAGAGGTGGGTGCTGCTGGTGGGTAACCCAACTCATTCCCTGTCTCCCCCCAGCCGCCCTAGGCTGGGGACCCTGCCCTGCCGACCATGCCATGCCCACCCCGCTCCAGCCTGATTGCGTGTCTCAGTCACATGACCGCCCTGGGTCCATGATGTCACTGGGAAATGCCCTCGTCTAATTGGCTTAGACTCCAGATGAGCAAGCCCAAGGTCTCGGGGCATCAGAGCCACCCATGAGGGCAGCTGGACCCAGTGGCCACAACCTATGGTTGGGGAATGGCATTGCCCAGCTCCACCACGAGGGGACCTGAGGCTTGGACTGCAAGACTGGCCCAGGCTTGCCACTTGCCCCGCACCCAGGGTCACCTTCCTGAGGGCCGCAGACACCTGAGCAGCCCCCATGCCACTGCATCATGGCAGGGACATGCCCGTCCATCCCTCCCAGGTCCCTTATCCACCTGCCTGTCCCTTTGTGTCACTGACACCGTGATACCCGTTGTGCCACGCCATGTGGCCCCAGTGCTCACAGGGCCAGGCTCTGCCTGTTCCTGGGGGTCCGTGTGTCCCACGTGCCTGGACGTGAGAGGATGGAAGTCAGCAGAGCTTGGCTCCCCATTTGGCCGACTCGCGCCTCGGCTGTGCCTCTTCTGTCTCTCGAGCTCTTCTGTGCTGTGTGGTTGCACTGAGCAGCTGTGGGGAAGAGGGAGGTGGTTGCCTTGGTGGGAGCCTGGGCTGTGGCTGCCGGTCCCCAAAACAGACCCTGTGCCGCGGGCAGCTATCCACTTCCCACCACAGTGGTGTCCAAAACCTTTTCCAAGTCTTCTTCTGTGACTTTAGTGTTATTTTTCAGTTACCTTTAAAAGCATAGCATGTTTTCAGTCACATTTTCAATTGGGAAATAGATCTGTGGTTAGAAACGGGAAGTTTGAGTTTCAGGCTTGAGATCCAGGCAGGTCCCTCAGATGGAGGGGCTGCACCTCCAGTGCCCCCCACCGCTGCCCCTGCCCCTGCCCCACGGCCACCCCAGATCCTCAGATGCCCTGCCCTGTGCCTTCTCACCCTCTGGTCCTAGCTGGGCCCATCCTGCCTCCCACTGCCCTCAGCCTCTGGAACAGTGCCTGCATGGCTGGCGACATCCAGCGCAGAAGGAATGAAGGACTTGTGTTCAGACAGCTCTGCCGGGAGCGTTCTGGCCTGAAATGCAGTGGGAGCTCTGGTGTGGGTGTAGCTGAGGCTCAGGGGCTCCGCACCAGGCAAACAGGCTAACGGCATCTCCTGCGGCTCTTGGTGGCTTTTTAGGACTCTGCGTCCAACGTGTTCTCCATTTTCCCTGGCAGTCCCTGGCCAGGGTGGCCCAGTGCCCACTGTAGAGGGTGCAGGTCAGTTTGTGGACCAGTGGCCAACCAGGCTGAGTCAGGCGAGATGGGGTCCCACCCCAAACCCCACATTCCAGTGTCTGGGCCACAGGCAGCCCTGGGACACCTTAGCTCTGGACACGAATTTGCAGTCTTTGCTGTTCTTGTGTCTCTGTTTGCCTAGGACATGCTGGCAGCTAACTGTGTGCTGGGGAAGCCTGGAGAGGAAGCCAGGTGGCCCTGGGCTCCTGGAGCCCAGAATTCAGTGGAAGTTGCTGCCCGGGGAAGAAGCGGAGTCTAGAGGTAGCAGTGCCCATTTTACCTGCACCCTCGGTGGCAGCTGCACCCCCAGCCTCTGGGGACCTCTGGGCCCAAGAGCACCTCACTGTCTCCTTGTCCTCCTGGTCACTGACCTGGCCCACCATGGAAGGCACTTGGCTCTCTGCATGCGGCTCGACCACTGACTTGCACCCATCCGGGCACCGCAGGGCCGTCTTGTGGCATTGCTTTGGGCTGTGCTGGTCACCCCGTGTAGTGGGGCCGTGTCCAGTGAACAGGGGAGTGCCCCCTGACCTGGTGCCGGGGACTCAGCCCCTCCCTCACCACCCCTACACCTGAGGGCTGTCGCCTGTCCCAGCCTGCTGCGCCGAGCTTAGTGTTTTAAAATGTGTTTTCTACGTCTTGTCAGAGCGCTCAAGGCGCGACATTGCCATGGAAACTGAGCTCCTTAGAATTCCTGTGGCCGTCCTAATTATAGAATCTCAGAGACACGCACAGAGTTCCTTGAGGTTGTCGGAGTTAAGACTGGAAGAGGAGGAGCGGCCCCTGTAATCTCCACAATTCTGTTCCCTGCTTGCTTCAGCAGAGCCTGGCACCCAGGGAGGTGGCAGGATGGGTCCCTGATGGGCACATGACATCGAGCCAGCTCTGACTCCAAAGCCAGGTCCCTTCTACCACAGCCAGCCCTCAGCCTGACCCCCGCGGCTGCACCGTCCACTGTGTAGTGGCATTGCGGGAGACCCCAGGCTGTGTCCTGACGCGCCCCCGGAAGGACCTGCTGCTAACCTGGGCTTGTCTTTGGGACCCTTTTCCACAGAGGTGGCCAGGGGGACTCGCGGTGCCAGGCCCACAGTCTCCTCGCCGGCAGTATCTGAGGGCCAGGGACCGTTCCCAGAGCGCACTACCCAGAAGGGCTCCCTTCTTTTCACAGCGCTGACTGTCGCTTGCGTCAGAAATAGGCCCGTCACTTTCCAAGCAGAAACCCAAACACGAAAAATTCGACTGTGACTTTTGAGGGGTGGAGGCCTCTGGGTCCCCCCAGCATCCCCGCCTGTGCGGCCAGAAAGGCAGAGTGGCTGCCGGCCAGCGTGTCCAGGCCCCCTGCACTTAGGGAACCTTCTAGTCAATTGCCTGAAGTTCGAAGGTTTGGGGGGTTTTCGTGGTTGCTTTCGTTCGTTTGTTTTGGCAGCTGCAGAATCCCCCCAAAAGGTGGGAATGTGGATTTGTCAAGAAAGATGCTCCTTTGATTTAGAGGAGGCTAAGGAGGCCCTAAGTGCAGTCTCACCTTGAGAAAAATACCAGGCCAGTCCCAACGAAGGGGCATCCTGCACTCAGAACTGTCACGGTCAGAAAGCAAGGGGAGTCTCAGAAACTCACGGTGCAGCAGGGCCGGCGAGGCAGGACGGCGACACACAGACTCCCGGACGGGACCCTGGGGCGGACGCAGACCGTGGGTGAAAACCAAGGAAAGGTCTGAGTATGGCTTCAGGTAGCCATGGATCCTGGCTCACTGATTGTAACAGTGTAGCAAGCGGGTGGAAGGCGAGAGCTGTGAGGAGAGCTGTGAGGAGCCGGGCAGGCGGGGTCTCTGGGAACTCTCCAATTTAAAGCTGTTCTTAAAAATAGTTGATTAAGGCCGGGCGCGGTGGCTCAAGCCTGTAATCCCAGCACTTTGGGAGGCCGAGACAGGCGGATCCAAGGTCAGGAGATCGAGACCATCCTGGCTAACACGGTGAAGCCCTGTCTCTACTAAAAAAAATACAAAAAACTAGCCAGGCGAGGTGGCGGGCGCCTGTAGTCCCAGCTACTCGGGAGGCTGAGGCAGGAGAATGGCGTAAAACCCGGGAGGCGGAGCTTGCAATGAGCTGAGATCCGGCCACCGCACTCCAGCCTGGGCAGCAGAGCGAGACTCCGTCTCAACAAAAAAAAAAAAAAAAAAAAAAAAGTTGATTAAAAAAGACAGTTGAGGCCGGGCGCGGTGGCTCAAGCCTGTAATCCCAGCACTTTGGGAGGCCGAGACGGGCGGATCCGAGGTCAGGAGATCGAGACCATCCTGGCTAACACGGTGAAGCCCTGTCTCTACTAAAAAAAATACAAAAAACTAGCCAGGCGAGGTGGCGGGCGCCTGTAGTCCCAGCTACTCGGGAGGCTGAGGCAGGAGAATGGCGTAAAACCCGGGAGGCGGAGCTTGCAATGAGCTGAGATCCGGCCACCGCACTCCAGCCTGGGCAGCAGAGCGAGACTCTGTCCCAAAAAAAAAAAAAGACAGTTGAGGGCGGCTCTGCCTACAGCTGGAGTTGAGGTTCTCGGTAGCACCAGGCTTCCTCTCAGCCTCCATAGGCGAGTCGGGGCCAGGCAGGGCCTTGGCCGCAGGGAGGCTTCTGGTTACCAGGTTCTGCACAGCCTTTGCAGTTTCCCTGTGAATCTGAAATTACCCCCAGATAAAAAGGGTAGGTTTTTTTTGTGTTTGTTTTGTTTTGTTTTTGAGACAGGGTCTGGCTCTGTTGCCCAGGCTGGAATATAATGGTGTGATCTCGGCTCAGTGGAGCCTCCACCTGCCAGGCTCAGGTGATCCACCGCAGCCCCCCAAGTAGCTGGGACTACAGGTGCATGCCACCACACTCGGCTAATTTTTTGTATTTCTTTTACAGAGACAGGGTCTCACCATGTTGCCCATGCTGGACTCAAATTCCTAGGCTCAAGTGATTCACCTACCTCGACCTCCCGAGGTACTGGGATTACAAGCATGAGCCGCCATGCCCGGCCAAAAGGTGCATTTGTTAAGTACAGGCTGCCCTGCTGTCCCTGTGATCCCTTATAACTCACCTGGTCCCGGCTTTCCAGCTGGGGATTGGCATGGACCTCATGGGGGTTCCCCCCTTTCACTGAGGCAAGACCCAGGTGCTGGGAGTATTGGGCATCCTGCCCAACCAGGGTCCCCAGGTTCAGGGGCTCCCGGCATGCCTTCCCGTGGGACTCTGCATGGGGGTTGGGAGGGCGAGGAAAGTGGGAAACATGATGCCTGCTCAGAACTCCCACCTTGGAGACCCTGTGCCAGGATTTTCCAGAGAGACCAAACCAATAGGGTGTGTGTATAGAAAGATCTATTGTAAGGAACTGGCTTGTTCATAGAGACTCATGAAGCCCAAAATCTGCAGGGGGGCCCAGCTGGCTGGAGACCTAGGAGGAGCCATGGCCGCAGCACTGCTGCTCAGGGAGCTCAGGCTTTGTTCTGTGGGGGCCTTCGCCTGCTCGGGCAAAGCCCACCTGCATTGTGGTGGGCAGTCTGCTTCCCTCATAGTCAGCCCATTTAAATGTTTATCTCATCCATACTCACCCTCATGGAAACATCCAGAATAACATCTGACCAGCCATCTGGGCACCATGGCCCAGCCGCGTGGACACATATAGTGAACTATTGCAGGCCCTGCCTTGGCACTTGGCATCCGCGCACATCCCGTTGAGGCACACTCAGTCTCCACACACAGCAGTACTCCCGCCTGACACACACGGTCTCCACACACAGCAGTACTCCCGCCTGACACACTTGGTCTCCACACACAGCAGTA
>NW_012122820.1:912071-913417 GCF_000951035.1 Colobus angolensis palliatus | reverse complement strand
TTTTTTTTTTTTTTTTTTTACTTGTTTGGTTTTACAGCAATGGCACCATGTTTCTGTCACCCTAGGGTTTGATTTTTGGTGTTTCTAAGACACCTCTGGACCATGCACATGGCTGAGGTGGGCTTCGCACTGTATCTTCCGTTGGACACCCACACATCAGTTTATTTATGCATTCTCTTGTCCACAGACCTTGGGGTCATCAGACATTCTTGAATGCTCCCGAGCCCAGGAGCTGGTGTTTCTGAGCTTTCCCGGAGCAGCAGTGGGGCTGCCAGGCCCTAGGGGGAGCAAACGGTCCTCGTTTCTGACTTGCGAGGCTCTGCCAGAGGATAAGCCATTTCCCCGGTGCACTCCTGGGCCTCGAAGGTATTTGGGGCTGCGGGGGATTGATTTGTGCCGACCCCACAGTGTAGGAGACGCCTGGGCAGCCTTGCAGGTTGCTCCGATGGTTCTCGGGGCTGAGATGCTTGTGTCTCTCGGGCGAGACGCCTGCTCTGGTTTTCTGTTCCTATTTTGACTGCATTTACCTCGTAGATTTTTCAGTCCAGCGTCCCTAGCCACGGGCCCTTTGTCTCTCACGTGTGCAGGTGACTCAGGGTGACTAAGATCTTCTGTAATTCCTTCTAAAATGTTTTGCCGCTTTGCTGCCCACGTTTCCATCCTTCGTCTCCGAGGGGCCGAGTGTGTGTGTGATGGGAAGCGGGGTCAGTCCCCGCCTAGACCGCTGTGACAGAACCCCACAGACAGGGTGATTACACACGAGAGGAACTTATTTTCTCAAGTTCTGGAGGCGTGGGGTCCCCATCTCCAAATACAGCCACATTGGGAGCTAGGGCTCCCCACGTGAATTTAGGGGACACTTCAGTTCGTTCCGGCGGGGACTGGGGACGCCGGGCTGTGTGTTGTGTCCTGTGGGAGAGTTTGTTCACCCTGCTGGGGGCTCCCTGATGAGCCCTGGCGTCTGCTAGGACGTCACTGTCTTTACTGATTGAACTTGAAGGGTGTCCAGTTGGCGCATTTTCAGAGTTTCCCAGGCGCACTGGGCATGGGTCCCTTGTGTCCTTGCTCCAGCCAGCTTCGACCCGTCCCTGGGCTCCGCCCCTCAGCTGTGTGTCCGTCCCTCAGCTCCGCCCCTAGCTGTGTGTCCATCCCTTGGCTCCACCTCCCAGCTATGCGTCCGCCCCTCGGTTCTGCCCACAGCTGCTTGTCCATCCCTCGGCTCCGACCCCTCGACTGTGCTTCCGTCCCTCGGCTCCGCCCTCCAGCTGCGCGCCCGCCCCTTGGCTCCGCCCCCCAGCTGTGCATCCCTTCCTGGGCTCTGTCCGTGGCTGTGCGTCCATTCCCTC
>NW_012122820.1:903597-911428 GCF_000951035.1 Colobus angolensis palliatus | reverse complement strand
CCTCAGCTCCACCCTCCAGCTGCACGTCCGTCCTTCAGCTCCGCCCTCCAGCTGCGTGCCCGCCTCTTGACACCACCCCCAAGCTGTGCATCCCTCCCTCGGTTCCCCCAACCCCCGTGCGTCCATCTCTCGACTCCGCCCCCCCAGCTGTGCGCCCATTCCTTGGCTCCGCCCCCAGCTGTGCGTGCGCCTCTCGGCTCCGCCCCCCACTGTGCGTCCTTCCCTGGACTCTGCCCCCCGGCTGTGCGCCCATTTCTCGGCTCCACCCCCAGCTGTGCGTCCGGCTCCCGGCTCCACCCCCGGCTGTGCCTCCGTCCCTCGGCTCCGCCCCTGGCTGTGCGTCCGTCCCTCGACTCGCCACCGGCCCCCCCTAACAAGCAGTGCACCGCTGTGTCCGTGGCCCACAGTGCTTCCGTCTTCTCCGCTTCACACGCTTCTCTTTTTCTCTGCAGAGAGGGTTGTTGGGCGGGCAGAGCGCCCCCCGAGGGGAAAAGTCAGGCCTGCGGACTCCTGGAGCCAGGACCAGCTGTGGGCTGGTTAGGGCAGGATGCGCCCTGTCGTCGTGGGCAGAGCCACGTGGGCGCTCACCCGACCTCCTCAGGGCTGAGGGGCGCAGGGGCCGAAAGTGTGGCCTTCCCCGGGGGTCTGCGCCTTTTGTGGAGCCCAGGCCTGGCGCCCAGGTGGGTGGAATGTGGAGGGAGCATAGGCTGCACAGCCCCAGCCTGGCCTCAGGCTTGCTGGGAGTCGCGTCTGTGGCCAGAGGGGCCTTTGGTGTCACCAGGCCTCTGTCAAACCCCGTACCGTGCCCCAGGGTACTGGGATGCCGAGCCGTCCTGGGGGGGTTGGGGGGGGCTGAACCACCCGCCGCCGCGAGGCCTGTTTAACCTGCGCTCCTGGAGGACCGCTGACTTCTTGGTCTCGCACTGAATATTTAAAGGTGGAGGAGCAGGTTTTACCATCCGTGTGGCCTGATTTCAGCAGTTTCCAGCCAGAGCTAGTCATTTGCCTGTTTTAAAAACATTCCGTTACAATTTCCACTTCAATATATTCGTGGCACTTTCGTTTGGTTCATGAAAGTCGCTTTTATGATGGAATTTTATAAAAGCACAAAGCTTCCCGTTGTACGTTACGTTTCCAAAGATTCTGTTTACACACACATCCGTTTCAAAGCGTTTTGGAGAAGCAAAGCGAGACACAGTTTTGAAGAAGGACAAGACCAGCCGTCTGGTTACAGGCTTGGTGCTGGCACTTTTCGTAAGAGACACTGTCCACATGGGCTGGACTGTCAAATGCATGTTATAAAGATGATGTTTTTGGTAACTTCGAATGGAAACGGAGGCACGGTTGGTTTGGCTCTCCTGCCCTGAGATTTATTAGGTTAAAGGAAACTCGACTGGAGAGCCCTGGGCCTCGTGCCGCTTGTGTCTGGCGAGTTGCTGAGGTGAAGTCAGTGACGCTCTGCATCTTAGCCTGGCTCAGGCTCCAGTGTGGCGTCCACTCTCCTTCCTCTGACAGTCATGTGTAAATATCGAGGCCCATTTGAACTGTCCCTGTGTGGAAAAAAGCCTGTTTTTCACGGGGCTGCCTGGGGAGGAGAGGGTGGAAAGGAAAACAGGCGGGGGCAAACAGCCCAGCCTGCCAGGCCTGGGGCGACTTCACCGCTCCACTGTCAGCCAGCGGCCGTCCAGTGGTGGATCTTGTCTGCCCTGCAAGGACACCTGGCTCCATCCTCACCTAGGCCTCTGTCTCCAGCCGCCGAGGCTGTGACACCATGAGGATCATGTGAGGAGGGGCAGAGAGCGGCCGCCGGGAGGCTGTCATTCCAGCCCTACCTTCCCTGCCTGAGAGGACGCTGCAGCCACCACCACCTGGACAGGAGTGGCCTGTCGCAGCTGCACCCTGCGTGGGCTCGCGGCCGCCACTCTGTTTCTTTACGCCTTTCTCCTGTCCTTTCCAGAATCCATCTACCGCCGGGGAGCCAGAAGATGGAGGAAGCTGTACCGTGCCAACGGCCATCTCTTCCAAGCCAAGCGCTTTAACAGGGTGAGTAGCCCCCGCGGGACCAGTCCCTCAAGGGGCCCTTTGTTACTTTTAAAAGCAAAGAGAGAGGAGGGGAAGGCACATCCTGCTGAGCCCAGGCTCGGCTCTTTTTGGCGCCCGAGGGCAGGGTCACAGAAATGCTTTCACGGTGCGGGGATGAGGCTTTGACTAGGGCTATTTGAGGCGGGAGGTGCCCTCCGGGCCTTTCCCTGCGTGGTGGCTGCCCAGTGAATGCTGTCTGTGTCTGCCTGGCTGCGTGACTCTTATCGGGGCTCAGGGTTCGCTGGCCTGAGGCCCCAGCCTGCCTGCATCCAGAGTGGAGCGGCCGCATTCCACATGTAGTGCCAGGGTGTGTGTTTTTAGCTGCACACAGTGTTCCTATTGGCTGCAGGAGTCTCCGTGAACCCCGGAAGCTCCTTCAGCCCCATCCTGCTTGGGTCTCTGTCTTCCCAGCGGCCACCATGGGGGCCCTTTCCAGAGGATATTTAGCTTACTTCCCTTGTTTCTCTTTGTGATGCTTTTCTAGTTCTTATGAAATGGGTGATTCAGATGCTTTTGTAATTGTTGTATTTCACAGTGGAAGGGGAGGCGTCTGGGGTGCCTTGGTGGCCTTGGAGTTTGTCCCACACAGGGAGTGTCTTGGGGGTGGGTAGAAGCATACAGGGCCTGTCCCCACTGTGGGCCTCCACACAGAGCCCCTGACGGCCCATCACATGCCACTGCCTGGCCAGCCCCGTGCTTCTTGCAGTCTGTCCCCGTGACAGGTGGCCTCCAGCAGCCATCTCCAGCATGATGGGACACCAAGGCCACTCCGTGCTGGTTCAGTCCCAGCCCCTCTGCTCTCTCTGCCTCCGTACCACCCTCTCTGTGCCTCAGTTCCCTCCCTATAAAGCCAGTACGACGAATGCATGGTGGCAGGGGGGTTCATGGACGTGTGTCACTGCGAGAGGGCTGCGTGGAGGCTGCCTCGTCATCAGGAGCAGTGGCCCTGGAGCCACCTTTGCGTTCCACACCCACCTGCCACGCGGCCTCACGTGTCAATCTCTGCTGTATGTCTAGCTCCTCCATCTCCTGGAGCCACCTCAGGTCACCTGCCCCGCCTTCTGCTCCTGTGGTCTGCCCTCTAGACCATCAAGAAGTTCTGTGCATGTGAGCCACTCCGCCTGCCCCGGCGTGTGCTCAGTCCCTGTCATGTGGCAAGAATGGGTCTGGACTCCCATTTCTTTTGGGGCTGACACAGGTGGGGATGCAGGACAAGCTCCTGAGTGACTGAAGAGGGGTGTGGAGGGAACTAGGCTCCAGGAGATCAGTAGGCCAGCGCTGGGAAGACCTGGACATTGCCTGGAGAGCCCAGAGGACTTCCTGGAGGAGGAGGCATTTGATCATACTCCCTGGGAGGTCAGTACAGAGATGCCACGAGCACCGAGGATGTGGCAGGCATGGGAGAGTCCAACCAGTGTCTGGGAGACCCTGAGGACGAGGCTGGGGACACCAGGACATGGGGAGCCTAGGCGGCTGTGGGCTGTGTGCTTAGGGCAGGTGAGTGTGAGTGAACGGGCAGTTTGGCCTGGGCTGGGACTCAGGAAAGTGTGGCTGGAGGTGGCCACATTGGGAGCATCTGTGGAGCATGGTGCCAGGGAGGGTTGCAGCACAGAGATCCCGTCCGCACCCCAGCCCACCCTGGCCGCCTTCTCTGAGGACACATGGTGTAAGCCTTCTGGGGCTGCAGAACAGAGCACCACTAACCTGTGGCTTAAACCACAGAAACTCACTCTCCCGCAGTCTGGGGCTGGAGGTCCAAAACGAAGGTGTCTTTATGAGTCAGGATTCTCCAGAGGGATGGAACCAATAGGATGCATGTACATGAAAGGGAGTTGATTAGGCAGAATTGGCCCTCGGGCTCACAAGGTGAAGTCTTACGATAGGCCGGCTGCAGGCTGGGGAAGAAAGAAGCCAGTAGTGGCTCAGTCCGAGTCCAAAAGCCTCAAAAGCAGGGAAGCCGACAGTGCAGCCTTCAGCCTGTGGCCAGAGGCTCCAGAGCTCCCAGCAAACCACTAATAATTCCCAGAGTCTAAAGGCCAAAGAACCTGGAATCTGATGTCCAAGGGCAGGACGAATGGCAGGAAGCGTCCAGCATGGGAGAAAGATGAAAGCCAGAAGACCCGAGAAAACTGCTTCTCCCACCTGCTTCTACCTGCTTTGCCCCAGCCACAGTGGCAGCCAGTTGGATGCCACCCACCCACATTGAGAGTGGGTCTTGCCCTCCCAGTCCACTGACTCAAATGCCAGTCTCCTGGCAGCACCCTCATAGACACACCCAGAAGCAATACTTCACCAGTTCTCCAGGCATCCTTCAATCCAGTCAAGCTGGTGCCTAGTATTACCCATTACAGTGCCACAGGGTCGCGCCCTCCTTCTCCCACAGCCACTGGTAGCTGTGGGCAGCCTTGTTCCTGGGTTCACAGAGGAACCACTCACGTCTGCTTCCGTCTCCACATGGCCTCTTCTGTATCTGTCTCTTCCCTCATTCTGCATGACGGATTAACCCAGAGTGAACCCACTCACCCGGCGACACGGGCCAGGGCTCCAGGCAGCACAGGGTGCTGGCCTCTCACCGTGCAGCTTTTAGGAGAAAAGTCCGTTTTGCTGATAGCAGGTGCAGGCCATAAGTGACCCTCCCCTCCCCACCACCAGTGAGCAAAAGCTTTTCCTTTCCTTCCTGCAGACACCGGAGGAACGGGTGGCAGGGGGACCCACTGCAGCTCCACTCTGCCGTGGAAGTGCAGCCCTCCTGGGCATGTGAACGAGCCACTTTCACAAACACAGAGGCCAAGGCAAGAGTGGCCCAAAAGCCTGCAACTCGATTGCTCAGGGAGGGCAGCTGCCCTGCAGTTCACCCTGTCCAGTTCCCACCTAACTGTGCCCAGGCTCTGATCTCGCCGTCTGCTCGTGACATTCTCTGCCCGGACCTTAGAGCTGCTCCATGTAGCGCCCCCTTCATGTTAATTACAAGACCACTCAGATCACCTCCACTGTCACTTAAAAGGGGCATTTCAGGAGGGAAGCACTTGGTTTTGTGTGAATCAGTAAGACTTAAAGGGGAACAAGCACCAGGAGAAGAGACTTTTCTATCCTCTTTGTTGGTGAACCAAGGATGAAAGAGTGGGCATCAGAAGAGAGACTTTTCCGTCCTCTTTGTTGGTGAACCAAGGATGAAGGAGTGGGCATCAGTCGCTCAGGACTGGGCTCCTTGCCTGGGTCTTTATGTGCACGTGAAATGACTGCCCTTGGACTTTGAGAAGGAAGCGTTCAGTGGGGGAACCAAAGGGAAAGAGCCAGCGAGGTTCTGAAGAAGAAGGTGAGGAGGGGCTGCCTCCCCCGTGAAGGATGGTTCAGGGACAGGGAAGCCCACTCAATGGGTCAGAACTGCTGGGTCAGAGCTGGCCCTGGGCCCTACAGGACTGAGCACTTCCTGTAGCGGAGGAGGGAACGGATCCTGTAGTAAATCCCGAGGCGGCGATTGGTTAATTATCAGCCCAGGAATGGGGTGAGGGGGGAGGTGAGGTGGGTAGGAATCCAGCCTGCTGGCTCCCATCACAGTAAATTGCAGGTGGATTGAGGTTAAACAAAATCACAGGGCCTGGCACAGTGGCTCATGCCTGTAATCCCAGCACTTTGGGAGGCCGAGATGGGTGGATTACTCGAGGCCAGGAGTTCGAGATCCATCTGGCCAACATGGTGAAACCCCATCTCTACTAAAAATACAAAAATCAGCCAGGCGTGGTGGCGCATGCCTGTAATCCCAGATACTTGGGAGTCTGAGGCAGGAGAATCGCTGGAACCCAGGAGGCGGGGATTGCGGTGAGCCGAGATTTTGCCACTGGGTGACAGAGTGAGACTCCGTCTCAAATAAATGAAAAAAAGAAGCCTAGAAGCCATGTAGATCTCTGGAGAAAAACCGGGCAGTGAGGACCAGAGGGTCTTTAGACTCAGCCACACAGATTGATTTTTTTAGTTTCCAGATTAAATGCAAAAATCATATAGGAAAAGGGTTTGTAGCACATAAAACCCAGAAGAGATCCAGACAACTCACACTTAGGATTACCTGAGAGCTCCTACACAAAGGCTTTTGGTAAATGCTGGGACCGAGAAACAGAACGGGTGTGAGTGGTTGAGGAAGTAAGACTGTAATTGCTTAGAGATGAGGGCAGCATGACCTCCACAGGTGACCAGGCAGGTGATCAGGGAAACACAAGACATTTTCTCTGTCAACATTGAAGGTGTTAAAAGTAATTAAAGTTAGCCGGGCGTGGTGGCTCACGCCTGTAATCCCAGCACTCTGGGAGGCCGAGGCCCGGTGGATCACAAGCTCAGCAGTTCAAGACCAGCCTGGCCAAGTTGGTGAAACCCCTTCTCTACTAAAAATACAAAAAAATTAGCCGGGCATCGGGGTGGGTTCTTGTAATCCTAGCTACTCGGGAGGCTGAGGCAGAGAATTGCTTGAACCCGGGAGGCAGAGGTTGCAGTGAGCCGAGATTACACCACTGCACTCCAGCCTGGGCGACAGAGCAGGACTCCACCTCAAAACAACAAAAAACAAAAACAAAACAACAAAAAAGTAATTAAAGCCCAGGGTTGCTGTCATGGGGTCTGCCAACCCTGGGGATGTGGGGCAGACATGGACCCTGCTCTCTGGAAATCACGCAGGAAATGTGCAGCGATGTTCTCATCCTGCCTGTCTTCAAAAGAAATCACCCGTCATTCGGAGGTTTGTGTATGGAGAAGATCTAGCTCAGCATTATTTTTACAAGCAAGAGTGGGAATCGTGTCTGGAGTTTGCTACTCCTTTTGCTGTGAACAACCCACTCTACCATGTGGAGTATAAACCATGGCAGGCCACGTCTCTGAGCGGTGGCTGCTGGAGAGCCCTCTGCTGGTGGCACACAGGGCACGAGAGCCACAGGGACAGCTGGGTAGACAGCCCAACACTTTGGCCTTTATCATGAGTGGACAGAGGAGTGACCACTTGGGTCCCTGGGGAAGAGGCTATGGAGTGAGGGTGGGGAAGGAATAGCAGAAGATGCCACCCAGGAGCTGCAGTGCCTGTTAGGTTTGGTCCAAGCAGTGCCCTCAGGTGGCTGGCAGAGGCCAACGCAATTCCCCTTCAAGCCAGCCTCAAAGAATTCCCGCCAATAAATGAATCAGGCATTTGAGCTCACAGTCGAAAACCACAAAACACGGTGGGAAGCAGGATATCCTGAGCCCAAGCTGGTAAAAGCCCAGACAGGGGCTCCAACCATCAGAATAGGTAAGGGTCTAAAACATGAAAATGGGTCATTGAAAATATGAGCAGGAGGCCGGGCGTGGTGGCTCACACATGTAATCCCAGCACTTTGGGAGGCCGAGGCAGGAGGATTGCCTGAGGTCAGGAGTTCGAGACCAGCCTGGTCAACATAGTGAAATCCCATCTCATCTGAAAATACAACAAAATTTAGCTGGGTGTGGTGGTGGGTGCCTGCAATCCCAGCTACTGGGGAGGCTGAGGCAGGGGAATAGCTTGAACCAGGGGGCTGGAGGTTTCAGTGAGCTGAGATCATGCCACTGTACTCCAGCCTGGGCAACAGAGCAAGACTCCATCTCAAAAAAAAAGAAAAAGAAAAGAAAATATGAGCAGGGAGACTTGGTGCCGTAGCTCATGCCTGTAATCCCAGCACTTTGGAAGGCCGGAGTGGGCAGATCACCTGAGGTCAGGAGTTTGAGACCTGCCTGTAATCCCAGCACTTTGGAAGGC
>NW_012122820.1:898770-903547 GCF_000951035.1 Colobus angolensis palliatus | reverse complement strand
CACCTGAGGTCAGGAGTTTGAGACCTGCCTGTAATCCCAGCACTTTGGAAGGCCGGAGTGGGCAGATCACCTGAGGTCAGGAGTTTGAGACCAGCCTGGCCAACTTTGTGAAACTTTGTCTCTACTAAAAATGAAAAAAATTAACCAGATGTGGTGGCAGGCACCTGTAATCCCAGCTACTCAGGAGACTGAGACAGGAGAATCACTTGAACCTGGGAGGCAGAGCCTGCCTTCTTTAACTCCAAGGTCCACACATTCAGCAGCCGAAGCACCTCCTTTATCTCCAGGGTCCACACATCCAACGGGTACCAACTGGGGCAAAACTCCCAGTGCCGGCGTTAAGCTAGATTGGCCCTGAGTCAGAGGTCTCGGGTGGGATGCCCCCTCTCACCCTTCCCTCCTTCGGATAGAGCCCACGGTCCTGGTTTGGCTCTGTCATGGCCGGGCTGATGTAGGTAGCATGTGCAGAGGATGTGGAGTCAGCTCCTTTTTCCTGTTACGGAAGTTGAAAGCGATGATGCACGTGTGTTTTCTTACCTGATGCCTGCTGTGTCCTGGGCACTGTCCTAGGTGCTGGTTATCTGTCCCCACCCAAACAAGCGGGCTATGGGCGGGGGAAGGGTCCCCGGGCCCTGGTGTCCCGAGCAGGCTCTTCCTGATGAGCAGGAGGGTCCCGTGGGGGTGTGAGCCCCGTTTGCTCAGCTGCACCTGGTGCCCACACGTGCTGAGGGTCCCGTTTCCTCACGTGAATTCAGTTCATGCCGTTCAGAGTACACTGTATTTCCTCTTCACTCGGGCGTGAGGTGAGACTGTAATAGGAAGGAAATTCGTGAAAAGTGGTAAAAGAGGAAAAAGCATATGAAAGGGTTATGTCTGGAAAGAATCTAAACTGGAGACTCTGGGCACGCGGTAACAGTGTAGATGCTTTGCTCCCAGGAACCCTTCGGGCACTTGGGCAAGGCAGAAAATGTCCAAGCAGCTCCCGGCAACATTCATGGTCATGCCTTTCATAACATTTAAAAGTTTGTGAAAATGTTGCCAAACAAGTTGATAACTGCCATCATTTTCGAATTGTTCAGAACCGTGAAGAATAAAGAAGGATCATTTAAAATCTTGAAAAATACTGAACAAAGAATACTAAGATAATTGCAGGCTGTGGTGTAGCAGTTCGAGATGTTTGTGGTCCGAGTTTGCCTTCTCTGAGGCTGTCAGGAGGAGGTTCTGTTTGAATAAAGATCAGGCAGGGGGGTGCCCCACACTCTGCTCAGACCTAGACAGGACCCCAGGCTGCCCTACGCAGAGCCCAGCAGGAGCTGCAGCCCCCCAGCCCTTGCAAACCAGGGGGCCTTGCCTGAAGCAGCACCTTGTTGCCCCTGCCCGATGGGACCTCCCCTGTGTCCTCTCATGCAGAGCAGGGTTCCAGGCCTCTCCTTGGGGCTGTTGGTTCCCCCAACCTTGGGGTGGACCCAAGGGGAGGCTACCGAGCTTGGGCAAGCCTGGCGCCCAGAAGGGACTAGGTGCCTGGGCCGCCTGTTGCCTGGCTCAGTGTCCTCTTTTGAGAAGGTACAGGTGTGGAAGGCTCTGCCTGCCCTCTCCGCTGGCCCCTCAACGTGGCCTGGGCCTGACGCTCTGTTCCTATCTGCAGAGAGCGTACTGCGGTCAGTGCAGCGAGAGGATATGGGGCCTCGCGAGGCAAGGCTACAGGTGCATCAACTGCAAACTGCTGGTCCATAAGCGCTGCCACGGCCTCGTCCCGCTGACCTGCAGGAAGCATATGGTGAGTTGCAGGGCTCGGTGGGCCCTAGGGAGCATGGGCGGGGCCGGGGCGTGGCTGCCAGCCCATTGTCCAAGCAGACCTTGGTGACCCTGGGTTCTTTAAGAGGAGCCGTGTGCTGTCCCACCTCTGGGCTGCAGCGTGAGACTCAGGCGGCAGTCTTGGGTAGGACCCGTCTTCCTGAGCACCCACGAGCCCCTGGCACGCTCTGCTCACTAGGGCATGAGGCTCAGGTGACATCTCTGGTAGGACCTGGCACACTCTGCTCACTGGGGCATGAGGCTCAGGTGACAGTCTCAGGTAGGACCTGGCATGCTCTGCCCAGTGGGGCGAGGGTAAGGTTCATTCATACTCCAGTCCTGAACCAGCTCTTCAGGACTGTGGAGGTGAAAGCCAGGTCTGACCTCAGTAGCACTGGGCACGCTGAGGCTCCAGACATCTGGAGCCTCTCCCGGGAATCCTCCCTGGGAAGGCATGCCCAGCCTGTGGTGAGGGCGGCACCTTCCCTCTGCCGTCCCCGAGTGCTTGGACTTGAAGCACCTCCCACAGCAAGGCCTTTTGGGGCCTTGTTGACTTTTCCTTATTGAAGGCTGCCTCTGGCATTTCCGCATGGCGCCCTGCGTCTCACTGAACAACGGGGTCAAGGCCTGGACTGAACATTCAGCTCCCTGGGCCCCACTGCAGTGTGCAGTGGGTGTGTCTGGGGAGGGTGGCTCGTCTGCATCTTGCCATGGCGTGGGAGGAAAGATGCCTGTAGGGGTGACGTGCCCTCTCCTCTATTACGGGATAAAGACAGAGTCTGGATCAGGGTGTCACCGCAGGATCACCAGGCACAGGGTTGGGGGGTCACGCAGGCTGGTGCATGCATTGGCATAGTCCTTCCAGAGGTCCTTCAGCTGCATCTGCCAAAAAGCCTGTAGGCCGGGCGCGGTGGCTCAAGCCTGTAATCCCAGCACTTTGGGAGGCCGAGACGGGTGGATCACGAGGTCAGGAGATCGAGACCATCCTGAGCTACACGGTGAAACCCCGTCTCTACTAAAAAATACAAAAACTAGCCGGGCGAGATGGTGGGCGCCTGTAGTCCCAGCTACTCGGGAGGCTGAGGCAGGAGAATGGCGTAAACCCGGGAGGCGGAGCTTGCAGTGAGCCGAGATCGTGCCACTGCACTCCAGCCTGGGTGACAGAGCTAGACTCTGTCTCCAAAAAAAAAAAAAAAAGCCTGTAATGCCCTTTGACCCCATGAGTCCACTTTAGCATAAGCAAATGAGACCGGCCCCAGAAATGTGGTCAGCTAGAGGCAGAGGGAGGCCAGAGGCTGCCACCCAACTGACCGCCAGTACGGGCAACTCCATTATGACGCACCTGCAGGCGGAACCCAGAGGCCCTTAGAATGGCCCCCTGATGCTTGGTTACTGCCAGGATGCAGCTTTGGGACAGGAGAGATGACCAAGCATTGTGCAAAAGATCCCATTGTAGAAAGCACTTGGTCTACAGTACTGAGTGGCCATCTCTGTCTGCAGAATCATAGGTAGTGTTTATGTTCTTTATTTGGTACAATAGCATAGATTTTTATATATTATATTACAGTATAACCATTGTAATGTGTAAATATTTGAATCATAAATAGTCTTGAAGTGGCCAGGTGCAGAGGCTCACGCCTGTAATCCCAACACTTTGGGAGGCCAAGGTGGGAGGATCACTTGAGGCCAGGAGTTCAAGACCAGCCTGGGCAATATGGTGAGACCCCGTCTCTACAAAAAATTCAAAAATTAGCCAGGTGTGGTGGTGCACACCTGTAGTGCCAGCTGCTCTGGAAGCTGAGACGGGAGGATTGCTTGAGCTCAGGAGGTTGAAACTGCAGTGAGCTGTGATCATGCCACTGCCTTCCAGCCTCGATGATGACAGAGTGTGACCCTGTCTGTAAAAAAAAGATGTTTTTAATTAAAAAAAAGTCACGAAGTGTTTACAGAAGCTACCTTGTAACACCTGCTCCAGCACTTGGTCATGCTGCCGTCTCTCCGTCTCTCCGGCAGGATTCTGTCATGCCTTCCCAGGAGCCTCCAGTAGATGACAAGAACGAGGACGCCGACCTTCCTTCCGAGGAGACAGATGGAAGTAGGCACTGCTTTCTTCGGCTGGGTGGAGCCTGGGCGTCACCTCACCCTGCTCACCTCTGCCTTCTGGCCACGATCCTTTCTCAGTCCCGTCTGCTCTGCAGGGGTCATTGTCTTCAAGCCTGGCCACCCTTCCCCAGGGCTGGGGATGAGGCTCTCCAGGGCCTCTTCTCAATCCCGGGCAGAGATGGGCAGAGTGAGCTGGCCCTCCCAGGAGGCTGCTGGACAGGGATGCCTCCGTGAAGCGCTGTTGTGGCAGCCCAGGGGTGCAGAGCCTCTTCCTCTAACCAGCTCTGGGAATTCTCGAAGGCACTTTAGTGCAGCGGCCACCACGGCTGGGCACCTCCCACAACCTGGCTGCTGCACAGAGCTGAACCCCGTCTGGGGAAAGGCTGGCGAGGTGGCTGCTGCACACACAGCGTGACAGTGGCATGGTCCTTAGATTTTTGTGAGGTTTCGTTTGTGGGGAAGGACTTGTTTTATTGCTAAGAAACATTCAGAGAAAGAGCTCAAACACCAGCTGGACTTACAGCCCAGCTCTGAGCCTCCACCTGCACCTCTGCACGGGGGTGCGAGAGCCTCACTTTCACTTGATGGAGTATGTGAGTTCTGTCTCACTCAGAGCCCAGGGAGGACGATGCGAGACCACAGAACGTAAAGCACTTAGTTCACACAGTGCCTCACGCAAAAAAGATGCCTCACAAACAACTGCCTGCCCTCCTCCCCCCACCCACCCATCCTCTGTACAGATATACATCCGTACATCATCCGTTCACCCACCTAGCCAACCAGCCGGTCCTCAGCCAGCCAGCCAGCCATCCTCCACCCACCCATCCTCCATCCATCCATCCATCCATCCATCCTCCATCCATCCTCCATCCATCCATCC
>NW_012122820.1:886092-888020 GCF_000951035.1 Colobus angolensis palliatus | reverse complement strand
AGATGTGCCTTGAACTCAGCAGCGCTACCTCCAGGAGGTTCCACTCAGTTTGGGTGCTGAGTGATATGTGGGTCATGATCCCAACGCCGACGTC
This sequence comes from Colobus angolensis palliatus, assembly GCF_000951035.1. NCBI lineage: Eukaryota > Metazoa > Chordata > Mammalia > Primates > Cercopithecidae > Colobus > Colobus angolensis. The sequence goes on along the minus strand of NW_012122820.1, from coordinate 887,926 downwards.
CCTGCGGGGCCCCAGTGAGTCGTGATCCCAACGCCGACGTCCCTGCGGGGCCACAGGGGGTCGTGATCCCAACGCCGACGTCCCTGCGGGGCCACAGGAGGTGGGTGCTGCTGATGAGGGCCACTGGGGCGCAGGTGGTGGCAGGTGAGGGGTAGAGGAGTCACCGCCGACCCTCTGGGTTTTCAGCCACTGGAAGTGGGAGGAGATGCGGGCTGGCGAGGAGCTTGGCTCGTGGCCTGGGGTGGCGTGAGATGTCCTGGTGCACATGTTGAGCAGCCATCAGGGGGCAGGTCTGCAACTCAGGAAGAGGCCGGGCCAGGAGCTCTCAGTGTGGAAAGATGGGACTCGAAGTCCCTCCATTGGATCTGCCTCCGGAGAGAAGGGAGGGTGGCCGAGGACCGAGCCTCGAGAAGGAGGGCGCTGAGGAGGAATGATGCAGTCTCAGAGACTAAATAGATCCTAATGGTTTGCTGATCTGTTTCCACGAAACTTCCAGGGGTAGGGGCAGGTAACACAGTAAGACCCTGCCTCTGCAAAAAATAAAATTGCCACGTGTGGTGTGTATCTGTGGTCCCAGCTCCTCTGGAGGCTGAAGTGGGAGGATCGCTGGAGCTCCAGAGGTCAAGGCTGCAGTGAGCAGTGATCACACCCCTGTACTCCAGCCTATTTGGGATGCATTTCTTTCACTGTCATTTTTCTAACCCTGAAGACAAGGGGTTGACCTAGGAAGGTATGGAAACCTTGTCCAGCCTACTTTCTGGGGTCAAGATGAGACCAAGCTGTTGGATCTTTGTGACTCTAAAGTTGCTTTTGACCTTGCAGCATTTTGCTGAACTCCAGCATGGAGTTCAGAAATTTCTTTCTCCACAAAGAGACTGAATTCTCTGGGGCTAGGCTTGCCTCTTGTTCCCCCGGAAGTCACTGGCAAGCCCCTTCCCACCAATTCTGCAGCACCGGCCCCACGCAGGGCCAGATGTGCCTTGAACTCAGCAGCGCTACCTCCAGGAGGTTCCACTCAGTTTGGGTGCTGAGTGATATGTGGGTCATGATCCCAACGCCGACGTCCGGCGGGAGCTAGTGCTCTGTGGCTAGCCCTGTGGCGGGAGCTAGTGCTCTGGCAATGGGTGTGGGCTTGTCCCAGGCTTATCACTCAGTAGCACTGGGACCTTGGGGAATCCACTTAGCCCTCCACCTCAGTTTCCTTGTGTCCTAACTGGAGATAATACCAGCCTCCCGGAACTGTTAGGGCAAAGCCTGGAGGCCGGAGGCCAGCATACCGTGAGAGGCCAGCATACAACCGGAGCTGGTAGCTTTGGTGATCGTGGTGAAGATGGTGGTGATGGTGATGGTGATGACAGTGATGGTGATGACGGTGATGATGGTGATGATGGCAGTGGTGATGATGATGGTGATATGGTAGTGGTGGTGATGAAGATGCCGATGGTGGTGATGATGGTGATGGTGATGACGGTCGTGGTGGTGGTAGTGTTGACATTGATGACGGTAGTGATGGTAGTGGTGGTGATGGTGGTGACAGTGATGATGGAGATGGTGATGATGGCAGTGGTGGTGACAATGACAATTGTGACGGTGGTGACAGTGATGATGGGGTAGAGTTGGAGGTGGATGACAGTGGTGATGGTGGTGATGATGGTGATTGATGGTGATGACGGTCGTGGTGGTAGTGTTGACATTGATGGTGACGGTGGTGACGGTGGTGGTGGTGATAGTGGTAATGGTGATGACGATGATGGTAATGATGACTAGTGGTACAGGTGATGGTGACAGTGACAGTGATGATGGTGGCGGGTAGATGGTGACGATGACAGTGATG
>NW_012122820.1:884361-886042 GCF_000951035.1 Colobus angolensis palliatus | reverse complement strand
TACAGATATACATCCATACATCATCCATTCACCCACCTGGTCAACAAACCGGTCCTCAGCCAGCCGACCTGCCATCCTCCACCCACCCATCCTCCAGCTGTCTTCCATTCGTCCATCTATTGTCCACTGACCTCTCCATCTTTCTGTTGTCCACTGACCTCTCCATCTGTCCGTCTTCCATCCAGGCCTCCATTCATCCCCCATCTAGTCATCCTCCATCCATTCACTAGACATCCCCTCCTGCCCCCACCCACCCATTCACTAGACACGAAAATCTGATGACTAATTATTTGCAGATGGACCCCTGGGGGCGTGTGTCACAAATGTACATCCCCAGGTCCCATGGTCAGAGTCGGCAGGTCTGAGTGGGGCCCAGGAAACTGCATTTTCAAAAGACTCTAAACTAGAATCAGACATGGCTGCTGTGTAGCGTCGCCCTTCACCGTCGCCCAGTGGAGGAGCAGGGCCCACGGGGTCGCTGTGTTCCCAGCGTGTTCCTGACGACACCGTAACGCCTCTTCCTCCCTCTCTTGCCAGTTGCTTACATTTCCTCATCCCGGAAACATGACAACATTAAAGACGACTCTGAGGTGAGTCTGCGGAGCAGCTCGCTACCATTTCCAGCATCCTCTTGAAAGTCTGTGAGCCTGTCTCTGGGGCAGTCACGGAAATCTGGATGTGAAATATACGGTCCGGGATGTTGCTCATCTTCACGGGTGTGGGTATCTAGAAGGAAGCCCTTATTCTTGGGTGTTATTTCAGGCACATCCTTGATGATTCCCTGGAGGCAGCTGTCCCCGCAGGTGGTCTGGGGACCACACCCTAGGGGGGAAGTCGCGCCCCACATCCTCTCCACCCAGGCAGTACAGTGGCCCAGGGGCTGGCTTTCGAGCTGCAATTTTTATCAAGTTGTGCCTGCACCACGGCCTTCCTTTTGTTGCCTCATTTGGCCGTCCTGGCAAACCCTCTGATGCCCTTTCATGTCCTTCCCCAACTCGAGCCAAGAGGCTCAACTGAGCCTCGCGTCTGTGGCCAGCTCTGCACCGCAAACCCTGAGAAGGGAACAGAAGAGCTTGCTGTGTTCTCAGCCTCTGCTCGTAAAACCCAAGAAAGGGCTACGCTGGCGAAGCCCGCACCTTTCCAGAGCCGCAGCACGTGTCACCCTCACAGCTTGTGCTCCTTCCTGCCGTCCTGTGTCTGGAGGGAGGCCGGGGCACTTAGAAAGCAGAATCCAAAGCAGGGCACGGTGGCTCACACCTGTAATCCCAGCATTTTGGGAGGCTGGGCCGGGCAGATCGCTTGAGTCCAGAAGCTTGAGAACAGCCTGGGCAGCATAGTGAAACCCTATTCCTGCAAAAATAAATGCAAAATAATTAGCTGGGCATGGTGGCATGGGCCTGTGGTCTCAGCTGCTTGGGAGGCTGAGGTGGGAGGATCGCCTGAGCTTGGGAGGTAGAGGCTGCAGTGAGCCGAGATTGCGCCACTGCACTCCAGCCGGGGCAGCAGAGGAAGACCCTGTCTCAAAAAAAGGAGAATCCATTCTGCTGCACAGAACAGCACCTCCCAGCGAACTACCTCCTCCACCCCGACATCATTCTTGCCAGGTGTAGCTTGCAGGAGGCCGAGGCTTCTGTTCTTCCTCAGAGCGCCTTTCTCCTGTGTATTTCTTTTTTTTTTTTTT
>NW_012122820.1:880300-884287 GCF_000951035.1 Colobus angolensis palliatus | reverse complement strand
GGTGGTGGTGGTAGAGGTGGGGTGGATGGTGATGATGACGGTGATGGTGACAGTGACGACGGTGGTGGTGGTGGTAGAGGTGGGGTGGATGGTGACAGTGGTGGTGATGCAGTTCCTAATGGGTGTTTTCTTTTCCTTTCTGCATTATCTTCCTGAAAGCAGAGGAGAGAGACTCCTCCCTTGCCTCCCCCTTGCCCAGGATGTCTGTGAGGAGCATTCAGGAGCCTCATTACCACTCCCTGGTTTCTATTTCAGGATATTGACTGGGTACAGACAGAGAAGCACGTGTTTGAGCAGGCATCCAGCAACCCCTTCCTGGTCGGATTACACTCCTGCTTCCAGACGACAAGTCGGTAAGAAAAAGAAGGATGTTTCTGATACTCCGCAGATATCAGATTTGAACTGCACAAAAGCTAAGTCTGGTGTGATGTGTCAACTGTTACCTGTAAGGTTCTCCCAGTTGCTGTAGGGGTGTTTTCAGGTCAGCAGACTCTCTTTGTTCTCCTTGGTTGGTGTCATATTAAGTACATTTCATGATCTGAGCTTAAGTTATTTAATTTGGTTTACGAAATACTTACTGGAGGTGTACCACTCAGTGCAGGCATTGGGTCAGGTGCTGGGGCTATGGAAGTAAGCAAGAGAGGTGGATTTCTGTGCTTATTAAAGTACATACAGCTTCGCCTTCAAGCTTTATATATGTTGGAATTCTGTGGCTCTGAATATGTTTGAAAGTTGGTGATCTAGGACATTAAATGTATGCTCTGTTTAAAATTCTGGGGGCCAGTTGCCTTTGACCTACCTGATTTGTTTATTTGAAGAGTTGTTGAGTATGTTCTGCGTCGAGTCCTGAAGCCCATCCCCAGGTTCGACGATTGGCTAGGAGGACTCCTGGGATCAGTCATATGGCCGCACTTGGGGCCACAGCTGGCCTACTACACTGGAGGAATAAGGGAGACTTGGCCAAGGAAAAAGGCACATGGGGAAAATTCCGGAAGAAACCAGTCACGAGCTCCCAAGGGCCCTCGCCCAGTTCCTCCAGCAATGAATTGTGACAACTCAGGGTTTTTGTCAAGGGCTGGTCCTGCAGGCTGCACACGAACCAAGATTCCAGACTCCCAGCGGAGAGCAGCTGTTCAGCATCGCATTGGTCAGGGTTCTCCTGAGAAATAGAACCGGGAGCATGTGTGTGTGTGTGTGTGTGTGTGTGTGTGAGAAGAGATTTATTATAAGATACTGGTTCGTGGGATTATGGAGGCTGAGAAATCCTACAATCCGCCATCTGCAGGCTGGAGGCCCAGGAGAGCCAGTGGCGCAGCTTAAAGGCCTGAGAGCCAGGAGCTGATGAGGTCGATTCCAGTCCAGGTCTGAAGGCCTCAGAGCCAAGGAGCAAGGGGGCCAGAAAGTGGATAGCTCGGTAGTCAGGGAAACACAGCCTTCTTCCTCTTTCTTGTTCTCTTCACGCCCCCAGGGGCCTGGACGATGCTAGTCTACTTCAGGGAGGGCTGTCTGCTTATTATTCCAGAAGCACCTCACAAGCATGCCCAGAAGTCATGTGTAGCCAGCTATCAGGGCATCCCGATCCCGTACCCAGTCAAGGTGACCATTGAATTCACCGTCAGGAACATGAGGCATCCTGGTCAGGCACACACAGTTGGGGCACAGCTTTTTTTTTTTTTTTTTTTTTTTTTTTTTTTTTTTTTTTTTGGAAATAGGGTCTTAAACGGGGTCTTACTCTGTCACCCAGGTTGGAGTGACTTGATCACAGCCCATGTAGCCTCAAACTCCCCAGCTCAGGTGATCCTCCCACTTCAGCCTCCAGAATGTTGAGCCTACAGGCATGAGCCACCACCCCCAGCTGTATAATTTTGTATTTTTTGTAGAGGCAGCGTCTCACTCTGTCACCCAGGCTGGAGTGCAGAGCGTGATCACGGCTTACCTCCTGCAGCCTCCACCTCTTGCTGGGCTGAGGTGATCTTCCCACTTCAGCCTCCAGAGGAGCCAGGACTACAGGCGTGCACCACCATGCCCGGCGATTTTTTGTGTTTTTTGTAGAGACAGGGTTCCACTCTGTTGCCCAGGCTGGTCTCGAATTCCTGCACTCATGCACTCTGCCCCACTCAGCCTGCTAGAGTGCTGGGATTATAGGCACGAGTCACTGCTCCTGGCCTATTGGTTGAAATCTTGATTCTGACTTCATACACTTTTTTCTTTTAATTATAATAAAATACACATGACATAGAATTTGACATTTTAAAGTGTACAGTTAGGGCCAGGCGTGGTGGCTCACACCTGTAATCCCAGCACTTTGGGAGGCCAAGATGGGTGGATTACCTGAGGTCAGGAGTTCAAGACCAGCCTGACCAATATATGGTGAAACCCCAACTGTACTAAAAATACAAAAATTAGCCAGGTGTGGTGGCGCACACCTCTAATCCCAGCTACTCAGAGGCTGAGACGGGAGACTCGCTTGAACCTGGGAGGCGGAGATTACAGTGAGCCGAGATCAAACTACTGCACTCCAGCCTGGGTGACCAAATGAGACTGTGTCTTAAAAAAGGAATAAAATATACAAATAAAGTGTACAGCTAGGCAGCTTTTAGCACATTGAGGTACAGAGTTGGGCAGATATCACCTCTCTGATTCCAGAACATTTTCCTCACCCCAAAAGGAGACCCCATACCCACCCCCTGCTTCCTTCCACATTGGCCCCAGTGGCGTCCAGTCTGCTTTCTGCCTCTGCGGACTTCCCTCTTCTGCACATTTGACAGAATGGAGTTGTGTGTGAGCTTTTAGTGTCTGGCTTCTCCGGGGTTCATCCGTGTGGCCACTTGCTCAGGCCTTCCTCTCTCTGCCTGGCTGGGGAATGTTGTTCTGTTGTCCGGTGGAGGCCCCACGTTTGTGCGTGCACCTGCCAAGGGGCATTAGTAGTGTTCCCACCCTTGGCTGTTGTGAGTGGTGCCACGGTGAAGGTTTGTGTGCAAGAATCTGTTTGAGTCTATTTCCAGTTCTTTTGAGTGCAAACCTAGCAGTGGCGTTACTGGGTCACGTGGTAGTTCTCTGTTCAGCTGATGGGGACCTGCCAGGCTGTTTCCCTCGCAGCCGCTGTTTCACCTCCCCGCCAGCAGCGCACGGGCCGTTTCTGCAGGTCCTCAGCCATGCGCGTTATTTTGATGACCCCCACACTAACAAGTGTGCAGCTGTGGCTTTGACTGATATTTCTCTAATGACTGGCGATGTTCAGCATCTTTCATGCACTTATTGGCTTCTGGTATTTTTGGCCTTTTGCTTTCATACCTGAATGCAGGTTGCGTCTCTCAGGAGCAGGAAAAAGGCCGATGTGTAGGTGGCAGTAATGCCGTTGTCACCAAGTGTTGCTAGCACAGAAGGCAACTGAGTGCTCATCGAAGCCCGATGGGCCACAGAGGGGCTCCCTCCCCACCAGCCAGGCTCGGGGCTGGGAGGCAGAACTGGGGCTGGGACTGAGCCTCTACTGCCTCCCAGCAGGGTGTGTCTGTGCAGTATACAGGCTGTCCAATCGGCCCCTCGTCCCTGGGTGCAGAACTCACAATTGGGTGGCAGCGTCCATGCCCTGTGCCGAGGAACGGAGGCCCTGAGAGGTGTGGTGCCCTGCTGATGGCCCCACTGCTGGCCAGCGGCAGCAGAAGAGGATTCCAACCCTCTTTGCAGCACACCCTGGCCAGCTGGAAAGTTAATGCCACATATGAGAGCAAGTTTGCAGGACCCTGAGAAAAGGCGTTAGGAAGAGTCACTGCTGCAGTTTTGGTCTGTCTTGAAATCATCCTGTGTGGGCCAGGATGCCAAGGTGGGAACTCTGAGGTTGTCTTTTGAGAAGAACTTGATTCTAGGAGTTGTTGAATGCTTGGATGGATTCCAGAAATTTCTTTCTCCACAAAGAGACTGAATTCTCTGGGGCTAGGCTTGCCTCTTGTTCCCCCGGAAGTCACTGGCAAGCCCCTTCCCACCAAT
>NW_012122820.1:863692-875673 GCF_000951035.1 Colobus angolensis palliatus | reverse complement strand
ATTCTCCTGCCTCAGCCTCCCAAGTAGCTGGGATTACAGGCACCTGCCACCACACCTGGCTAATTTTTGTATTTTTAGTAGCGACAGAGGTTTCACTGTGTTGGCCAGGAGGGTCTTGAACTCCTGACCTCAAGCCTCTGCCTTCTGCAGCCTCCCAAAGGGCTGGGATTACAGGCATGAGCCACTGTGCCCAGCCTCCAGAGTGTTGTTTTTTTTTTTTTTTAAATAAAATAAACATAGGGTCTTGCTCTGTCACCCAGGCTGGTCTCAAACTCCTGGGCTCCCACCTAAGCCTCCCAAAGTGCTGGGCTGGGATTACAGGCATCCACCACTCTGCCTGGTGGTCATGCAGAAGCATTTAATATCCGTGTAGGGAACCGTTTGCAGTTCACATTCCCAGCCCCAGCTCGGGGCCAGCTTTGCGGGCCGGGCTTCCTGAGCACAGCGGTCCCAGGCCCTGGGTGCGACTCTCTGCTGCCCGGTTCTAAGCTGCATGTCTGGCTGCTTGCGCTCCTCCGCTGCACTCTCAGCTCTCCTGACCTCAGGGTCCCGTTCTTGCCTGTGCTCGGCAGCCACCCGTCTGCCTGTCGGAAGAGCTGTTCCCCGACCTGCTCTGCCTGCGGTGCTGCCCTGGTCAAGGGTTGCTGTTTTCTGCCTGCGTCCGCCGCCTCTGTGTGCTTCACGGTCCCCCGCCCTCCCCACCTGACCCCAGGGTTCCACAGTGTCGGCTTCCCCATATTGGGCCTGAGCCATATTTGAGAAGCACGGAGCTCAAGTTCTCAAGTGTCTTTCTCCTGCCTCAGAGCTCCTCTGATTCCTCCCCAGTTGATTTTGGGGTAAGTTCCAAGCTTCCCGTGCGTGTGAACGAGGCTTGTAGTGACTAGGCCCCAGTGCTCCATCGCAGGCCCCAGCGTGGCGCCCCCGCCCGCAGCGCCCGCGCCTGACAGCTCTGTCCCCTGCTTCCCGGAGCGAGTCAGTGCCTCCCTTTGTGCGTTCCCATCCGCTTTGCCAGGCTTCTGTCCGCCCCAACTGCCATCCCTTGCGATTTCAGAATACGCCCGGGGAAGGCAGCCCAGCGCCCCTACACTTCCTGAGTGGTGAGGTTCCAAGAAGGGTTTTGTTTGACTTTGGTTAGTCTTCCGTGTGAACTTGTAGGGATGTAGATGTAAAAGGGTCCGATACGCCACCCTCCTTCGCCGAGTGGCCCAAAGCACAGCCTCTTCTCCCCTTGTGTCTTTGGACTCTTCTCCCAAGTCACGGGTTCCCAGCTGCGTCAACCCGAACTTAAAGAATTGTCATCTGTGGGGAGTCTGTGGGATCCCCGCAGCGGTACCACTCACTGTCCTGTGGGAGCGTTTGGCATTCACATATGGGAAGAATCCCTATGCATGTCTAAGTTTTTTGCCTTTTTTTTGAGGCGGAGTCTCGCTCTGTCCCCCAGGCTGGAGTGCAGTGGCGCGATCTCGGCTCACTGCAAGCTCCGCCTCCCAGGTTCACACCATTCTCCTGCCTCAGCCTCCCGAGTGGCTGGGACCACAGGCGCAGGCGCCGCCACCACACCCGGCTAATTTTTTGTATTTTTAGTAGAGACGGGGTTTCACCTTGTTAGCCAGGATGGCCTCGATCTCTTGACCTTGTGATCCACCCGCCTCGGTCTCCCAAAGTGCTGGGATTACAGGCGTGAGCCACCGCACCCGGCTGTCTGTTTTTATGTTAGCTGAATCTGTCAGTGACTTCCAGAGTATCTGACATATGGTTGGTCAGGATCGCAAGTGTCGCCCCGGCTGTTGGGAGCCTGCTTTAGCCCCAAGGTTAGCTGTAGACCTGTCTCTTCCATGAGAAGTGAACTCCTGAAGAGTTGGGCTGTGCTGTCTGTTTTCCAGTCCCCAGCACGTGGTTGACACCTGGCACTTAGCAGCAGTGGTATTAGATGACAATCTCTTTTTTTTTTTCTTTTTTTTTGAGGCAGAGTCTCGCTCTGTCGCCCAGACCGGAGTGCAGTGGCCGGATCTCAGCTCACTGCAAGCTCCGCCTCCCTGGTTTGCGCCATTCTCCTGCCTCAGCCTCCCGAGTAGCTGGGACTACAGGCGCCCGCCACCTCGCCCGGCTAGTTTTTTTTGTATTTTTTAGTAGAGACGGGGTTTCACCATGTTAGCCAGGATGGTCTTGATCTGCTGACCTCGTGATCCGCCCGTCTCGGCCTCCCAAAGTGCTGGGATTACAGGCTTGAGCCACCGCGCCCGGCCTTAGATGACAATCTCTTAAAAAAGAAAGCGACGTCATTTGTCATACAAATAGGAGGTGGACATGTGTCAGATTGTGTGTGACTCTAGTGAACCTGAAGACTAGGAAGATGTTCCAGCTGCTCAAAGCAGACTTCAGAGTCCGCACAGACACGGGCGATCAGGGCGCTGAGGCAGAGTTACAGAGAGAAACAGAACTGGCGTGGGGGCCGGCGGGAACCCATCGCCCTTCACGGACCGGCTTCGTTTGCTCGTCTGCCATGCTTGCACTGCTGTCGGCTGCGTGCATCTTACCAAGTTGGAAAGATGAAACCCCGGAAGACCCCACAGAAACAGATAACCGAGAAGAGCGTGTGCGCGACAGCTCTGAAGCCTTTTGCCGTTTTTCCCGACGGCAACACAGCCAAAGTCCAGGCGCGCATGCCTGTCAGCTCTGCAGCTCCACGCCACGTGGCCCTCGGCACCCCCGTTTCCTCCCTGGAAACAGAACAGCAGGGATGCCTGTGCCCTGTCCCCTGTCCCCTGCAGCTGCTGTGAGGATTGGTAAAGCTGGGACTCAGCCATTTACAGCAAGGCAGGCGCGTGGGAACCCGCTCCCTCATCGAGAGGCCTTTCTTCTGGTTGGCACGGTGTCTTTGAACGAATAGACAGGTAGCGTCGTGCGTGAGCTCCGGGTTGAGGGGAGGACTGGCAGCTGCCTCAGTCCAGTAGCTGGGGGGCTGTGAAATCTGCCCGCAAATCTTCACCAACCGCACAGCACCAGACACCCACATGAAGCAAAGCCAACGTCGGCAAGGCGGCCACGCGTCCGGGTGGCGGAAAAGTCTGGCCTGGCCCAGGTGGGTGTGCTCGGCTGCACCACCTCTGCTCCCTGGTCACTGGAGGTGACTGCAGGTTTTACAGGGACTTTCTCTTTGTGTGTTGGTTCTGCTGGAACGTCCAGCTGAGGTTTCGCGTGGGCCTCTTGCTGAGGGCCAGGTGAGTGACACGTAGAACAGGACACCCTTTCGCTCTGGGCGGCCTCACAGCTCCCAGGCCACATCCAGGGAAAACCTGGCAAATGAAACTGCAGAGGTTTCCTCGCAAGTTTGGTTCCAATAAAGAGTCTGTGAGTGGGGAAGAATCAGAATCGCTTTCTTTCCACGCCAAATCTGGTTGTGCCTCTTCTGGCTGGCCATGTTCGTGTCCACTGGTGGCTACAGGGAATCCCTGAATGTTACAGTTCAACGTTAATCTCACCTCGTGTGTACAGGTGGAGAGAAACAATTCATTCGCATTTTTAAGACACAATGAACACCTGCTTTATGGCGAAACCATACCCTGTGTCTACACAGACAGCCCACCTTTTCCAAACAGCAGCCAAAGTTACATGAGCCATAAAATCTCCAAAACGAGAAATTGCTTCAGTTTAAGCTATTTCAGGAAAACCAGGTAACCAGAGATTTAGCTGAAATGACTACTTTCAGCGTCCCCCGCCCCATTCAACTGGAGTCTGAGGACACTTTCTCACTAAGGCACAGTGATCTCAGATGGTAGGTGAGCAAACTACCCTTAAAATACGCCCGTTCACTCGCTGTTCTAAAATAAAACCTCTTACTGTTTGCCACGGTTGATTATTTTACATTCATTCACACTCAGAATGTGTTTCTTTAAAAAGAACAAACACACACCCTTGCTTATCTGTGGAAGCATTTCTCGGGCCGTGCACTGGCTTAGACACTTGAGTAAGTTCTTCTTGGTCAAAGTGACTTCTAGATGTGAAGAGCATTTCGCCTAGCACTGTGTGTGTGTGTGTGTGTGTGTGTGTGTGTGTGTATCAATTATGCTTTGAAACCTGCCCGAAGCTCTGGAGAGGGAGACAGCGTTACTAACAGCAGAGAGTGACGTCCCCGGAATCGTCACCAGCGTCAGGAGGCGTGGCGCCCGGAGAGGGCCCGCAGGGAGCAGAGTGGGACTGCGTGGAGAGAAGGGGGCAGGCGGGGGTTGGGTCATATAGGAGGGGCTCATAGGGGACAGGCCTGTGGGAAGGGCAAGGGCAATGGTGTGTGTCAGGGACGGAAGAGAACCAGGCCTGAAGGTGCTAGGCGCTTTAGAAGCTGGACTTGGCCAAGGGGCCCCGGGATGCGGAGGCCCCGGGGATTCTCGGTGCAGTGCTGGTGTTGGGCAGGCACTGGTGTGGGGAGTACGGTCTGGGCCACAGAATTCAGAGGGACCTGCTGGGCCTGTCATGGCCTGGAGGGAGGCCTTGGGGGTGGGGAGGAGGGGCCCGTCCCCATGTGGGGGAGTCGCCCCGGTTCCCAGGAGTCAGGCAGTGCTGGCCAGACAGGCATAGGGCGGCGCCAGCCTGGACATGGAGGACTCGGGGACTGGCCGTGTTCGTGTCTACTGGGTGGCTACAGGGAATCCCTGAATGTTACCGTTCAACATTAGTCTCACCTCGTGTGTACAGGTGGAGAGAAACAATTCATTCGCGTTTTTAAGACACAATAAACACCTGCCTTATGGAGAAACCATACCCTGTATCTACACAGACAGCCGTGGCCTGGGGTGGAGACGCCCCTGGGGGTGGTTGTGGGTGTGTGAGAAAGAGGTGAGGGTGTGACGGGATCCGACCCTGGGGTGCTGCCTCCTCAGGGCTGCAGGAGGAGCTGCCGCCGTGGGGTGGGGGCAGTAGAGGGAAGGGCTCAGTGGGTGCCACAGCAGGGACAGCCTCGGCCACGACCTTGGGAAGGGCAGGTGCCTCTCGAACATGAGTCACCTCCCTTTCAAAACCCGTCCGTGTGCTGGAGTCACGAGAGCTCAGCACAGAAGGAGCAGATGCTGACTGACACCCGCAGGGCCCGGCGTGGGCGCAGCCGCCTCAGCCTTTGTTCTCCCGACACACGGTGGCGGCTCAGCAGCCCCTGGTTTGCTCACTTTTCATCAGGTTGCCTAAAATGGAAAAAGGGCCACCCTAACCATGACACTCCCAGAGCAGGACGCTCGGGCCCGTGGCCCCCCCCAGGCTGTGCATGGGAGAAGGGACTCTCCCCAGCATCGGGGGCCTGGCAGGAGCCAGGGGTTTGGTTTGCCTTTTGCATTGCAGGGGCGTCCCGCAGTCTTCGGGACACTGTGGACAGCTGCACATGAACCATCCCAGAGCTCTGGGCAGTCCGGGGCCCTCGGGGACCCCAGCACATACCTGCAGCGCACAGGGGGTCCTGCTGTTTCCTGATGTGGCGTCGCAGGCCACGCGGCGCTGTGCAGAACACGGGAGAAAGGGGTGCGTTGTTTGTTTCTAATCGGGAGGCACCGGCCTCTCTTAGAACAGGTTGGGGGCTGGGTGTCGTTGCCATTCGGGGTCATGTTAGGACCAGGGGACCTCCACTGCCAGGCTTGGGGATGATTTTGCCAGTAGTGAGCAGAGACGAGGTCGTGGCGTCTCCTCCTGTCCATCCAGACCTGAACGTCCCATGCCACTGCGCCCTGCGTGGTTCCCAGGGTGGGCAGGGATGGGCTGACGGCCCTGGAGCTGCCTGGGGTCTCCTTAGTTGAAGGAACTTTCCAGACCAGTCCTGAAATTGTGCCTTTGCTGCTTAACTACTAGATGACGACAGACCACATGAAAGAAGAGCCTCTTTCTAAACCTGTATCCCATTTTAACACGCAGGAAAGAACCTTCGTCCACACCCCAAATACCCTGGACTAACCAGCGTCACCATCTGGACGGTGTTGCCTCTTGTTTTTCCTTTTCTCGTGTTTATTTTTCCATGTGGACTTTATAATCAACCTGTCTGCCTCCAGAAAGAAAAATAAACTGGCATTTTCTTTTCTTTTCCTTTTTTCTTTCTTCTTTTTTTTGGGGGGGTGGGGACGGGGTCCTGCTCTGTCACCCAGGCTGGAATGCAGTGGCACAATCTTGGCTCAGTTCAACCTCCACCCCCTGGGGTCAAGCAGTTCTCATGCCTCAACCTCCCGAGTAACTGGGATTACAGGCCCCTGCCACCACACCCAGCTAATCTTTGTATTTTTAGTAGAGACGGGGTTTCACTGTTGGCCAGACTGGTCTCAAACTCCCGACCTCAAGTGATCCGCCTGCCTCAGCCTCTCAAAGTTCTGGAATTACAGGTGTGAGCCACCACGCCTGGCCCAAAACTGGCATTTTCTTTTTTTTTTTTTTTTTTTTTTTTTTTTGAGACGGAGTCTCGCTCTGTCGCCCGGGCTGGAGTGCAGTGGCCGGATCTCAGCTCACTGCAAGCTCCGCCTCCCGGGTTCACGCCATTCTCCTGCCTCAGCCTCCCGAGTAGCTGGGACTACAGGTGCCCGCCATCTCGCCCAGCTAATTTTTTGTATTTTTTAGTAGAGACGGGGTTTCATCGGGTTAGCCAGGATGGTCTCGATCTCCTGACCTCGTGATCTGCCCGTCTCGGCCTCCCAAAGTGCTGGGATTACAGGCTTGAGCCACCGCGCCCGGCGAAACTGGCATTTTCATTGGGATTTGTTAAGTTTACACATTACCTGGGGAGAAACTGACATCCTTCTAGTGTTGGATCTTCCCATTCAGGAACCCGGTTTACCTTTTCATTCACTCAAATCCTCTTTCCGGAGACTCCTGAAGTCTTCATGTCGTTTTCTTCACTTCCATGTCTTCTTCTTCTTCTTCTTCTTCTTCTTCTTCTTATTATTATTATTATTATTGGAGATAAGGGTCTTGCTATGTTGCCTAGTCCAGTCTCAAACTCCTGGGCTCAAGCAATTCTCCCTCCTCAGCTTCCCAAAGTGCTGGGATTTCAGGCGTGAGCCATGGTGCCCGGCCACTTCCTTGTTTAATTTTGTCTTGAGTATTTCATCCATTGTTTCTGTTATAAACGAGGTCTTTTTCTTCCCTCAGAGCATCCAGCAGCAGGCAGCTTGGTCTCTGCGTGGTAATTGTGGGCCCCATGCTTCTGAGTTCTCTTCCTTGTAGTAACTTTCAGGTGGTTTTCTGGGGTTTTGGATGCACAGGGTTAACATCTCCAGGTGGGGCAGCATCACCCACCTCAGCTGCTGCACCCAGGTTGTGCTGCCTCTGTTCATCTTCCTCTCTGATGACAGTGGCCAGCACCTGCCTCACTGGGGTGACGTCGACAGCAGGCAGCCCTGTCCTGTTTCTGACCACAGCTGGAACACTTTGCACCGGAAGGTCAGTGCCATCCTCAAGGCAGAACCGAACTATCTTCCCATCTCAGACAAGTAGCATTTGCCCTGGCATGGGCAAAGCGTGTTGGGAGGGCCACAGGGGAGAGGAGAGACAGGGCCTCTGCCTGCAGCCACCAGATTGGGTTCTGGAACCCATAGAGGAGCTGCCCCTACCTGAGCTGTTGGAGATGGGAATGGACCCTCCCAGTTCCTGGGCCCCATCATCTGGTCTCTGAGGACACCTTCTGCTTAGCCCCAGCCACTGGGAGAAGGTTCTAGAAAGGCTGAGCGGCAGCGTGAGGCTGAGAGAAGATGACTGATAACTGCATATAGAGGTGTGACTTGTCCTGTTAAGGGACTTTCTATCCATTTCTATTTTGCTATCCAGAAAAAACACTGAAAGTTGTTCAAAGGCCTCCTCGCCATTTGTGGAGATCATTGTTCATGATTTTTACTCCTTAGGGCCTCCCAGAATGAATGGTGTCATCGTAATGTAGCTGCTGATACTGAACCATCCTTAGATTCCTGGGGAAACCTGTGCCCTGTCTTAGTGTGTTAGTTTGTTAATGTGCTTCTGAATTCAATTTGCTGATATTTTATTTAGGATTGTTTTTGTTGTTGGTGTTCATACTGTTTTAATTTAGAATATTTAGGACAGAGAGCTACTGCCCCAGTGATGAAGAGAGACACAGGATGGAAACACAACTTTTGTCACCTACAGGCCTTGGGGATACGAACCTGCTGGGAGGCCAGGGAGTGTAAAGAGAGACAGAGACCCCTGGGCCAACCCTTTATTGGGTCCAGGGTGTTCTGCACACAGGTTTCCCATGGGAAGTTTTAACTGGTGGACTTAAAGCAAGCAGGCCTGAGCCCCGTGGGGCCGCGCTGTGACTGTGGTGGGACTGTGGGGGGCTCTGCGGTGTGGCCATGCTGTGACTGAGGGGGGGACTCCGCGGTGGGGCCGCACTGTGACTGGGGGGGACTCCACGGTGGGGCCACACTGTGACTGGGGAGCGTGGCATCAGTGGGGCTGCAGGGACATCACTGGGGCCAGTTGCCTAGGGCGGGTGTCTGGGTGGGCCAGCTCGAGGAATGGGAGGATGTGGAACTGGAAACTGTCAAGGTGACAGCCCTGCTTCTGGTGGGAATAAGTCCAACTTAGATTCAGAATGGATGCCGAGGCGGCCTAAAATGATGAGAGTTCCCTGCACACTCTGGCATCTGATCTCTAGCTTCCTTTTCTTGTGCAAGTTTCATTGGATTTTTAAATTTTCCTGATTTTTAAATTCCCAGGAACATTCTAAATCGCGTTGGTATTACCTCTTGGCGGGATCCCTGTGCGATTGTTGGGCCTTGGGTGTCATGGAGGGCAGCTGCCTCGCTCTGCTCTGGCTTCTGTGATGTTGTGAGCCTTACCCTTCCGAGGCGGGGTGTTCTCACCCAGTTCCACGGCTGCACTCTGCCTCGCCTTCTCCTCTGCTCAGCTTCACCCCAGGCCGTGTCTCCTGGCCCCTGGAAGGTGAGGGGCTGCCTCCCACGTGTCCTTTCGTGTTGCGGACACCCATGTTTGCCTTTGCATGCGAGCCCCATGGTTGCTGGGACTCACTGCCCTCCAGCGCTCGGGTGCATTTCCCGGGCACTTTCTGGCATTTTATCCTCGATGAAGAAATCCGAGGCCTGCCAGCATCCCCACCAGTAGATTTCTTTGGACGAAGTAAAATCCTTCTGTTGATTGAGCTTTACCACCTTTCCTCATCTGCTGGCATCTTCCTCAGAACTTTAATGTCCGTCCTGCTCTCCGAGTCAGGAGTCGGATTTTCCAGCGTGCCCTGTGATGACGGTGCCACGGCCACACCCGCCTCTGTGGCCCCTCTGCTTATCTCCTTCGTTCTCCTCTCCTGTTCCTTGTGACCCCTGGCCTTCTCCCTCTGGGGGTAGCTCTGTCACCGCTATGGTGTCCGCTGTGAGGCGGGGACAGGACCTGAAAGTGGGGTTTCCAATTGAGGGTTCTGGGCCTGCCCAAGTCGTCTGATGTTGAGTCTGACAAGCCAGGAGCTGTGTGAGCCGGAGAACGTCCCCCAACCTGTCTATGCTTCGGCTTCCCCATCTGTAAAACGGCAAGGGCTGAAACTTACTTCCTGGTGATGCAGTCATGTGCGTTAACACAGAGGGACTTGGAGTGGCCCCTGACGCTTACTGAGGGCCCCACCAGGAGTCAGCAAAGGTTGCCTTAAAGGGTCAGGCAGTAAATATTTCCACCTTTGTGGGCCGTGCGGCCTCTGTGGCAACTACACGTTCTAGCACAGAAGCAGCCTCAGACACTGTGTGAAGGGAAACGTGTGGCCGCGTTCCACCAGAACTTTCTGTACGCACATGGTGGCAGCTGGCCCGGACCCATCTGGTTACTTCTTGACTCTCAGAGCAGCGTCTCCTGTGCCTCCGGTTCCTCCCTCTGAGCCAGCACTTTGCATTCCTGGAGAGGGTGGGGGGAGCGGCGAGAAGAGGTGGCAGCGAGGACGGGGCTCACCTCCTAGGAGGTTTTGTGAGCTTCCCGGAGCCCCTGGCCGCCCGCAGGAGGTTTTGTGAGCTTCCAGCATCCTCCTGCAGCTGCCGTCCCTCCACTTCCCACGTCTGTTGGATGGTGCCGGTTCCAGGGCAGGGTCGGGGACTGGATCTGGCTGCAGTCAGCGTCTCGCCTAGTTCCTGAGAGCTGCACTTTGTCTTTGGTTGTTGATGAATCCATTTTTGCTGGCGTTCTTCACTTTTGCATATTTGATTAAGTATTTCAGACAGACAGGTGCAGTGGTTTATACCTGTAATCCCAGCCCTTTGGGAGGCTGAGTCCGGAGGATCACTTGAGGCCAGGAGTTCAAGACCAGCCTGGGAAATATCTCGAGACCCCATCTCTATAAAAAATTTAAAAATTAGCTGACGGTGGTGGTGGGAGCCTGTGGTCCCAGCTCCTCACGAGGCTGAAGTGGGAGAATTGCCTTAGCCTGAGAGGTTGAGGCTGCAGTGAGCCATGATCACGCCACTGCACTCCAGCCTGGGTGACAGAGCGAGATCCTGTCTCAAAAAAACATCTCTGAGGGCACGTGTCTCGTGCGTCCCGCGTCCCGCCTCCCACCTGGGCTCTGGTTGCTCCTCTCCCCTTGCAAACATGGGATGCCAGGACAGGGAGGGGCATCCCCAGCCCAGATCAGGCCACGACATGGCGAGTGTGGCTACTGGTACATGGAGGGGCAGCCTGAGCCCCCACCAAGCCGTACTTCCCAGTGTCGCTTGGGGTCAGGACTGTGCGTGTTACCGAGGGGCCAATGGGTGAAGCCACACACGCCCCGTGGCCTGGCCTTGCGCCCCTGCCTGAGAGCCTGGACGCAGGACGGTGCCTACGTGGATTGCAGGTGCACACCGCCAGCGTGAGGAGAGGAGTGGGCTCGGAGCTCGCTCAGCTGTGGTCGCAGGTGTTTTGTCAGCAGCCAGTTCAGCTTGCATCACGCCAAGTCGCCTTCAGAGTGAATTGACACCAGATTGTCCTGGTGGATTTTTGCTCTGAAGAAATGTCAAAAGTAGCCTTAAGGTTTTTCTGTAGACAAAAAAACCCACCATCATTGCCACTTGAGCAGTTGTAAATTAAATAAATTCCTTTCTCAGCAAGCTCCCTGGGTCCTAGGCCTCGGGCAGAGAGAAATGGCTTTCAGCGCAGTTCCCACGATGGGCTTTTCTCTGGAGAGGAAGAGGAAGCGGCCTCCACCTCTACCTCTCTGAGTGTTGAAACGTCCCCCAAATTATCTCAGCCTCCTGAGGCATTGTACTGATGCTTTTCTCTAGAATTCACGTATTTCTTTATTTTCCCTGGAAATGGCGCTGGCTTTGTCCCTGTCCTGTGGGCCGTGATAGCTTAAAGTTAGGATGAACCCACAGAGGCCGTGGAGGCCCTTCCCAGGCACACTGCAGCAGCACTGTGGGGGTGGACGTGGCTCCTCTCGCAGGGGACGGGCAGAAGGGACTAGCACCCCTTGGGGCGTGTAACTCCTGGTGGCAAAAAATGTGCAGTGAAGTCACCCTAAGGGCTTTTGTGGTTTTTGTATTTTTATTCTATTCTTTGAGATGGAGTCTTGCTCTTTTGCCCAGGCTAGAGTGCAGTGGCGCAATCTCAGCTCACTGCAGCCTGCACCTCCTGTGTTCAGGCGATTCTCCAGCCCTCAGCCTCCCGAGTAGCTGGGATTACAGGTGCACACCACCAGCCCTGGGTAATTTTTGTATCTTTAGTAGAGACCAGGGTTTCACCATGTTGGCCAGGATGGTCTCGAATTCCTAACCTCAGGTGGTCTGCTCGCCTTGGCCTCCCAGAATGCTGGGATTACAGGCGTGAGCCACCGCACCCGAGCACTCTAAGGGTTTTGAATAAATCCTTTCTTAAAGCTTTCTGACCGGTGGCTCCTGTCTCTGCCCAGTTGTAGGTACTGGCCGCTGACATGCTGAGGACTCACGGCCGAGGCCTGGGCACCCCGCTGCTCCAGGCCGCGCTGGGCCTCAGGCCGTCTGGGTGGCACTGGCCTGCAGGCCAGGCAGCAAGCA
>NW_012122820.1:861565-862922 GCF_000951035.1 Colobus angolensis palliatus | reverse complement strand
AAAAAAAAGTAATTCTTTTTATCCAATGTAAAACTTTTTTTGAAGGTAAAATTAAAACTTTTATTTTTCTTCACTTTTTTTATAATATAAAATTTATGATTTTAAACAACAACAACAAAAGAAAAAAGCTTTCTGACCAACTCTTAGGTCATGCGTGGGCTCCAGGGGTTAGCGGCCTTCATGCAGCTTCCTTTCCCGCGAGGTTGACACTACTGAATGAGTCCCTCCACGGATGCACCGAGGATGCTCCTGCACACCGAGGGCACCCTCAAAGCTGCTCTTTCTGTCATTGCCATTTTGTTTATACCGGGGATTGGCAAACTTTTTCTTGAAAGGCCCAAGAGTAGACATTTTTGGCTTTGCGGGCCACAGGGTCTCTGTTAGCAACTCCCTCTGCCACGGTGGCCTGAAAGCAGCCATAGATAGTAGACAGAAGCATGGCCTCGTTCCAATAAGACTTTACTTACAAAACAGGCAGCAGTGGGCCGGCGAGTCCCCAAGGGCCAGGTTACCAGAGAATTTCCAGGCACATCCATTGGAGGCAGGAAGACAACAAAAGCCAGGGAAGGAGCCTTCCCTAGCCGCTCCCTTTCCCAGCCGCTCCCTTTCCCAGCTGCTCCCTTCTCCAGCCGCTCCCCAAAGGCACGGCTTGGTCTTCCGGATGCTGGACTGCCCAGGTGGACGGACTGGCCAGGTGGGCGTCTCTCCAGCTCTGCACTCAGGGTCCAGGGCTGTTTTGATTTTTAGGAGTTTGTTTCCAATCAGAAACTTTGCAGATGATTTGCAGCCAGTTCACCTGCCCTGTGTAAACTGGCCCCTGTCCTCTCTGGCTTAATTGTGGGAGCTCGCGGAGGGCAGGAGCAGGGACAGGTGCCTGGAGGTGTGACAGTGGCGGTGGTGTGGGAGCTTGCATGGGATCAAGGGAAACGGGCAGATTCGCCGCGCACGTCCCTCGTCCACTCCCTGCTCCACAAGGGGCAGCCAGGAGCAGCCACCGGTCCGAAGGAAATAAACAATTCAGGTGCCAGAGGAGCCACTGACCTAAAAACCTGCAAGGTGCCCGCCACAGGGTATTTCTGGGAGATTGTGTGGGAATTTAATTTTGAAAATTGAGTCTCATGAAATGTAGGAAAGACCTTATTAGGAAGAGAAACCACGTGGCCCAGTCCCTGCGACAGGAAGGGCCTGCATGGTCCCGATGACGTCCGCAGGTCTTTTAAAATCATATGATCCCGTCTGCGAAAGCAGGAGGCCACTTCCCGCCTGGCCTCACCCTGACCCCAGCGTGTCCCCTTGGAGGGCTGGCGGACTCCTCAGCCTCACAGCTTTGAAACCAGGCCTTAAGGCCGCCCCCCCC
>NW_012122820.1:852254-852805 GCF_000951035.1 Colobus angolensis palliatus | reverse complement strand
CCCCCCCCGGGGCCTGCGGTGCTGTCCCCACGCAAGAAACCGCCTCGCTCCAGCCCCCGGCAGATCCTGCCCCAGCCCCCCGCCCTGGTCCAAGCCACCTCCGCTCCCACCTGGTGACAAGCCACCTCCTTCATTCCGGGGCCCACCCACACTTCCCAAGTCCACACACGGTGGCCAAGAGCAAAGGCCGGCGAGGCCCCTGCGTGACTCCCTCACCTGCCCACTTCACAAGCCGCCCTGCAGCCCGTCCCCACCAGCCCCTCTCTGCTGCCAGGGTGGTCCGGTTGCTCTTTGCTCTCCCCAGCCCCCAATGCCCCAGGCCTCTGCAAGACTGAACCTCTGAGAGGGCTCAGACCCACGAAAGCTGCTTCTGTGGGGCTTCTAAGGAGGCCGCCGTCTGCCGAGGTGACTGCAGCCTCCGACGCCTCTCTCCCTGCAGGCTGTTCCTGGTCATTGAGTACGTCAACGGCGGGGACCTGATGTTCCACATGCAGAGGCAGAGGAAGCTCCCCGAGGAGCACGCCAGGTGGGTGCGCGCTGAGGGGGTCGGG
>NW_012122820.1:841802-847453 GCF_000951035.1 Colobus angolensis palliatus | reverse complement strand
GGGCGCTCAAGGGAGGGAGGTCTGGGGAGGATGGCAGAGGGCACCACGACCCCCACAGTGTGACATCCCCCACAGTGGGACGCATTCCATAGCTGCTCCAGAATCATAACTTTCGGGAGGTCCCCTGAGTTATGGTACCTCAGAACCAGCCCCCTGGGCCGCACCCCTGAAGCAGCAGGTGCCTCGTCTGAGCCTGGTCCGAGAGAAGTGAGGCCTGGGACTGTGCTGTCTTCATGGTGGCTCTGCCGTGGTTCTGCTCTTCACTCTGTTAGTGGCACAGCGTGGCCAGCGTTCACTCAGCGTTAGGAGCAGAACGAGAACGGTCTCTTTCCAGAGGGAGCTGCGAGACTCCTTCCTGCCGCTCCCTTTCGTCTCTATAGTTTTGGGCCTCCCCCAGCAGCCATGGGGCCTCCAGGACTGTCGGGGGGCTTATTTCCCTGGACCTTTCCTGTCTTCTGTAGTTTCTCATTTTCCTCACTTCCTTCCTTCAGAAGGTTCCATGCAATTTTGTGAGTCACCTGAGATTCTTTCTGGCAATAGGACAGTAGGCAATAAATCTAGAACAGTGCACTCACGTCCCACAATGCTCTTGTTAAAAACTGTGGCACGGCCGGGCGCGGTGGCTCAAGCCTGTAATCCCAGCACTTTGGGAGGCCGAGACGGGCGGATCACGAGGTCAGGAGATCGAGATCATCCTGGCTAACACAGTGAAACCCTGTCTCTACTAAAATACAAAAAACTAGCCGGGCGAGATGGCGGGCGCCTGTAGTCCCAGCTACTCGGGAGGCTGAGGCAGGAGAATGGCGTGAACCCGGGAGACGGAGCTTGCAATGAGCTGAGATCCGGCCACTGCACTCCAGCCTGGGCGACAGAGCGAGACTTCGTCTAAAAAAAAAAAAAAAAAAAAAACTGTGGCAAGATGCACACACATAAAAGGTAGCGTTTTGGGACATGGAGTTCAGTGGCATTGAAGGCACCCCGTGCCATGCAGCCACCGCCGGCCCCCGTCTCCAGGGCACGCCCCTCTTCCCTGCTGAAGCTGGGTCTGTCGGACACTCCCTTCCTGTCCCCTGCCCCAGCCCCACATCTTCGCCCCAGATGGGCATGTCCCACTTTCTGTCCCTCTGATTCGAGGACTCTAGGGACCTCTTCGGAGTGGAATCACAGTGTTGGTCCTCTGGTGTCCTGGAGTCCTCAGGGTTCATCCGTGCAGTGGCCTGTCTCAGGATTGCCTTCCTTTTTCAGGCTGGATAATGCCCATTGGATGGAGGGGCTACACTTTGCTTCTCCATCCATCCCTTGGGGTGCACTTGGGTGGCGTCCGCATGTTGGCCATGGTGAACGGTGCTGCTGTGAACACGGGTGTAAAGTAATCTCTTGAACACCCTGCTTCCGGTTCTTTGGGGTATAGGCCCAGAAACTGAATTGCTAACCACACAGGAACTCCATATTTCATTTTTTTTTTTGATAGAGTCTCGCTCTGTCACCCAGGCTGGAGTGCAGTGATGCGATCTCAGCTCACTGCACCTTCTGACTCCCAGGTTCAAGTGATTCTCCTACCTCAGCCCCCAGGGTAGCTGGGACTACAGGTGTGTGCCACCACACCCAGCTAATTTTTTTGTATATTTAGTAGAGACGGAGTCTCGCCATGTTGTCCAGGCTGGTCTTGAATTCCTGACCTCAGGAGGTGATTCGCCCGCCTTGGCCTCCCAAACTGCTGGGATTACAGGCGTGAGCCGCCCAGCCTGGCCCTGTGTTTAATTTTCGAGGACCTGCCGGACTGTCTTCCGCAGCAGCAGCGCTGTTGTGCACTCCTGCCGCGACGTGCCAGGGCTCCGGTCTTTCCCACGTGGAAGCCGTCGTGTTACCTGCCTGCTCCTCCCCGTGTGGAGGCTGCCACATGGTTCTCTGTGTCTTTGACAGCAGGCCATCCTAAGGCGCCTGGGGTGGCGTCCTGGAGCTTTCATTGGCATTTCCCTCCCTGGCCCTGTGCACTGAACTTTCAAATCCTGGGCCTGGTGGTTGAGAGGATGCCTGGCCCGTGGTGGGGCACACGGGAGCGTGCGGCCCCCAGGCTTGAGCCGTTGGTGCAGCCTCCGGCACAGGCACCATCCCCATGACAGCATCCCCGCCCCCAGGTTCTACGCGGCCGAGATCTGCATCGCCCTCAACTTCCTGCACGAGAGGGGGATCATCTACCGGGACCTGAAGCTGGACAACGTCCTCCTGGACGCAGACGGGCACATCAAGCTCACGGACTACGGCATGTGCAAGGTGCGTGCCTCGGGCCGCCTCCCCCGACCATGCCGCGTGTGCTTCTCAGGGTGCCTGTCCTGTGGGGTGGTGTCTACAAGAACCCTCTTGCGGTAACTGTGCCCCCACAGGAAGGCCTGGGCCCTGGCGACACAACGAGCACTTTCTGCGGAACCCCGAATTACATCGCCCCCGAAATCCTGCGGGGAGAGGAGTACGGTGAGTGCCGCGGCCCTGTCCCCTCTCGGAGCACACGGGGCCAGAGACGGCCTCGCGCCTCGCCCAGCAGCCGGGGAGCGGTTTCGTTGACCATCTTCCACCCAAAAGCCACACACTCTTTCGCAGCCGGATGTCATCATCTGGTCTCAGCCCCTTATTTGAATTCTTGAAAACCTCCCGTGTCCACTTGAGCAGCCCCTTGGGGAGGGCACCGCACAGGATTCCTCCTGCCAAGGAGCCCCAAGGACACAAGGAGGGGAAAGACACAGCAAGCGGGGGTGGGACGGTGCGGCACCTGAGTCCCCGTGCTGCCCACGTGGCTGGGGAGAAGCAGGTGTCTGGGAGCACCAGGGGGTACAGGAGCGTGTGGAGAGGACCCCGCAACCCCTGCGGCTGAGGGCGCCACGCACACCGGAGTGTTTCTGCTCCTCTCCCCTCTCTGGGCGTGAAACATGGACATGGTGGGCATGCGTGTACAGCCCTGTATGCGTGTGTGCTGGTGTGTTGTGCTGAGTGTTCATGTATGTATTGGGCATCTGTGTGTGTTGTGTGCACACGCATACTGTGTTTGTACATACCCCATCCACTTTTGCATCCTGGTGTTTTGTTTGGTTTTTTTTTTTGAGACAGAGTCTCGCTCTGTCACCCAGGCTGGAGTGCAGTGGCCGGATCTCAGCTCACTGCAAGCTCCACCTCCTGGGTTCACGCCATTCTCCTGCCTCAGCCTCCCGAGTAGCTGGGACTACAAGTGCCCGCCACCACCCCTGGCTAATTTTTTGTATTTTTAGTAGAGACGGGGTTTCACTGTGTTAACCAGGATGGTCTCCATCTCCTGACCTCGTGATCCGCCCGCCTCAGCCTCCCAAAGTGTTGGGATTACAGGCGTGAACCACCGCGCCCAGTCTCATCCTGGTGTTTTCAATGAGGCATACATGAGTGTGCCTTCAGACATTTTTACACATTTTTTTTGCCATCAGAATGGGGGTGGGGCAGGAAGGGTGGGCAGGTCACTCACCCCTGGGATAACTGGGCTCCCCGCTGCCGCGATGGAAGTCTCCGTAGCCAGAGGAGGACAGACAGCAGATTGGAGGACTGGAATCCATTCTAGAACCCAGCTCGGGATGGGGATTCTGGGTGGGACAGCAGCAGCGTCTCACCTCAGCAGGGAGCAGGGGGACTTCTGGGGACCCAGGGGCAGCTGCCGTCCTCGGGCAGAACTGCTCAGGGCCTCCCACCCCTCGTCTGCTGGAACACGTTCCCATCAGGTTGGCTACTTGAACATTTTTAAAAAACAAAATGACTGTGGAAGAAAACCTGGGAGAGTCTCGTTATTGCAGCGAAAGGGCTTCTTCAAGCTTAGTTCTGTAAAAGCAGAAACGAGAGAGGAGGGTCATGCACAGGTTCCACCAGTGCCTCGTGCCTCTGTGGTCACAGGTGCCCTGGCAGGACTGACAGCCCAGAGACAGCCCGGGAGACCGCCATAGTGTCAGGGACGGTGGCAGGGAGGCCGAGCTGCCAGGCGGAGGTGCTGGTTCTGTCTGGGAAGTGGAAGCCACAGAGGCCGGTGTGCCGCCCCCTCGACCCTGGCTCACACTCGTGTCAACTGGGCATGAAAACCAACCCCAGCCGGGTTCGCCCTGCTGCCGGCCCACGTGGCCCCACTGAGTGACGGCCGTGTGCCCTCCCCCAGGGTTCAGCGTGGACTGGTGGGCACTGGGCGTCCTCATGTTTGAGATGATGGCCGGGCGCTCCCCATTCGACATCATCACCGACAACCCGGACATGAACACCGAGGACTACCTTTTCCAAGGTGCGTGCCCCGCCGCGCGTTCGTCCCCCTCACCTGCGTGGCTGTCTTCCTTCCTTTCCAAAGGTGCAGGTGGAGGGGTCCTGTGGGGGCCAGGAGCAGCAGTGCCACGCAAAGCATACCAGGAACCATTCCTCCTGGCCGGACCCTGTCCCACACGCCACTCCCCGGGCCGTAGGGTGGGGTGACCCCACCTGGGAGTCAGCAGGAAAGAGAACCTGTCCCGATTCAGTTCCAACTCCCTCCTGCCCTGGCCAGCAGCACATCCTGGAGCCCCAGCTATTGGCTGTATGGAGCTGAAAGCACAGCCCTCGCCCCCAAAACCCACGGCCACCATCATGGGCTCCTTCCCACCTGGAGGCCCCGGGACCTGCTTCTGGTCTGGAATTCAGTGCCGCGGGGATGTGGGGGTCCAGGAACGTGGCTGTCTCCGCTGTGCCCCTGGTTGTCAGCGTGCAGAGGCAGCCATGCATCTGCAGTCTTGGGGCTGAGGAGGGGAAGCCGCTGGTTCACGCCTGTTCCCACGACATGCCAGCGCATGTAACCGGGAGGTCCGGGAAGGACCCGGCGGGACTTCGGGTTATAGATATTGCTGGGCTGTAGGAAGGGAGGGGGCTCCAGGGCCCCAAGTCTGAGCTCCCAAAGCTCCTACTCAGAATAGGAGTCTGGGCAGCGCCGGGCAGATCGCACACAAGCGGGGAAGTGCTCACCAGGCTCCACCCTTGCAGTGATCCTGGAGAAGCCCATCCGGATCCCCCGGTTCCTGTCCGTCAAAGCCTCCCATGTTTTAAAAGGATTTTTAAATAAGGTACGTTTCTGGCCATGCTGGCAAACTCGTTCGTGGCCTCGGTGTTGGTGGGCAGAGGGCCAGTCACGGCTGTTGGCCATTTTTTCACGTCGGCTGCTATGTATCGGGTATGTGGGCTGATCCTCCGCTTCAGTATTTGAGCTCTGTTCTGTGAGTCGTCCGTTTTTACTCACACCTAACAAAATGAGCACGTAGGCCCGAGGAAAACAGAACGAAGCCTAACGTGGGGGAGGAGCTTTCAGTAAAGGAGACACCTGGTTTCTTCCCACTGGGTCAGCCCATCGGGGGAGGGCTTGTCAGCGCTCGGAGCGGCCACCAAGGAGAGCGGGTCCTGGGGCTTCCGGGATGGGCTGACTTGTCCTTGTTTGAACTCTAACCTCCAGGACCCCAAAGAGAGGCTCGGCTGCCGGCCACAGACTGGATTTTCAGACATCAAGTCCCACGCGTTCTTCCGCAGCATAGACTGGGACTTGGTAAAGCATCACAAAGCCCATTTACACCCCCATCGCCATCCCAACCCCAAATCCACGCAACCCCCACCCCAAACCCAACACCCCCACCCCA
>NW_012122820.1:829658-841642 GCF_000951035.1 Colobus angolensis palliatus | reverse complement strand
CCGTGGTGGACAGAGCCGGGGCCGCGCGGGCCGGGTGGGCTGTGTGAGCTCGCACACCACCGGGCTGGGCTGGTCCTTGGCACGGCCCCACCTGTGTGGAGCCAAGGCCCCTGTCTCCCAGAAGGGTCAGCTGGGAATGGGGGGCCACCCCCCAGGGCCCCGAGGAGGGATGGGGAGACACATTTCGTCCTCCAGAGCCAGGAGAGTGAGGGGCCGGACGGGCTCGGCCCATGGCGCTTCCTGACACCCTCCGACCGTGCTGGCTCGGTGTGGCCGGGAGCCAGTGGCACGTGTGTCCTGGCCTGTGAGCACATTGGCTGTTGGTTCCACAGGGATCTGATAGTGGGGGCCGTCCTAGAGTAGGGCGTTTGCTTTGGTTTTGTGGCTGGTTTTATCAGCAGTTACCGGACAGGACCAGCAGTGGCAGCGTTCACGGCTTCAGCTTTAGCGCCGGGTATTGAAGGAGAGTGAGTCTGTGGGCAGGGCCCGATGTATGCTGGCTAGATTTAGGAATCTGATTTCGGTGGCGTGTGAGCAGGGCGCATTCGGTAAAAACTGTGCTTTGAGTTCTGACCGTTCCCCAGCTGGCCATGTGAGGTCAGTACTCTCCTGTGATGAGGGGCAGTGACCGCAGCCCCTGTGGGCCACGTGATCAGGAGGGGGCCGGACGCCCCAAGGGCTCAGCGTACAGGGGGTTTTGCCAGAAGGTGGGCTGGCTGGCGTGAGTGTCTGGCAGGTGAAGGCAGGCGAGGCTGCGCCGCTTGGCCGTGGGTGCTGTGGGAAGCGCACCGTCCGCCCAGGATGTTCCCAGCCCATGGAGGGTTTATTGGAAGGTGACCCCGTCTGAAGCTAGGACCGTCTGAAATTTGTTTCCAGCTGTGCAAATGGTTGCAGAGCTACGGAAATAAAACCTTTCAAATATACTCTTGAGGAGGAAAAGCAGATTGGAGAGCTCATTAAGTACATTTCGGAGGAGGCCGAACTGAACCAGGAGAAAGCCCAGCTCTGAGGCAGTGGGAGCTCCCCTCCCCCACCCACCGACTTTTCCAGGCAGCCTTGGCCAGCGCGGGGGGTCACTCCCCGGCCCCTGTGGTCAGTGGGGGCCCTTGTCCACCCAACAAGTCACTTTCTAGTCGAAGGACACTTGCTTCGCCTGTGCATGTGTGGGAGCGTGGGGGAAGGTGGAGTCCGGTGGTCGGAACGTGCCCAGAACGTGCCCGCACGCAGCCCTTCCACAGCCCAGCTGGGCTGCCGCCAAACTAGGACGGGGCCATCCTCTGTCGTGGGGCTGTCAGATGCACACACACACAGAAATGTTCTGAGCATAGGCACCTGCTGTGGAATCAGCTTCGCAAATTCTTCATTTAAGTGTAGGCCTCTGGGAGCCTAAGGGAGCAGAGTCTGCCCTTGGTTCTGACTGTCGTCCTCAGGCCCAGGAGGAGGCTAGCGGTGGCGTCCCCTTTTCTCTGGTCCAGGCACCCCTGGCTTAGCGACATTAGTGGTGGCGTTCCCCCGTCTATCTCAGGCACACCCGGCCTAGCTGGTGTTAGTGGTGGAATCCCCATCTCTGGCCCACAGAACCCCTCTGATCCACACACACACTCAGGTCCACATACCACCCAGCTGAGCCCATGGCAGGTGCTTAGTACAATCACATGAGGAGCCAACATCCCCGCTCCCAGCCACCTCCCCTCGCCCGTCTCAGCTGAGTCTCCACTGTGCCTTTCCCACCCTCTCTCTTCCACGCCCACCTTGGGCCCACCAGCACCGCAGGAGAGCCCAATGCTGGGTGCAGCCTCGATGCCAGCCGGGCCCCTGGTCTTGTCTCTCAACCACTCTTGCTTTACCGGGAGTGGACGGATGGGAACAGATGACTGCCTGCAGAGTGAGGGGCTCCTTCTCTTCGGAGCACTGTCTAATCTGAGTGTGAGTCCAACCCTGCCCCAGCCAGAACTCAAGGGGACCACAAGGCCACCCTTGGCCTCCAGCTGGGAGAGGTCTGCGTCCCTGCAGTGAGCACACCGGGTGACCTCCAGCACACACGTGCTGTGGGCTGTCTCTTGGGAAGGCAGTCAGCGGCCCTGGCTTCCCACCTGGGTCCCACCACTGCAGAATCACCCCCGTGACTGCCCACGTGAGCAGCTTCCCATCACTTACTTCTTCCTGGCTGCGGCGGAAGAGGCTTCCGCCTGAGAGGCCCGCGAAGGGCTTGCCACCGACCGCCGGCTCTGCTTCTGCCATTTCCTTGCCACCCATCAGCTCTTGAGGCTTTTAGGAAGAGGTGTGGCTGTTCCGGTCAGATTGCTTTAGCTGGCCTCAGCAGGATTGGTGTGGGGTCACCACCACCTCCATGCAGTGCACCATGTGACCTCAGCAGAAGGAAGGTGGTCCCCCCATTCACCCAACGTCCACAACTCGGTGGTTTTGAGCAGGCCCAGAGTTACACGACATCACTGCAATCACTTTCTTTTTTTTTTTTTTGAGACGGAGTCTCGCTCTGTCGCCCAGGCTGGAGTGCAGTGGCCGGATCTCAGCTCACTGCAAGCTCCGCCTCCCGGGTTCACGCCATTCTCCTGCCTCAGCCTCCCGAGTAGCTGGGATTACAGACGCCTGCCACCTCGCCCGGCTAGTTTTTTGTATTTTTTGGTAGAGACGGGGTTTCACCATGTTAGCCAGGATGGTCTCGATCTGCTGACCTCGTGATCCGCCCGTCTCGGCCTCCCAAAGTGCTGGGATTACAGGCTTGAGCCACCGCGCCTGGCCTGCAATCACTTTCATCACCTGTATCCAGAGAAGACGTGAACCCACTCCAGCCTCTCCCCACGCCCTGCAGTGGCTGCTCTGCCAGGCTCTGTGGCTCTGCCTGGTCTGGACGTGTCATGGAAATGGACCTGGGCATGCCGCGGCCTTTCGTAGCTGCCCTCTCCCCTCAGCATCGTCTCCACAAGGTGCACCCACGCAGTAGCACGTGGCGCTGCCTCCTTCCTGCGCTGAACCCCACTCACTGCGTCCACTGCATGGAGACCGCACCGCTGCATCCATCCTCAGTGGACATAGGGTGGCCTCTACTTTCTGGCCATTGTGAATCGTGCTGCTGTGAACACCTGTGAACCCGCTTCTGTGTTCGTTTCTCTTGGGCAGGTGCTCAGGGCACAGCTGCAGGTCCGGTGGTCTCGGTCTCGCCTTTCAAGGGGGGCCACCTGTTCCTGCAGCAGCTGCTTTCTGGTCCCTTTGGGGGCCCCCTAGGTGCTGTGCTGGCCTTAGTTCCATGGGCTGTAGTGGGCAAAGCTTGAGAACAGTCCCTCGGTGGGTGTTAGCTCCATGTGGGAGTAGGGCACGCGTGAGGCCCCGGTCCCCACCTGTGGACTTGGTCTCTTTCACGGACTGCGGGGAAGGCGGTGGGAGCAGCATGGGGGATGGTGAGAGGACATAGTGCCCGCCCACCGAGGGTCCGAGGGTAGAGCTGGAACGGGGTCACAGTCACCCCAGAGCCGCCCCAGCCCCTCCTGGCCTGCCCCCAGCTGAACCAGCACCGCTCGGGCAGTTGCTGCCACTGGGGTGTGGCTCTGGGGCCCAGCACCAGGTCCCCAACCCTGCTTTCCTCCTGGAGCCCGGCCTCTCTGCACGCTGCCCTGGAGAAGAGAGGCAGTGTGTGCCAAGGGCCCTGCCAGCAGGGCAGATCCACCTTCCTTGCCCCTGCACTGGGAGGCGGCGCTCATCTTGTCAGGAGCTCCCATGGGTTGGGTCCAGACGCCACCCTCCACCAGTCCAGGCGCATCCTCAGGCTCCTATATCCTGAGTCCTCCAGTTCAGTTGTGGGAGCAAAGGCCGTGGGGAAGTTGCTGGGCCTGTCCCAGGTGAGCTTTGAGTGACAGACAGGCTCATTCTGAAGGAACTGGGCCCGGACAGCACGTCCTGGCCTGCTGACTGGGGCTGCCACTCTAAGAGGGTCCCCATCCCTGCAGGACCCCTGGTACTTAGCGCATCACAAAGCCCAAGTATTTGTGGGTCACGTGATGTGTGCTTGTGAGTATCAGGAGTCTGGGATTTGAAGTGATGGATTTCCCAGCGTGGTCCCAGCTCCCCACTGATGTGAACAGGGGTGGCGGGTTCACAGCTGAGCCACTACCTGCTGCCTAACCCCATGCGTCCCCCACGGCCGGGCGGTGCTGCGTTAACTCGTCTCCCCCTGGATGGAAACGTTCGCGTGGTGACAGCCTTTTCTCTTGAGAGTCATTTGCTGCCCACGTTGCTGGGGAGATTCTGCCTCAGGGCCAGGAGCAGTTTGCCCCTCCCACCCCCATCAGGTCCATGACGTGGGCCCAGGGCTGCCGGTGGGAGGCTCCTGGGAGGAGCAAGGACTCTAATGCTTCGTGTCGTGGGAGCCTCAGGACTTTTCCACGTGCGACAGGCACGTTCCTAGGAGCTCGGCGGGAGGAACCCGGCCACGTCACGTGCTGCACAAGGAGCCGGCGGCAGGGGAGGGGAAAACGGAAAGACGCAGAAGAGGGCAGGTGACAAGAGGCCACAGAGAGATGGCCTGTGTCTGGGCAGGGGGTGGGAATGGGCGGGAGGCAGTTGTGGGAGATGTGGGGCAGTAGAGGCCGTCAGAAGTGGGGATCACAGCTGTGACCTCATGGAGAGGGACAGGCCCCACAGCTGGGTTGGTGCCAGCCCCACTACCCAGGGCCAACCTGTGTGGCTGTAAAACTCTCAAGCCTGGAGTGTGTAGAAGGCAACAGTGCCGTGGCCTGGCCACCTATGAACCCCTCTGTCTACCCCATGCTGCGTGGCACAGGGCAGGCGTGGGCCTCCAGCTGGAGCCTTGAGTGGTGGAACCTTGGTGGGGCTTTAAGGCCGACCTGTGTGCTTACGAAAATGCGTGGGGACCGGCTGCAGACACACAGACAACTCGGACGCACGGACGACGTGGACACCTAGACGACGTGGACACACAGATGACGCCGACACACAGATGATGTGGACACACGGATGACATGGATGCACAGACGACGTGGACACACGAACAACTCGGATCCACAGACAACGTGGACACACAGATGACTTGGACGCACGGATGATGCGGACGCACGGATGACTTGGATGCACGGATGACGCGGACGCACGGATGACGCGGACGCACGGATGACCCGGATGCTCGGATGACGCGGATGCTCGGATGACCCGGATGCTCGGATGACGCGGACGCACGGATGACCCGGATGCTCGGATGACCACTGCTGTGCCGCCACCCCAGGGCTCTCTGGGCGTTTCCTGTGATTTGCGCACCAGGAGCCTGGGAGTCCCACGCTGTCCCTGGGGCACTGCCTCCTGGGCCCGGCCCTGCATCCGGTGGCAGCCCAGGTGCTCACCAGTCATCACCCCAACAGTGCCGGGTGGTGTCAGGGACCTCCCCCCAACATTGCCAAGAACTGGCTCCGGGATGTTTCTGTGTGGCCGGCTAGTATGGCCAAAGCAGACCCCGGCGTGCTGTCCCCTTGGACGCCTCCAGGCCCTGCCCAGCACGTGCAGGGCCCATCCATCCTGTGCCTGACCATGCTCTGCCACGCAGGCCCTAGCCCAGCCCCCTAGCCCTGCTGCTGCTCCCCGCCCCACCCCTGCCACCTCCACCAGGCCACCAGCGTCCTGCCTGGCCCTGTGGAGAGCAGTGTCCTCCTGTGTCCAAAAGCGTCTTCCTCCTCAGCCCCTTCACTCAGGCCTCATGGGGCCCCTCTGTGGCCCCCAGCACACAAGGCATGCGCCCACTACGGGGCCTTTGCATGGCTGTGCCCTCCCCAGGCTCCAGCCCTCAGCTCCCTCAGGCTGTTTCTCAGATGTCCCTTCAGAACTGGAGCCCTTGGGCCCCCAGCCGCATTGACACAGGGCAGGCCCCCGTTGTATCTCAGGTCACCGTGGTTGCAGCCACAGGGGCAGCACCTGTTACTGCCACAGTGTCTGACCTGGGGCCAGTGTGCACTCAAATGCACTGCTCTGAGAGGCCAGGGTGTCCGTGCATGGGCTGGGTGCAGGGAGCAGCGGTGGGAAAAGGCATCAGGCCACCGTGGGCCCCGACCTGGAGCCTGCATTCCAGCTGCAGAGATGGGCACTTGACGGCTTTTGAGCAAGAAGAGGAGGCAACAACGCTGGCCCCTGGGGATGCTGTCAGGGAAACCGAGGCAACCTCGAGCCCTCGGAGCAGAACGGGCTGGGCCAGGGGCTGGAGGACGCTGGGCTAGCTCCAGCTGGGTCCTGCTCTGTTCCCGCCCTGCCACTTGTTTACAAAGCAGCCCAGGACTCGGGTGGAAAAATACCCCGTTTTCCACATTTTATCAGGAAGTGTTTCATACAAAGAATGTGGGTAACTGATGAAGGGGCCATCCTGTGTCCCCACAACCCTGCTGTGCACACACCACAGGTGACCCGCTCTGCCTAAGGGGACAGCCCTGGTCCCTCCGGCTCCTCCCCAGCACCATCTCCACCCAGTGGCCTGGCCGTGGATGCTGCCGGTGGCCCCACTTTGAGACGGCCACAGCCCTGGCACGTGTCCAGCCTGACGTGGAAGTTTATCTATTTTGTGGAGTCCTAGTAGCTGCCACGTTAGTAGAGTGTATGTGAGCATTTCTATGTAAGTTCCCAAAAGCCTGTGAGGGTTTTTTCCATGATTCTGTTCCCAGTTTGGCTTTTGTTGTTGTTGTGGCTGTTCTTGACCACCCTGGACCCCACAGTGGAGAGCGGGGGGTGCGCCTGGGAGCCTGGAGCCGAGGCCCAGTCCTCCTGATGTGCATTTTCCGGCCAAGCAGCACCTGAGATTCGGTAGCCGATGCCTGTACAGGCAGAAACCCGCCAATTCTAGCTTGAATGACTGGAGGGTCCTGAGGATGGGGATCCCTGTGGTGCCAGCATGGTCAGAGTACATCTGGGGTGCTGCCCCCCAGCAGGCGGGGCACCAGGGACAGGCATAGCCATGCTGGGGGCATTTCTGGTCTTGGGATCCTTCTTGGCTCTTCCGGAGGGAAGGCGGCTGCTGAGCGCCCTGTGATCCGCCTGTGAGCTGGGCTGTTCTGCTTGGTCTGCAGGGGCTGGGGGCCTCGGAGAGCAACTGGGGGGCTGCATTCTTTTCACCAGCCGCACCCACCCAGCCCCATCCTGGCTGGCACTAAAGGGAGCAGAGCAACGTTACGTCCTCCCCTCAAGCCCGGTGAATGGTGGCTCCACAAGGCTGGGGTCAAACGGTGCCCATTGCTGACAGCTGGATCTCAGTCTTGCACAGGAGCACACACCTGGCGGGGGGGGCAGTGAATGAGTGTGGGAGGATGGGCTAGAGAACGAGCAAGGGAAGGGAAGGAGAGAGAGAGAAAGTGGGTTAGAGAGTGAGTGAACCAGTGTATGAGTGAGTGAGTGAACGAGTGGGCTAGAGAGGCCGGGCACAATGACTCACGCCTGTAATCCCAGCACTTTGGGAGGCCGAGGTGGGGGGATCACGAGGTCAGGAGATCGAGACCATCCTGGCTAACATGGTGAAACCCCATCCCTACTAAAAATACAAAAACAAAATTAGCCAGGCGTGGTGGCGGGCACCTGTAGTCCCAGCTACTCAGAAGGCTGAGGCGGGGGAATGGCGTGAACCTGGGAGGTGGAGCTGCAGTGAGCTGAGATTACACCACTGCACTTCAGCCTGGGAGACAGAGCGAGACTCCGTCTCAAAAAAAAAACAACAACAAAATTAGCCGAGCGTGGTGGTGGGCGCCTGTAGTCCCAGCTACTCAGGAGGCTAAGGCAGGAGAGTAGCTGTGAACCAGGGAGTCGAAGGTTGCAATGAGCCGAGATTGCACCACTGCTCTCCAGCCTGGGCAACAGAGTGAGGCTCCATCTCAAAAAGAAAAAAAAAAAAATGGGCTAGAGAGTGAGCGAGTGAATGAGGGAGTGGGATAGCGAGGGAGGGAGAGGGGGAGTCGGAGTGGGTTAGACAGGGAGGGAGGCAGAGGGTGCATGTCGGTCTTGGTGCTGCTGTAACAGAATACCTGAGCCTGGGTTCTTTCCAGGGAGCAGAGGTCGTTCCCAGCTGTGGAGGCTGGGAGTCCAGGGTCTTGGTGCCAGCAGGCTTGGTGTCTGGTGAGGCCAGATCTCTGCTTCCAAGATGGTGCCCAAACACCGCGTTCCCCGGAGGAGACGGGGGAGAGGGGAGGAAGGCCACGTGCCGTCATGGCAAAAGGCAGAGAGGAATCCACGCCCAAGCTGTCTTGACAGCTCCAGGAATCTGTCTGTGAGGGCAGGGCTCCCATCGGGCCCTACCTCCTGCACTGTTACTCTGGGGAATGAGTTTCTCACCGTGAATCTGGGGGCACATTCAGACCCTATTGTGGGTGGGTGGGAGCGCATAGCTGTGTCACTGGGACAAGTGGCCATGAGTCAGGGGAACTGAGGGGCTTTCATTGTCCTCACCTGTGTGTGTTGTGGCACCTGTGCCAGGCACCAGCGTTCTGCCCTCCCTGGCACAGGTGCATCACCAAGACCCAATACACAGCGGCCAGAAGTGAGCCTTGAGCCGAGGCCCAGGCCCACCTGCTGGGCATTTTCCTGCCAAGCAGCACCTGAGATTCTGAAGTCGATGCCTCGATAGGCAGAAACGGGCCGGCAGGAGGCTCCTGACAGATAGATCGTGCGGTACCAGTGCAGGCAGGGTGCCGTGGCCAGGTCCTGCGCCTTTATGGTCAGGGTTCCAAGACGCCATGAGACGGCTTGTTTAGCCAGTTGGCGTTGGTGCCCCTCTCAACAAGGACCCCCAGGAATGGGGTGGCCTTGCAAGGGTGGCCGGGGGTCCTGCTCCATCCCACATGTGGCCAGCGTGGGCCACACTTGCGGCGTTCCTCTCAGCTCGACAACAATTTTTCTGACTTTGGATATTTTCTAGATTTTGTGTTGTAAGAAGAAACACTTGGCATTCAAATACTCGGCAGATTGAAATGCTGCATTTCTTACTGTTTCATTCTGTGATTCAAGCGCATGCAGAACACTCAGTCTGGTAGGGATGATGCCCGCGCGGAGCTGACCCTTCTTGCCTTGTTTTTCCAAGCTGGAGAAGAAGCAGGCGCTCCCTCCATTCCAGCCCCAGATCACGGATGACTACGGTCTGGACAACTTTGACACACAGTTCACCAGCGAGCCCGTGCAGCTGACCCCAGACGATGAGTAAGTCCCACTGGGTGCGGGGACCCCGGAGGACCCCTCAGGCAGCCCCATGGCAGGCCGGCACCTTGGGCGGCTAGTGACCCGGCCTGCCCTTGAGTCCCGCCCGCCTGGCATCATCTCTCCGGTGGGCGTTGGGGGAGGATTCTTCTGCGAATGTGACTCGCCTCCCCGGAGGGAATGAACACAAGGCCATGCCCCGCCCCTGCCGCCTTTGCCCACAGGGATGCCATAAAGAGGATCGACCAGTCGGAGTTCGAAGGCTTCGAGTACATCAACCCGTTACTGCTGTCCACCGAGGAGTCGGTGTGAGGCCGCCGCGTCTCTGTCGTGGACACGCGTGATTGACCCTTTAACTGTATCCTTAACCACCGCATATGCATGCC
This sequence comes from Colobus angolensis palliatus, assembly GCF_000951035.1. Taxonomy (NCBI): domain Eukaryota; kingdom Metazoa; phylum Chordata; class Mammalia; order Primates; family Cercopithecidae; genus Colobus; species Colobus angolensis. Next base: position 832,070 of record NW_012122820.1, on the reverse strand, counting down.
AGGCTGGGCACGGCTCCGAGGGCGGCCAGGGACAGACGCTTGCGCCGAGACCGCGGAGGGAAGCGTCGGCAGGCGCTGCTGGGAGCAGAACAGTCCCTCACACCTGGGCCCGGGCAGGCCAGCTTCGTGCTGGAGGAACTTGCTGCCGAGCCTGTGTCGCGGTGGGCCGCGGGGACCCTGCTGAGGGGCTGTCATGCAGTTTCCAAGGTGCACATTTTCCACGGAAACAGAACTCGATGCACTGACCTGCCCCGCCAGGAAAGGGAGCGTGTAGCGTCCTGAGGAATAAAAGTTCCGATGATGTGGAAGGCCCTCTGCTGCCTTTTTTCCGTGAGTGGCGCCTGCCCCACGTCTCCGACGCAGCCACATGGAGGGGGGCAGGTTAGGAGCCAGCAGGACACAGGTGGGGGCGGGAGTTTAAGTGCCTGTGGGGACACACCGCAATCAAGAAGTGTACAAACTCGCACCGTTTCCTAAACCCTGGTAAGTTCTGTGGTTTTTCCTGCAGAGTGTGTGCCCAGCCGCTGTGGTCTAGGGTGAAGTGACACCTTAAGCAGGTGGCGGCTGGGTCAGCCAGCTCACTGGACCGTTGGGGGAAATTGGATCATAGAGATTCTAAAATGTGACTCACCAAAGCACAGTAGACCAAAAAAGAGAAAAAGAAAATTGAAAACTAAATCTGCACAAATCCATTTCTGACCACACTAAGCAGTGCCTGCACGATCCCTCGTGCCACGTGTTTGATTTTTGGAAAATATTCTTACTGTCACACAGTACTGAGAGTTAGGGAAAACTAACCGATGTATGTGTGACGGACCTCAGCCTTAAAGTTCCAAATGATGACCCTACAGACATGCAGAAACACAGGCACTCCTCCCAGCAGCGCGGCCCTTCTGCTCCCAGGAACACGCCTGCGCTCTCCGTCCTCCCACCCCTCCGGTGAAGGGACAGCTGCCCACAGCCCAGGCTTCCTAGAGGCAGGTCTGCCGGCTGCCAGGGGTCAGGTGTGGCGGAGCTCTCTGGGACAGGGGGTCGCACCGCCTCGTGCCTCTGAGTGGGGCCTGGTGCACAGGTGTGGAGGTGTGGAAATTGCCACGCAGCCCTCTTGGCCAGGCGCAGACCCCCCAGGCCTCCATGACTCAGGGGCCGCTCCACCCCACTGTGCTGCTGGTGGCTTCGGGAGGAGATACGGAAAACCTCGTTAGGAGGTTCGCACCACGCCTTGCCTTGCAAGGTCATACCCACCAGGTGAGCGTGGCCCACCCCACACTCAGGTTTCTCAAGGCGCTGCTCCGTGCCTGGCGCTGAGCACGACGTGGTGGATTCACACCCGCGCCCCAGGTGCTGGGACAAGAACAGCACTGGGCCCACTGCCGGCCCCTGGCCCTGCACACCCCGCCCCTGCCCCAGCTCAGGCCTCTGGGTGGAATATGGAGATGGGTTCCAGCCGCACTCCCAGCCTTAGCCGGTGAGACTCTACTCCAAAGATGGAACGTTAGAAACCCCAGGGCAGAGTCCAGGAGCCGACCTGGGTTTCACACAGGTGTCCCAGACCAGCGTGGGGATGTCCAGGTAGCGGGGCCCAGCCTGTAGCCGCTGAAGTCACACCTGCCGGGGGAGCGGGGCTGCTGGGACCCCACCTTGAGTGGGAGACCCCCAGTGGATCCCGGAAGTGGTTAACAAGCAAACTGCTTTCCATGAGCCTCCTTGATTTGTTAAATATTTAAGGCACTGACCTAAATACTGCCGTGTTGCCGACAGCGTGCCGGTTACCAGTGTGGCTGTTCTTGTACACAATGTGAGTGACGCTGTGCTCATCACAGGGGAGACTTTTCTATTCCGTCATTTGTTTTATAAATTAAAGTGAAGGATGTATTGAAGTGTGCTTTGAAAAATCCTGATATTTGCCAATGGCTCCGGTCACAACGGTGTGTCTTTTGGAAGTGGTTCCTGAACTCTGGTGACTTAGGGGCTGCACGGTGGGCCTGCGAGGGCGCGGTGCGAGGCAGCTGCCCATGGAGCCCGTGGCTGACTGGCTGTCCCGTGGATGACACCCTCAACGGCCAGGGTCATTCAAAGTCTCATACATCCATTAAAGACTTTAATGAAAATGCTTACATTATTATTATCATTAAAAGTAGGTGTTTTTGGCCGGGCGCGGTGGCTCGCGCCTATGATCCCAGCACTTTGGGAGGCCGAGGCGGGTGGATCACGAAGTCAGGAGATCGAGACCATCCTGGCTAACATGGTGAAACCCCGTCTCTACTAAAAATACAAAAAAAAAAAAAAAATTAGCCAGGCGTGGTGGCGGGCGCCTTGTAGTCCCAGCTACTCGGGAGGCTGAGGTAGGAGAATGGCGTGAACCCGGGAGGCAGAGCTTGCAGTGAGCCGAGACTGCATCACTGCACTCCA
>NW_012122820.1:827320-829608 GCF_000951035.1 Colobus angolensis palliatus | reverse complement strand
TTTTCGGATTCAGGATCTCACTCTGTCGCCCAGGCTGGAGTGCAGTGGTGCAATCATAGTTCACTGCAGCCTCCAATTCCTGGCTCAAGAGAATCCTCCCACTTCAGCCTCCAGAGGAGCTGGGACCACAGGCACAGGTGCCACTACACCCAGGCGTGTAGAGATGGGATCGTGCTATGTTGCCCAGGCTGGTCTCAAACTCCTGGGCTCCAGCAACCCACCTGCCTCAGCCTCCCAAAGTGGTGGGATTACAGGTATGAGCCACCATGCCCAGCCCCCGGGATTTCTTTTGATGGGCAGGAATCAAGAAGTCTTCACTATTTAAAAAAAAATCCCCTGCCTCAGCAGAATCAGCGTGTGGGACAGCATTGTAGTTTATGACAATCACAAAACGCCAGCCCAAGGAAGAGGCATGTGCAGCGACGGCTGGACCTGGATATGTTTTTGAAAAATACTCTGGTCCTGCTGCAGGCTCTGGGCACTGCCGGGAGGGCGGGGGCACTTTGCCCTGGGCCCTGGCCCTTGCACTGCTCACCCACCAAGCCCCACGTATGTGTCACCAGGCCCCTCCCTGTGCTGTCCATGTGTGACGTGAAGGTGGAGTGCTGGGGGTGCCGTGGGGCTCACCCCAACCTCAGGCCCTGAAGGGCTTGCTTCCATAAAGTGCCCCGTTTTGGAGGAGCCTGTTTCCAGGGCATTTCTTCTCTCTGGATGAGTACTGGCTCGCCTGAAGAACTGCCTGTACAGGTTTTCTGCTGCAGGTTTTGATAACTAATTCAGTCGTTTTGTGCTTTTCTTTTTTTTTTTTTTTTTTTTTTTGAGACGGAGTCTCGCTCTGTCGCCCAGGCTGGAGTGCAGTCGCGAGATCTCAGCTCACTGTAACCTCCACCTCCCAGATTTAAGTGATTCTCCTGCCTCAGCCTCCGCAGTAGCTGGGATTACAGGCATCTGCCCCACACCCGGCTAATTTCTGTATTTTTAGTTTCACCATGTTTGCCAGGCTGGTCTCGAACTCCTGACCTCAGGTGATCCGCCTGCCTCGGCCTTCCAAAGTTCTGGGATTACAGGCGTGAGCCACCGAGCCCGGCATGAAGCCATTTTCTTAAGCAGGCCTATGTCAGGGCCGTTTTCGGCTCCCAGCAAAATGAGCAGAAGGTGCAGCACAGAGTCCCCATGCCCTGCCCACCACGGGGCACGCTGCTGACAGCTGCTGGGCCTGCCCTTGTCATCACCCCACGCCCAGAGTTCCCGCCGAGCTCGCCCGAGGCACTGTCAGTCCCGTGGGTGTGGACAGGCGCGTGACTGGATTCACCACTGTGGGGCCACGCAGGGAAGTCCACGCCCTGGAGACCTCCTGGGCTCTGCTGTGCCTTCCTAGCCCCTGCACCCTCTGATGTTTTAGGTCCTCACGGGGTTGCCTTTTCCAGGACATTCTAGGGTTGGAATCACAGAGTGTAGCATTTTCTTTCCCTTAGTGATCTGCATTTATGGCTCCATGTTTTCCCCAGCCTATCTGTAGCCATCATTGAAAGGAAAATACAGACATCTGCGTGTTCATCTTGGGTTTTCACACCATGTCTGCCCCCAGGTCTGTTCCCTCGGCCACCACAGACAGGGGTCAGGGCTGAGCCCGCAGAGCGCAGCTCCCCAGAACCTGGGGGCTGAACAGCAGTGGACAGGAAGCTCCCTGAAGACGCTGCGCCCCATGCTCCACTCACACCGTGAGCCCACACAGACAGTGGCTGACAGGTCTGGGTGAACCAGATGCCCACTGCTGCTGTCCTTCCTCAGAAACTCCCTGTTTCAGGAGAAGCTGCCTCAAAGCCCCTGGTGGGTGATGAGGCCCTGGAGCCCCAGAGGGAGTCTCCGCTCCCACAGCCCTAACAAATGACCACAGACCCGGGGCTTCAACCAGACTCCTTGACTCCAGAGGAGGGCCCTCTTCTGGCCTGTGTCCCACACGGTGGAAGGAGCAAGGGAACTCCCCGGGGTCTCAATTACAGGGCACTAATCCCATCGAGAGGTGCTGGCCCAACCTCCTGGCCTGGCAGAGGCTTCGCCTTGTGGTGAGAATTTCAACCTAGGGATTGAGGAGTTCCAGGCCCACAGCCCGCAGCACGTGGTGGCAGGAGCCTTCCTTTTTCATAACCAGCTGCAGCTGCAAGTTCATTTTGGGGAATTAAAACACGACCAATGGTGGGGCGTGGTGGTTCATGCCTGTAATCCCAGCACTTTGGGAGGCCGAGGCGGGCGGATCACAAGGTCAGGAGATCGAGACCATCCTGGCT